>NC_135766.1:8858873-9010840 GCF_052425735.1 Oculina patagonica
AACGAGGCCAATATCCTGCCTTCTTGACCGAACAAGCTTGGTCAATAAAGAATTTATTATATGACTTTTTTCGAGTACTGAAAAAGGAAGCGAGATGCATACACATTCAATGGCGCACACTAGAATCATTTCATTGGTTTAAAAGTTTAACGAGTGACTGTCAAATTCTTGAATGAATCGCGACGAAGTATAAAAATGATCAAATGATGCGACAACAGCGAAATTCACCTCTTTTTAACCCTCTAAAAGATATTTAAATGGTTTAAATTGCGAATCAACGTTGAGTTTGAAGCCTTAAAACCAGAATGTCCATTCCATCTGGCCGCCAGCTTTTGATTATTGGACGTTTTGCAGAGTATTTGCTCGCTTCTGGCGCTTTAGTGGTGCAAACCTCCCGTCACGGTCATACGAGCTGAATATAGAAATCGCGATTGTTGAAAGTGTTTGGGACTTACAAATTCACAGGAAAAGCTTGAACTTTCCTTCATCATTGATTTAAATGTTCGACCCGACCTTATTCGACGTGAGCGTTGGAGGCTTCGGTGAAAAGATGGTTTAAAAGCTTACAGTGCCTGGTTCACCGTGCCGTCCGCATTCTTCCATCAAGATTTACACAAACGACAAGTTTGCCCAAAAAAGCCCGGTCTGAATAGCCCGGTCTGACCAGTAGGCGTCGACGCTACTACAAAAAGCTTTTTCGTCTTATCTTTGAGCTCATTTTCCGAAACAAAACAAATATTCTCTGTCTGTTCCTAGCGAAAGGGAGTCCGATAACAAAGAATTAGGTCTTGGAGTGAACGAGAACAAACTAATTAAACAACAAATGTTAACGAGTTTCGTGAATTTTATTTGCCACAACAACCAGTTAACACAAAAATTAAAACGCAAAGCGACTTGAAGCCATGATATCGGTTTTGTTCGGCGGAAAAGGGAGAGAAGGGGGAGGGGGTCTTTGAAAGCCCCTATGTAACTTCCAGAATATTTATGCAATCACAATAAAACTTATAGGATATATAGTATGTCCGAACATCTATCTTTTAGTATACGTCACGTGGGATGACGACGTCACAACACGTGACAATTACATTATCATGTCAAAACAGCCGCCATCTTGGATCAACCATCTTGGATTTCGATTTTTTTCCAAAACGTCAGAAAACCGCCCAAAATTACTGTAAAGTACTCAAAATAAAAAAAGTGCTTAAAACCCGTAAAAAGGTGAAAATAATTGCATTACAGTTACTTTTCATTACAGTGAAACGAACTCAACCGGGGCCACCCAACGTTTTTTAGCCGATCACAAGACAAGTTTTAAACAAAAGAATTGGAGTTCCTTGGTCAGGGGACCAATCACAGTGAAGGGCAATTTTAACTCTTCGCTTGACTGAATACGATGCGAAGGCACGCTAAAGTGTTGTTTTTTACGGCAAAAAATATAATTTTGTTCATTTCGTTTACGGTTAAGGCGAAAGTCTGCCGGTAATTTAGAACACTGGACGGAATCAACGTTAATAAGTTTACCGAATGACGGCCGGGAATTTTGAAGACTGAACGGACTCAACGAAAATAGCACGGCCTGCGCCTGGAATGAAGACAAAACGGACTCGACAAAAATTTATTTACCGAATTGACACCGGCTGAAACTGTGAAGACGAAACGACTTTTCCTCAAACCAGTATATATATTTGCCGAAGCGAATCAACACCGGTCAGCAAAGAGATAAACTCAGTGTATTACATTCAGTGATATATATACAGTGATATAGTGATTAAAAGAACATTGTACCTAATGAACAAATTACAACGGCGAACATTTCAAACCATAAATATTCATCGCCGGATAAAACTCAACAACACGTGCAGAAACGTGACAGGTTCACGCATACTAGTTAGCGGCTGTAATTTGGTAAATTTATATTTACGTTGAGCCCGTTAAGTGTTCAAAAATGTCGGCCGCAAATTCGAGGAAAACTGACATAAGCTTTCGTCTTCGACATTCCCGGCCGTGTTTTGGAAAATGTGTGGCATATTGTAAGTTGTATAGCCGATCATGCTTCGGTAAATTTTTTATTTACGTTGCGTCCGTTCAGTCTTCAAAACTCCCGGTCGTAATATTCGATCAAGAATTATCCAAAATTTATTTCGCTACGTTAATCACTTCGTTCAGTCTTTCGAAGTCTTCAAAATTGCTCGCCGTAATTCGGTGATACGCTGAATCCTTTCAGTCTTCGCGGCCGCAATTCGGTAAACGTATTTACGTTGATTCCGTCCAGTGTTCCAAATTACTGGCAGACTTTCGCCTTAACCGTAAACGAAATGAACAAAATTATATTTTTGCCGTAAAAACAACACTTCAGCGTGCCTTCGCATCGTATTCAGTCAAGCGAAGAGTTAAAATTGCCCTTCACTGTGATTGGTCCCCTGACCAAGGAACTCCAATTCTTTTGTTTAAAACTTGTCTTGTGATTGGCTAAAAAACGTTGGGTGGCCCCGGTTGAGTTCGTTTCACTGTAATAGAAACACGAAAATTACAAATTTGAGAAAAAATGCCTGTCAAAATGCTGTTGCTATGGTGACGTCAAGTTTCTGACACAACAATCTATCCTACCAAATTATGCCCAGATAAATTTTAGATAAACTCGTAAAGTTTGGCAGCGTTTGGTTGAATCTTGAAAAAGTTATAAGCGTTCAAAGTCATGATCAGAGCGGGCACTTTCCGCCCCCCCCCCCCCCCCCCCGGTCTGGGTATGGTTTTAAGTGACATCGGACGTTTTAAAATTCAGGAAATGACGCAGGATAATTTACCCCTCTCCCTAGAGATGCTTCAATACAAAAATACAAGTGTATAACGAAAACGTCACGATTGGTGTAAAGGAAACAAAAATAAATATGAATAATTGCCTTTTGGTTCTCTATAATTTTTATGCTTAATATTGAAACCTTGAAGCTGTCAGTCAATCTTACTTAAAAACAATACAGTGATTACCCTTTAAGTTTAGTTCACTTGGGCATGAGGATGTAGTATGCATATGAAGACAAGGCACTTGTATTTTACGTGATGCTTAGAACAATTAATTACATAATCGTCATATAACATACCTTTTACAGTAACATTGACTAATAATTGAACTCTGCCCAACAGATTCTCTGCTGTACAGGTGTAGATACCGCGGTCTTCAAACTGAATTTCCTTTATTTCCAAGTTTCTTTTCTTAAACTGTCTTTCTTTATCTTCTATCACCTGTCCATCTTTATACCACGTGATCACTGGTGGTGGGAAGCCAGCTGCTTTACAAGGTAATGTAACATTTTGTTTCTCTTTAACCGTCACGTAAGAAGAAGGCTTTGAAACGAAATGCGGTAATTCTGTAAAACAAATGTTGCATGTTGTCATTCATGTGTCAGTGAGTCTCGAATATTGGCCAACAAATTTGTGAAAAAATAACAATAAATAACATTGTCTGTTTGAAGATTTTAAAGTTCTATTCGAGTTTGTTAAGAACTAAACAGAACTAGACGATGAGGGTAAACGCCACAATATTAGTCAATCTTTCTTTTAAAAATGTTTTAAGAAAATAACAATTTTATCAATTTATTAAAATTAGCGTACGCTCACCCGTGTTCCATTTAAAATGTACGAATAGTGTTGGTTCTCACTCTTTTTTATTTGCTGAGAGAATACCTTCGAAAGCGCGTTAGTCTTGAAAGAAAATGTTTTTGTGATTTTTGGCCGAAAAAATCATAAAAACGTAGCTTTTGGAATTGAATTTTTTTATTGTGGCTTCTAAAACAATTAGATGATTGGCTCTTGCTTTATCTCTTTGTCTTTTCAGTCAAAGAAACTTCAGGCTCGTTACTTACGGTGTTATGATATGCAGTAAAAAAGGAGAAACCGTATGTTTGTGGTTTGCCCTCGCATTGGCAAATTTTCAAATTTAAATTAGAAATTTGGTAGATTATCCAATTTACCGTATTACAGTGCTCGTTTGCTCAATTCATTTGTCTTTTTCTGCTTTAGCCCACTTCTGAACTTAATGTCTCTGTTAAACGACATTTCTTTCTTTTTTTCGTTATTTTATAAAAGGGATTTGTTCTGAACTGCTAAAGGTTTTAGTAGCTGGATGGAGTTGTGTTTGGCAGTGTCTAATTCAGCTCCTGTACGGATTGTATAGAGCCAGCTGGTCAATCACTTCAAGATGGAATTTTGAGACATTTGTCTGTTTGTAAAATTCTTGGTTTTCACATGACGTCATCGAAATTCGAAAATACAAAATTGAGATACCCCTGTCTATTTATCCTTCACTGGCTATTAAACGTCCTCAATATATATCTTATTTAAGGTTTTTAGCTCGATAGCATCCGCCGTCTTTAAGATATAACATTTTGAATTTCGTGGTTTCCGCCACACGACATCAAAATGGCTGCCTGAAGGCTGTCACGTATGTTTAAAGAAAATGCCTCATCCTGTTATTTTTAACAATTTAAATATTTGAGGTTTAACGAAAAGTGTTTGTGTGACTGTTTACGGGTTCATGAAGGGGAACTGGCCGCTTTTTATAGCAAAAGTAGATGCCATATGTTTTTATTGATTTCCGGCGGCCATCTTGGAGCCCTTCCCATGGACTCCAGCATGGAGTTTCCATACTGAGCTCTCTAAATTTGTGTAAAATATTTTGAGGGATAACTCAAGTACGGAATACCGTACAGACCTGAGAGTTGGACACGTTGACTAATTAGTTAGTTTCTACAACCTGTAATATTGTTGAATTTTTTTGACTCAATAGTTTTGGATTTATTTTTTAGCAGCGCGTGACAGTAGCGTTACTGGCGTGACAGTGAAAACCAGCAATATTTGCTTATTTCTTTATTCAAGAGCCACAATTTCAACTTCTGGGACACCAGTCATTGTGTTTGCCCTATGAGATTTTTCAGCTATTTATTCATCCCTGATGAATCATGAATTTTGACATTGACATTTTGTGTAATGACCGCAATGTGACGAAAAATGCACATTCATCTGTTTTACCTCGATTTTTTTTTTCATTTGTTTAAAGCAAAATTGCAGGATAAGCGCATTTTTAGATTACAGGGGCATGGTGGTTTGATTTTGTATTAATTTGCACCATTCTCTGACAGACTGAGAAAGAAAATAGAGAAATGCGAGATGAAACGGAAGACTTACAAGGATGGACGGGAAACCACCCCGACCGTGGAGGTTTTTTTTTTTTTCTCAAAGTTTCAATTGTAAAAGGCATTTAATCTTTGGTGCCAGCTGTTCATTCATCCCTCAGAGAAAGTTAATATATGTCAACAAAGTGTTCATGTGTTTTGACATCACCAGAACAACGTCATGACAACATGTTGGTTTGACCAAATACCGTCTTTTTGACACACTTCTATAATACTCTCATGGGTTTGTTTACCAAAATTTCAGGATTCACCATAAGCATTGAGTAAACATTTTGGATTGACTTTGTATTAACCATCACGTGAGGTGTATAAATTAGTTGGTACGTCCGGGTATGTAGTTCCTAGTATTGATGATGAAGCGACTAATGGCTACTGATGAAGCGACAGCTTATGATTTGTGAACCACTACTTCCATGCAATGATCAGGCATGGCAAGTGAAACATATTGTAATAAATGACAATGTCTCACATGGAACACGCAACAGTTAGTCATGAAACTACACTACAGTTTTATACTTCCAAAAGTAATAAAATCTTACCTAACTGACGTCCATTATTTGAGCTTGTTTCATGCTGTGTTGATTTACCAGGTGTACCTGCAGCCCCAGGGGGTCCTGGTAATCCTCTGCTGCCTCGCTTTCCTTGCGGGCCAGGAGAACCCCTTGTTCCCTTTCTTCCCTTTTTACCAGGAGGGCCCTGGGGACCAGTAGGCCCAGGTGAACCGGGAGGGCCTGGTGGGCCTTGAGGTCCAACACGACCTGATGAAATTAAACACGTTCAGTAAGATGATGTCACACTAGATTTTAACCTGCGATCGGGCCTCGCCTAATCGCAGGTTAACTAAATTTGACCAGGTTTTTCTCAATTTGAGTTTTGATCAGGATTTATTATATTTAATTTGGTGATTATATTTAATTTGGTGATCACATCCATCCCCACCACTGCTCATCGTCAGTTTCTTATTAGTTGTAAGAAACAGAATCTAAACCCGCCCTTTATTTTCCATCAAATTAATCGTTATAGTTTTTCAGGACTCCAAATGTAAACAGTGGTACTGTTCTCTATCCGTTCGTTGTTTTTTCAACTGAGTAAAGACTTTCGAATAACTAGTGAACAAGTACAGTAAAAGAGTTCAAGTAACAGCCATAAGAAATAAACAACAACAGAAAATTAACAAACAAACAAACAGATCAATCAATCCGTCAATCAATCAATCAATCAATCAATCAATCAACCAATCAATAAACTTCTGAACAGCGCCTGCAGAAGGGACTAGGACATTGCCTGACTCGTCCCCAGTAGTCTTTTAAGTCCGTCGTGAGTCTAGAAGGGAATCTTTCGTGTCTTAAATTTTTGCATAAGAGACGATTGGGGACGAGTCAGGGACATTGCAATATGTTTAAGACCAATCTAAACAAGGACCCCTTTTGAGTTTTATATAGTGTGAAGCACTATTAAACTTCTTGAGGACAAACGTGAAATAAATAAAAAAGGTGGACCAGGCTCTGGAGAAAAATGTCAGTGACGTTATTTAACGCATAAGGACAAAACATATTTTCGATGTGGCATTTGACTGGACGATTCTTGATCGCAGTGGTGGAGAGCCTGCTGTTGAAATGTGTTTTTTTTTTTCTATAGCAAAAACACATTGCTCTCGCTGTGCTTATCTCAACTTGCTGTGGATGTACAAATGAGTGTTGTGAAACCTGACAATAAAATGCTGGTAGGTTACTTTCTGTAAGGCGAACAACCCGTTCAGAGATGCAATACTGTATAGTTATTTAATATTATTGAAACCGAGATCAGCTGTGTGTGGGTCACTTGACCCTTAATGAAGAAGTTTTTAACTACACAAAAATCCTACCTTCCACGCAAACCACCTTCCCCTGACTTTTTTCCACTGTCACGTTCTGTTGATTGTAAAGAGAAATATTATTGTGATCAATTCGGTTTTAATCTACCACTGTTGCAGGCTAAAAAAGACCTTTTATTTAGATAGCTATGAATGTGTTGCTAACATACGTATAGTTGCTTAGTAGGCGGTTAAAATTGTAGTCTGTTCTGAAAAGAAGTCACAGTGACAATAACGTTAATTCCAAAAAAATTGATGAAACAACTTTCATTACAAACAATCTCCGATTTAGTTAGTAGAATTTCCGGATGGCCAAACGTTTTTTTAACAGAATAAAAAGATACCATTTTATATCCCTTCGATAGAAAATTGCGCCCCCTTAACATACCTACAGAACGGTTATTAATTCTTTTTTTTTTTTTGTTAATTTATTCACTTAATTAAATAGCCCCTTCAAGTACTTAAAATAAGTATTTAACAGTTACAATGACAACGGTAATCTGTTAATCCCCCCACTATCAAGGTGGCCTTCTTCCACACACACAAAAAAAGGGGGGAGGGGGGGGGGGGGGTTGAAAATTTCCGTGTTTGCATTATTTTTTTCAGATAAGTGCTCTGAAATATCTCTCACGTGTTAAAATATACCATTTGCCATTTTGTGTATTTTAACACGTGGTATTACTATATCTAGCGACTGAGAAACGTATCGCTTTTGTGGAGAGCCTCGCCATATAGTCCACTTTCAGGGAGTACGACCTCCCCCGGGGGTAGAAATGTTATTTTTTCCCGTAGTTAACCCTCGAGGCCGGTCCAGGAGATAACGCTGATTGATTAGGTAAACACATCAACTGACACGGTAAAAATAAATAGATGCACTGCTGGGGGTTAAAGCATTACTAGCAAAACAGGATTTTACAAGCACAAGAGGAAGTTATAAGCATAACAGGATGATAAATATTATAAGCGTAACAGGATGAAGGTTTCGGATAACCGTATAAATAGCTTTTCGAGGCTTCAATCTGGTTCGACATACCGAATACTTTCGTTGTAGGTTAAGCAGATGAAAATATATCGAAATTACATAGCCATATTTTCCAACCAATTATTAAAAGATATAGGACTGTTTTGCGCACAACAACGTGAAATTTAAGTCAAAATTCAGACTCCTTATCTACATCTTTTCGATATGTTTGCGTATTTTGACCTTTGGTAGTTTGTTGTTGAATACGTGCACGACAATGCAATAACAGCAATAGGAGCTTGTTAATCCCAGCAAGACAGTAAAGTTCCTCTTATTTGTAATTATAATGAGCAATTCTGCGAGTTTTGCTTTATTTGGCGAAAAAAATTCTACTCAAAGCAATATCGAGCTGGGAGAACTAGTTAATTATCTGTAGTACGAACATGCAAACCCACTTCAACTTTGTAGAGTTGAGTCATAGTATATGAAACACGGAAGTAATCACACTTAAATAAGAACAACTTGCATTTTGATGCCCATTCCAGTTTAAACAGACGCTGCATTTGCGGCACATGGATTGGCTATTGGCAGCTCTTTTGAAGACAGTTTTCATCATTTGTGATCCATGCGAACTTGCAGTTGCTGGTGTCACAATCTCGCGATGGTCATTTCCATATGGATAACTGCTTACAACCAGCAAATCCCGTTCAACTGCCGTTAGACGCGAATCTAACCGATGTAATGAATAGCATGTGAAACCAAGAGAAGCCAACGTCAAAATTAAATTGAATGATAGGCCCAAGAGAAGAAAATTGGAGCTCTTTTTGCTTTTGCTCTCCATGTTCGTTGCCCGATCTCCTTGTAGACTAGATTGAACTACTGATTGATGTTTTAGCTTACTTATACTCGTCTCGTCAGACAGGAACTGTAAATAATACTCAAGGAATGTTGACCTATATATTGTTCTATGTTTATCATCATTTATTTGTTTTCGCCTTCCACTTTAATCGCCATAATATCGTTTACAGTTTCAACTGGTATTTCCGTTCCATTATTGAATTGTCCGATATATAGCTCAGAGACCTCATGCAGTGGTGTTATCAGACAAAGAGGAACTTCTTAGCATAAACGTTCATTCTGCTTACACGGAAGGTAAATCTTTTATAAGAGAGGATTTGTTCTCAGGGTAAAGCGTTAAAGGATGTTACAGATATCTGAAAATGACGTTTAACACAGGCGTGAGAAAATTGCATGGTTGTACTATTTATTTTTTTCGTCCTTTTTAAACGAAATAAAAACGACACGACCAACCGTTCATTTCGCGAAAATGAATTTGTTTGTAAAACCAAGATTTAAGATTTGTTCTACTGTTATTTGAATAAATATAGGTATGCCACAAGTTCATGTGGCTATACTTATTTAAATCCTAACACTTGTTGACAAATACATTTTCTGTTGGATAAGTGGATAAGTAATTTTGAGTGATAAAAATTCGAAGCCCTAAGCAGCGTAGGTGCTGAATGTATAAATGATAAAAATGTAAGTACTACGCTGTAGTAAAACTATTCCCGACGTTTCAGCAATGCCGCCTTCTTAACTTCAGGGGGACAAAACTATTTCGCCGTTAAAAAGTTTGTTGTATAACACGCGCATTTAAATAAATGCTCGCACACGTTTCCGCGCGCGCGAGAGCGCACGATAATACAAAAAAGTAAATTCACGTAAAGCTAAAGTCTTGGTTAAGTCCACTCGGAGCCAGAGTTCCGTGTTGGAAGATGTATCTCATCTCCTGTTTCTTGCGGTACTGTTGGTTTGTCAGGCCTGCTTTCAGGACAGTGACCTTCATATCCTGCAGGGAGTGATCCGGCTGGTTAAAGTGTGCTGGTACAGGAAGGTCATTCCTGCCGTTGATCACATCCCTGCGGTGTTCCCTGAAACGGTCTGCCATCCTGCGCCCGGTCTCCCCAATGTAGACGGTCGATGGACATTTCTTGCATGATACACAGTATACCACGTTCTCCGTTGTGCAGGTGAAGTGACCTGTGATGTTAACATGCCCCTTGGGTGTTGAAATTGTGTTAGATGAGTTAACATGGGGGCATGTGCGGCAACAACCCTGGCAGACCGATAGTATCCGCTTGTTCCTGCCCCACTGATCTACTGGCCGTCTATCTCGATCATGTAACGGCGCCTTTTGTGCGAAGCCTGGACAGCTATGTTAAAGACACCGCCCACATGCTGAACATCCTGGATTCCTTCCGTTTCAGTGTTGCGCCTATCCATCCTTTTTTCAAAATATATTCGTAATTTCGCAGTTGCGAGATCGGTCTCCGCGCCTTTCGATTCAAAAAATTGCTCTTACTTTTTTGACAGACCTGTACAAAAACTGCGCATTTTTTTTAGTTATGCATAGCATTACTTGATGTCTTCCTTCGAAGAAATACTGAATTTAGAGGACGACAAGGAACAACATTCTGCAGTGTTTCCTTCTCGTTTCGCCATTGTTTTAGACATCACAGCTTGCGTAGCCACAGCGGAATGCGACAAATGATTGACAGAGGTGCGAAAACTCCCGCGAGAGATCCCAGGAGATTAGTTTTAAAAATAAATTAAAACAGGAAAGGGTTGACTCCGAGGGTTAGTATGGGAGATGAAGGCTCCAGTTGATGGGCTCCTGATATAATGTCTTGTAGGTATATGAAAGGGGTACCTTTTTCAAAAGAGGGTTACTTGAAAGGGGTACCTTTTCTGTCAAAATGGTATATAAAAGGGAAAGGGGTTGGACCTCAGAGCGGAGACTCTCCGTAAAAAAACTTTTTGAGTACCCCCCCCCTTCCCCCTTCGGGTTAGGACCTTAGGGCGAAGCTTCCCCGCAAAAAAAACTGTTTGAGTACCCCCCCCCCCCCTTTCCCCCTCAGGTTAGAGTTTGGACCACCTGTCAAACAACTGACGCATTCTTGCATAATTTGGAGCATAAACAGCAAAAATGCATCTAACACAACTTTTATTAAACTGTTGAATGCAGAGAACCACACAACTCCGAGTAAAACCCAGTACTTCTTGCTCGGGCTAATATGCTAGTTTTAAGAACGTCAAATTTCTAAGGGGCAACTATCAGACCGATAGTTACGAGATAGAAACACTCTATTGTTTTTATTGTTCACCACTAAATTTTCTTCCGCGCGCACATTTAAAAACGAGCATTGTGAATTATTTTTTTTATTTTTTTATCTTTTGCAAGTGATTGTTTTTCTAGAGGAGGAAAAAAAGGTCAATAAATACGCATTCTTCTACTTATTTTTCATTTTATCTATACAAATAACAACTTCACAAATTTATTGCGCTAATACGTGAGATAACGAAAAATAAAGTCAAAGGGCATTGGCAAACATAAAATTGAAACTCACTAACCACTAAGTGTGACTAAACTCACTAAGTGACTCCGATAAAAAAAAATAATAATTAGGGACGGGGATGCTCGTCGTCTCGCTTAGGGGTATAAATTTCGGACTTTAGGTCTCGCTTAGGGTTTTCTGAGCAAAAAGGCAACATTTTTGGCTGTTAGGGTCTCGTTTAGGGTTGCACAGGAAGAAAAAAACAAATATAAATTCTCTATTCAGAATTTTGGTATCTTTTAGGTGTCTAAAATAGCTTGAGCCACGCCCAGATTGGTCTCTTTAAGGGGTTCTTTTCAAAATTTCCGACAAGTATCCCCGTCAGTTTAATATGGGAGCCCCCCCCCCCCCCGATCACAGTGATGTCAGTGTCTAGTTACTTGACTCCAAGACGTTTGCTGTGTGACTTTAATATGTATGTTTCCTTAATATGTTGACTTCTTGGACTTTAACCTAAAAACTCTGTAAACTGTGGTAGCTTTGAACTCCTTCTAGAGTAGGTTAAGGCAGCACTTAAAACCATGCCTCCCACGTGCAGGTGGTAGCCGGTAGGAGAGGCAACTGTTCCTTGTTTGAAAGACTTACAAAATGTCGCTTTCATGCTCCCCAGAGGTTTAATTTCTTGGTCTCTTTTTTTGGTAAAATGTTTGGCCGGGTAATAAAAAGGACGTTTTTGTATCTTTGCATCAGGAAAAGAAACGTGGCGTAAAGACGTCAACGGTTCTGTAATTGTAATCAAAGCACAGCTATCACTAGTTAAAAAATCTTAAGGGAAAAAAATATTTATTAAGTTAATAACGATAAATGAATAACCTCTGCGTAACAAAATGTATAGTTTTACTCGAAAACGTGTCAATGGCTTATTTATTTATTTATTTATTTTTTTTTTTTTGGGGGGGGGGGGGGCGGTGAGAAATAAATCACGTAGACCTTCGCTGTGGGCCTTTAGTGCCAACAAAACTTATCGAATAAACCAAACCAGGGACAGGTCATGTTCTGAGAATATTGAGTTATGGAATATAACTGGGATGTTGGGGATATACCATCTGCGTCCGTTCTAACTTTCATAAATGGCCATGAAAACAAATAATAATAATAATCACAACAACACAAAGGAAGCAAAAACACCAAAGTCATCCTAACTGTTTTTAATATTCATAAAATATATGTATGTTAACAACATAACAATAGGTTATCATCAAGTGTTTAGTGCTATATATTTTCTAACAGTTCAGGATATCCATCATTGCCGGCCCATAAGCAAAGCTTGAGACAACCTTAAGCAAACTCACGACATAGACCTGTATAGTATTTCTTAACTGAAAAAAAATATATATGTATTACGAAAAATTCTTCTTTATAACTAATTATGCCAGCTGTGACAAAATATTCCAAAACTAGCCATAAAAAAATAAAGTACAGGTCCATTTATTCACAGAACTATATTTAAAAAAAATAGATAAAATAAAAACGGAGTTACTTGCTAAAAACTGTTTTTTTATACTATAACAACAAGAACATATCTTGGTACAACAATAGCACTGTTACTAAGTTAATAAATAAAATATGTGTGAACAGTTTAGCGTTTGTCCAAGTCTTGTGACTCAGCCAAGATAGAATACCTCCACCTCATCAGGTGTGAATCTGTAAGTCCCAGCCAGGATTGTTCTTCTGTCTTGTACTCCACTTGGAACAGAGTAGGAGTCGCCAAAGCCTGTGTATGAATTAGTGTTACTGTTTGCATTGTCAGCAATTCTGATGACATTCCCTGCGCCAAATAATGGACCATAACTTGAGCCCCTGTAAATTGCATATTGTGGGTTTTTCACCGTACTCTTGAATGGTCCAAGACCGTCTTTGTTACGAAGTGAAAATATGAACGCATTGGAGGATGAACTCCAACCACTACTGGTATCTGAATAACAAGAAAACGAAAACTGAAATATTTATTTCGTAGAAAACACAAACGAAAAAAACCTTTAGTTTATCAAATAAGTAAAAAGTTAAAACGAATTTGTATAAATAATAAATGCATACATAACCTAATTAGGTAATTAATTAATTTTAATTTATACAAAAAAATAAGTAAAACAGTTATAAACATGTAAAATAGCATCTGAAATAGCGAAAGCAGATTATTTAAAATTTAAAATTTGTCATTTTCTTACCTAAAAAATAATAATCAATTAAGGGTTTCGCGGGGGTTGGGGGGGAGGGGGGTGGGTAGGAAAGAGTGGTCGTTACTTGACTCAAGGTTAGACAAAAACTGACTGTATGCCAGACTTGAAGCTATTTATTTCATCATGACACCTCGGTTGATTTCAGAGTATTAAGGCCAAATTAGCAGCTTTGAGGCTTGAAATATGAATCAATCGTGTTCAGTAAATATTAATAAATGAATAATTTCTCGGGATAGCTTAACACCCGCGGTTGACTTGTTTTGCTGATCATGCTCTGGCTTACGTAGCCATGTGTCAGGCTTTTCTGGCTTTCCCAAGTTCGTGTTATAAAGAAAACAGCACAACGCTAATAAAATATAAACTACAGTCGAAGCTCTCTCAACGGACACTCTCGTAAGCGGACAGCTCTACTTACGGCCGTCTTGTTGCAAGCCCCGTTTAAATCCCATACAAACACTGTATTTTTACATTCTCGTAAGCGGACATTCCCGTAAGCGGCCGCGGACACTTTCAGAGATTACAATTTAGACTTTTTCTTTGTTTTTAAGCTCCCGTAAGCGGACAACCCCCAAAAAATCCTATTTACAACCTCTTTATCTTATTTTTATCAATGAACTTCACATTACCGTTCGTCACAATGATTTTACAGTAATTACAGTATCATATTTCAGTGCTTGTTTTTTCGCCATCCACGTCCGTCCGGTTATTGTTAGCTGGGCAAGCTCCCTTAAGCGGCCATTTATCCCTTACACCTCTAGTGGCCGCTTACGAGAACCATTCTCGTAAGCGGCCAGCTCCAGTTACGGACACTTTTTTCGCGTCCCGAGGGTGTCCGCTTACGAGAGCTTCGACTGTATCTGAGATAACACGACGAGATACGTGAGGTCAAGTGTGTCTTTGGGAAGTGCATGAGATTTGAAAGTTAATTAGAGCAAATCGCATGTTCGTAATTTAATGGTTTACATTTTTTTCGTTATTTTCCTCATTATTTTGTCTTGTCTGTAACTGTGCTCAGATCATGGGTGGCTTCTCCTTATATGTTCTTCAGTTGGTATAGGATTTAATGGAGCCGAAATTGCACGCATTTTTGGCATCCTACTGATGAACGGTTATGCAATTAGATATTTTTAGGAGTGCCATCATGGTCATGGTCTGTCCCCTTGGAATTTTTATGTCACACACGTCTGGAATAAGGATCAAGCCTGTAACAACAAACAAATAATAACGTAACGGTAACATACTACCACATTCTGTTATTAACCAAATGATGTCCACCGTGTTGAGAGTAATTATATTGCTCAGGTGTTATTAACTTCTTCCACTTTCTTCATCCACCAAAAGTACCGACAGAAGCCGCAAAGAAGTATATTTTTCTTTGATAATGATATGCAGTTCTTTATATTTCCTATTTGTTACAGACGTAGGTTTAGTTCAAAGTTTTACTTTTTTATTTTAGTATTTTCAACATTTAGGTATATTGTAAGGTTACGTTTTTTTTTAAATTTATTTTTACTGTTGCGAGGGCACCTCAACCGAAAGCAGTTTTTAATGCACAGCTGACGGAGTTTCCCTGTTTATATAAAGCTTGCCGACACACCTAACCGCTGCATTGTTGTTTGTGTAGTTAATGGTTGTGGCGTAACAGCAATGAATATTAATGTTGTCAACTTATGTAACTAACATTGCTAATTTCTACTCTCACCGTATACCCCCCCCCCCCCCCCCCCCAACAAACCTCTGAACTGATTTCTATGTTTTGTTTTCACAGTAGCAATAAAGATGGCTTTTAGAGTTGCTCTAAACTATGTTTTGTCTGATCTACGGAACACCGCGAAGTTGTGCAATATGGCTGGGTAGTTTTAAAAGGTTCCAGACCCGACATTGCTTACTTGAAGCGCGGTCGGGTCCTGGGGAATAATAACCGTACAATACTCTAAGTATTACAGTAAATGGTTTGAACCCAGGAGAATCAGTAGTTCGTATAGGTGAGAGTAGTTCCGAGAAGAACTTAACTGTTGTTGGTGACTGACGTTTCGACAACCAGAGCAGAAGTCATCGTCAGAGTCAAGTGAAAAGTTGTTGTCAGTAAATGATGTTGCAAGTCTGGTCCGTTGAAGTTGATTGATCAGTTTAGCCGTGATTTTATTGGCTGTAAGACTCGTGTAAAGTTTGTCAACAGAAATTGGTTAGTTTCGATCCGTCTATTGTCAGTCAAATTAAGTTGTTCTGTTCCGTCTATTTTTAGTCAAATTAAGTAGTACTGTTTGTCGGTCCTGTAAACGTCGTGAATAAGTCGATTGCACGTGCCGGTAGTTGTTGACATATGTTAATAGGCGTCTGTTCTAAGTTTGTGTACCAGCTTTCCAGAGTCAGTCGTTGAAAATAGTTAGTACTGTAGTTTCCAGTGAGAATGCTGAATTGAATTTTGGCTGAATATCTTGCAAATGCTACTTCTCAGAATTGCAAGAGAACTCCTCTTTTTGCCTGGGTACATGTACATTGATGGGGACAATAAAAATAGGACCTATGACTTTACGTCATTTGCATCCTTAAGTCGACAAGGTCATGGCATTGCGTGCCTTCCTTAAGTTTCAAAAACAAATATCTTGTGAAATGATTTTAAAGCTTTTTTCGAAACCGCGAAGTGAGAGCTGCATAGTGAAACATATATATAGATTGATAAAAGTCTTTCAAAATTCTCTAACATACATGCGATGATTATAAAGTGCTTTTGAGCTCTTCAGAAGTTGGGTGAAAGATCCGCAATGTCGTCGGAATGTAGTCTGGTAAGTTTTTTTTATTTTACTAAACATTCAGGTTAAAACAAATGTTTGATTAAACTAAAGAAACGTGTAACATCGTCATTCAAATATTCCATACTGATCACGTGTCTATATTTGTTCGCGTTTGAATCATTATTATAAACTTAAAAGGATCAGAAACCAACAAGACATCCCTCGACAAAGCATAGTGGCGCCTTTTTCTGTTATAAAGTACGATCTCTTCAGGGACGGGTTGTTGAAAGTATGATTAAGCTAATCCAGGATAAGCGTGGATTTGATTTCACTTTTTCACTTTTCAGTGAAGTTTTCTGTTTAAACTTTTTGTCCTCCAGTTTTGACGTGAACTAATCTCAAACTAATCTATCGCATTTCAAGCAACCCGGCCCAGGAGGTCAACTTTCATGTTCAGGTCTTTGGAAGTTGGCACTCAGTGGTAGTCGTCAGGTCGTTGTAATGTACTGAGTAATGTTTGTAATTTCACGGGAGAGATAGAAAGCATATAAACGTTCCTCGGCTATCAAAAAGGCGTTGTTTAAGAAACACAACTTTTAAAATTTAACTGATCTGGTTGAATAAACTATGATATATCACAAATAACAGCTAATAAATGACTACATGTTACTGACAGCTGCCTGAGAAATGGCCTGATTATTGACTGATAGATAACAATCCATCACCCCAATCCTGACGCTCTTCTTATGATGCCAATCCGGTCACCAAACTTCTATGTTGGTTTTCTATATTTTTATCAGCGAAAGCGAATAAATAAAATAAACCAAACAATCATGATCATTTTCCTCTCCTAACAGCAGTCCACATATTTCGTCGCCGTGGAAAACTCTACACCTTGCTATTGTTATATATATCACCGTTCTAGATACACGATCCCGCGCTTTCCATCGATTTAATCCATTGTTCCATGTTAGTAGTTTGTATGCCTGAGTATGACTTTGTGTTAGTTATTTACTTTTTTGCACATTTCTCGAGACAAGCAGGTATCTGGTTGTAAACGGATGAAAAGAGAACATTATAGAGCGGGCGAATGTGATGTCGCTGCAAACGATGGCCACCAAAAATCATTGATGAATAATAACTATTCAGAGCTTATAAAATTTCGGAAAGAGGCTCACCTTCGTTTTTCCAAAAGAGGCTTTTCCGCAAAAAAGTCCCCCACCCACCCAAATACCAGACAAAAATAGAATAAGGTCTTATGAATATAAGTTCATGGACATATACATTTAGTTATAGCTCTAAAAAAGGAAAGGTATAACTTTTCCGGTTATAAGCCCTTTTTTAGAACTTTTTTTTATATTCTACACTACCACAGGATGCTTAGAGACCTGTAATGTTTGCTTTACGGTTGTAGGACTTGTTTTCAGTTTCATATTGCTATCTTTTCAGAGTTTTATCATGTGGTTTTCTTGTGTGCATTACAAAAAAATCAAATACAGTATTCCGACCAAAATTAACAGAAAAATATTTAGGCCGCAATTCTCTATCCGAAATAACCCTTCACTCATAAAATTCCTCCCCGAATTTTGAAAGGATCATGTTTGTAATGTCATCTCAACCAGTAAATGCCCAGATAGGACTTAATAATTATAAACAGTATCGACTGAAAACAAAGACAGACAAATAAAAAAATGCTTTATAATCGAAGCCATACAGTGGACCTTAGGAAATATTCAAATGATCACAAATTCTCTACAAAGGCCGACAAAATTAAAACTCTAACTAATAGCTGAGAAAAGGCCTGAATATTGACTGATAGCTAACAATCCATCACCCTGATTCAGACCCTCTTCTTATATTAACAATCCTGTCACTAAAATTCTTTGTTGGTTATTCTATATTTTTATCGGGAAAAGCGAATAAATAAAATTAAACCAAATAATCATTTCGCCTCTCCTAATAGCAATCTCACGTATTTCCCTGTGGAAAACTCTATACCTTGCTATTGTTATCATATCGTTAGCAATTATTGGAAAATGTCATCTCTGCGATCAAAAACAAATCTTACAACATCTTTTTGTTTCTTGCCCGGATGTGCAATATTTCTGGCAAAACTTTTCCCACTGGTGGAATGTTAAAAACGACGATTTTATTGACTTGAACGACAAAACCATAATATACGGCTTCACAAACAACTTTGGCCAACAACTTGGTTTAAACCTCTGCCTGATTATCGCCAAGTATTACATCTACTCTGCTTCAAGAGAACAAGAAAAGTACTATTTTGAAGCCTTCCTTGCTTTCCTCAAAAGTAAACTATCTATTGAAAATAGTACGTGCAAATCACAAATCAAAACGTAAGCTAACCATTTCCAATAAATGTAACTAAGAAAAAGCAAACTTGTATTACAGTTTGTCCGGCAAACCATGTTATCAAAAAAAAAAAAAACCCTTACAGGGTAGAAGCCCTTATTTGATTTTGCATTCTTGTATTGAATTATTTTTTTCCTTTTCTTTATTTTAGTCTGTAACTTATAAGTCAATGTTATCTAAGCTGTCCTTTAGTTTATTCTTGTCTGTAAATAGTAATTAAATGTATAAATGTAAAAAAAAATATATATTGGATGAGGCTGAGTATGATATGAATAATTATGCAGATCGAGGAGGGTAATAACTCCCTCCGGGATCTGCATAATTCTTCATATAATACGAAAGCCGAATTCAATAATTGTTGTATTATTCATCTAAAATATTTCAGAGCTACAAATGCAGAAAATGAATGTAATAGGGTTTACACAGAACGCAAGGTACACAAATACACAACAACGTTCACTTTAAAATCTGATTTAAACTTCACAACTCGTTTACCTAGGTTAAAATTCCCTGTCATTTATAATGTCGATATTTAGCAGTTGCTTGAAGTGTCTAGTGAAGCCAATTCTGATGACACAAAGCGATGTTTTTTTAGTACAGGTTTTCATCTTTCTTGCTATCTTTGACGTAGAATTTAATTGTGACTGGTTTAGAAATTGATTTTTCTTGAAAATACGCTTAAAAAATCGTTTGACTCGCCTTCGTTGCTTTTCTTTCCCTTGTCTTCTAATAATTTGGTGATTTTCTGCTCGTCGAACTGAACAAATCTCGCCATATTCCCAATCGTTGTGCATCAGAGCAGTTGCCGTGTAACGTGGGAAAGAGGTTGTGATCCGTTAATACCGTGGGAACAAGGTTGCGATCGGATAATTTTTGATATTGGACAATTGACGTCATTTAGACGTCAATCGTCGTATATTAGGAACTTCTTCCAAATTTGGTCAGCGCTAGCTGGTTAGCTTGAATTAACCGGGGATTGAAGCCAATCAGAAACGGAAGCAATATTTTGAATTAATAATAATCGTTCTTGTTACACGATTTCAGCCTTTTAATTGATTTAAGGAGGCTCACAATAGTTTTACGGTCGCCTGAGGCCTGGGTCCAAACCTCGCAAATCACGCGCGTCACTCGCGGGATTTTTCAGCCATGAAAAAGAAAAACAAACAAGGCGGCGCGTAAATGTTTTGTTGAAGTCTATTTTCGTCCAGTTTTCAGAGAAAATCGCATGTTCACGACATTTTTAGCCGCAAAAAGTCTTTATTGTTACTATTAGCTGAAGAAAAAAATGTTTGCCGATCAGCATACATGGTGCCAAGGAAAAAAATATTATGTACGCGCTACAATCGATCGTGTAGACCCCGGAGTGGACTTCCAACCAAAACTACCAAACTAAAGTACTACTATCTATCTTTCCTTAGGCAGCTTTGTCTGTGGTTTTAGTTTACTTTATTTATTAACGGAACTCGATTTACAGGTCAACTTAATGACTGATAAATATGAAAGCGAGCAGGCGACTCTTCTAAGCAAATCGAGAGCATTAACCAGCAGACAAGGTTTACGCATGCGAAAGACGGGATCTTGTATAGGTCAGATTTTTAAACGCGCGTGGATCACGCGTGGCTTTTTTTGAAACGCGAAGTAATTTAACTGAAAAACAAGTCCGGTGACACCACATTTTTTAATTCAAAATTAGGTAGCGTGGCCTGAGAGAAAACTACAGGTGAAATTAAAAAAAAAATCCGCTGGACCGGATTTTTAGCTAGTCAAAAATTACGGCTTTGAGTAAATACATAAAATCTGTTCCAGAGAATTTTTTTAAACTCTTTATAATTGCTCCCCTTTTTATGTAGAATTGGATAAGTTTCAGAAAAATAGGCGTCACCGAGTTAATTTTTGCGCTATTGCCGTTATAAGCTTCATGATGGCTCTCATTGACATCCATATCATGTTGCTATAGTAACAGGCGATGACGTCATATGATTATATTTCGGCTCACTGACGATCGAGCTAGTAGCTTTTCCCAAGAAATTGTAAAAATAAATTTGTTTTATTGAATCCCTTAAAAGTAAAACTGAGTTCTAAAAAACATTACAACTGTTGTGAGCCCCCTTAATTTGTCGTTCCGTGTGAGCAGTTGGTAAGCCTGAGTATGATTATGTGCTGGTTATTTACTTTTTAGTACATTGGCCGGGACAAGCAGGTTTGTGGTTTTGAAAGGATAAAAAAACATTATCGGCCACATGAATGTGATGTAACCCCAACCGCTGCCCACCAAAAATCATTAATAATACATATATACTCGAAGCTTATCGAATTTCGGAGAGAGGCCCCCCTTTCTTTCTCCAAAATGGGCCTTTCCCAAAAAAATTCCCCCTACAACCCAAATCACAGACGAAAAATAGAATAAGGCCATACGAATATAAATTCATGGACATATAAATTTAGATATATGCGTCTTAAAAAAAGGAGAAAAAAAGGTTAAGACTTTTTCGGTTTTAGGTCTCTTTTGTAGAAGTTGTTTTGTATTTAACACTTTTACATAATGCTTAGGGACCTGCAAGGTTTTTTACGGCTCTAGGACTTGTTTTTTGGGTTTCATATTGCTATGTTTTGAGAGTCTTATTATGTGGTATTCTGGTATGCACTGAAACATTTTCAAATACAGTATCCCGACCAAAATTAACCCAAAAAACATTTGAAAGGCAAATCTCTATCCGAAATAATCCCCACTCATATAGAAGTCTTTCCCGAAGTTTGAAAGCGCTTATGTTTGTAATTTGACCGCGCGCAACTGGTAAATACCTAGATAGGATTTGACCGTTATAACCTGTATCGATTGTAACCAAAAACAGGCAAAGCAAAAAAATACTCGTCACAGCAGAATAAAATGTAGGGCTCCAGTAATACAATTTCTCTTCCATTTTATTGGTACTTTTGATGTCCAGTGTGTAGGTAATTTCCCCGGTTTGTTGTAGACTTTACAGTCAAAACCGTCGTTGCCGTAGATAAATGCAGTGTCCAGAAGGTGATCCGGGTTTTCTTCGACAGTGTATTACAGGAGCCCTACACAAAGCTTTTTACCGAAGTGTTGGCCATTGTTATCTTCTAAGAGGCCTGGGATGGGGTTCTCTAATATTTGAGAACTGCTCCCAAAAAATACTGCTCATAAAGGACTTTTAATTTTAAACTGACAGCTAAGAAATTACAAAAAAAGTGTCGAGTGAGTATGCTAAATTATGGCTGAATATCATGTAAATACTACTTCTTACAATTAAAGATTGATCCTCTTTTTGCCTGGTTACATGTACATTGATGGGGCCAACGCCTTAGGACCCATAGCTTTACGTCATTTGTGCAAAAACTTAAAAAATTGTGAACTTTGTTAACTTACTGACAGCATTGCCGCAAAGCACGATTCGGATATTCCATAAAAACGATCCTTATGTACTTCCATTATTCCCCAATATCTTTGTAAAGTTTTAGTTGAATCAGCTTTCAAACATTAATGAAATAAAGTTTTTAAAAAAAAAAAAATCAAACCCCCCTATCAATATTTTGCTTATCCGCCAGTGCGGGTAATCTGCTGAGTCTTTTTTTCTCATTTTGGCAAAAATCGACCTGTAGCGGGTAATCTGCCGTGCAGGTAACATGTTGAACTACGGATATTAAGGTTCCAAATCGACACGAAATATTCATGAGAATATATTTCTCAACGTTCTTTCTATAAGTGATTACATGTCACTGTTCTCAGCTTTGTGACCCATGTGCTGCAACAAAGCGAGCTATCATAATTAGATTTACAGCTTTGAATATACAAACATATCACACGTTGTTGTAAACATTGACTCGTAAGGTCTTCTGAAGCCTCCAAACTTGCAATTAAGTTTTCTCCGCCGATATAGAATTTCATGGTTTGATTCCCGAGAGACATAAACTTGATGTACTCTACTGTGTTCTGACAAAAGCGAATTGTGAATCTTCCTTTTAAAAAACGAAATAGCAAGTTTTTAAGTTTAGATTTTACATTTTTACTCTTTTAGAAGCTAATGACTTTTTCGTCCCAACACAAAAGAGGTTATGATTTATCACTAAGTTATATAGTCAGTTAATTTGGTGCGCTCAGTATTCTAGCTGCAAAAGTGCACACAAAATTGCATTATCTGCAGTTAAACTTTTTAGGGCTTGTAACGTGTATAGCAAACGGTCATTTCTCAGTAGAACGACAATCCTGATGTACTTCATCGTCTTCTAATACTCTTGATAAGTTTCATTGGACTCAAAGATTAAAATTCGGCAAATTAAAGCCTTACTAGATACCACCCTCCTAAAGGAATTTGGCTAATGAATTCATTAATGAGCAAGGGTCCTGCGTGACCTTAAGATGAAAGATTAGCAAAACCGTCCTACTCATTATATTCATAACAAAATCAGCTTGATTGGTAAATTTGTGTTTCAAATACGTTAAGGACACTTTCAATGTTACATGTAAGTCGGTTAACAAGAACAACCTTCGAATTCACATCTGAGTTGTTTTTCTTAACGGAAATAATGTAAAGCCTTCTCTATAAAACGTATCATAGATTTTGCCAGAATTGCTTCATTACAATAAGCGCATACCGTTTATTGTGTTTAAATTTCATACACGTTACCTTGAAACGTTTTTACAAAATGGCGATTTCCATCTATCCTATATTTAGTTTGATTTATTAAATAAACCTTCAAAAAAGTCATTTAATAAATACGATATTTTTTATATAATCGCATTCATACCCCACGCGATGTCGGTGTATCCTCCAAACACGTACTGGTCCTTTCTGATTATAGTAACAGTGTGTGGCTTTCCATCACAGTGGCTGTGAAACGTACTTGCTGCCCAGCCATGGGAAGAGGCTCGATAACACAGGTTCCAGTGTTGATGAGAACCAGGCACAGGATCCAAAAAGCGACTGAGATGACTGAAGAGAAAATCGTTGCTTTGGATAATATTGGACTGTATTTTCAGTGCTAGAAATAAACCAAAAAGATAAAATTTAGTTATAGTTTCCCCTGCGGTGGAGGGGAGGGGAGGGGGACTCCCATTAAACACGGAGGCTCCACCCGTAAGGGGTACCTTTTGCAGGCTGAAGGTGTATAAAAGAGTAAGAATAAGAATTTCAAGAGTTGCAGATAACAAAAGGGTGGGGAAACTGTCATTAAGGTATTTAAAAGGGCCTTTAAAATGCCTCGAGCAGACCAACCAAATAGTTGAGTGAATTATGCATTTCAAGGGATTATTCAAGTGAAATATTAAGAAAGAAGATATGGTAACTCTTCTACAGGTTTGTGATCGAGGTACCATTTTCTATCGAGGGAATGAAAGGGGTACCTTTTCTGATAAAAAAATGGCATATGAAAGGGCAGGGTTTGTTCTCAGCTGGGCGGAGACTCATCATCACTTTGTTTACCCTCGGATTTGAAGAGTAGCTTATACAGCTAATATCTCGGAGCATTTCAAAGTAAGCAGAATACAACGGGAAAAGACCAGACCAGACCACAACACCGAGAACTCCATGTCCTACTCTTTACGATAAGCGTGTGGGTTCTTTTACGTCCCCTGCTGACCATAACACTGAAGATGTAGGAGACGGGGCCTACGGTTTATCGTCCTTATCCTAGAAGACCAGAATATCTAACCATTTGCAGATGTTAATGCAAAGGCTGCATGTTCTCCTCAGTTATTTTAAGAACCTGAGTGTTGGTCCGGTCTGGGACTCGGACCCGAGATCTCCCGCACTGTAGTCCGTCGCTCTACCAACTGAGCTAACCTGTAGTCCTTAATCACAGGATTTAAATGTTAAGCTTCGTTTATTTTTGTTAATCCATTTATTGTTATTATTATTTCGTCTAGGGGTGAGGTAGGTAGGTAGGTTGGTAAGTAGGTAGGTAGGTAGGCTATAGGTAGGTACGTAGTTTACCGAGTTCGTTTAATAAGTTGTTTTGTATAGCATGTATCAACATTATCAATTTTCAAAAACGTCATAATAGTTTTATAATGACTTTTATTTCGTCTAGGGGTGAGGCGAATTTCCTAGACTAAGAAAATTAAAAATGAAAATAAAATTAGTGAAAATAAATCTCTTTCTAAATTTTACTAGGTAGGTAGGTAGGTAGGTAGGTGGGTAGGTAGGTAGGTAGGTAGGTAGGTAGGTAGGTAGGTAGGTAGGTAGGTAGGTAGGTAGGTAGTCTACCGAGTTTGTTTATTAAGTTGTTTTGTATTGCATGTATCAACATAATCAATTTTCAAAAACCTCATAATAGTTTTATAATGCCTTTTTAACCGTACGACAATTTTCTTGTCCATGCTTCTTTGTAAGAAATGATTGATGGAATGCACGTCCTTTTAAATGTATCGCACTAAAAAAATATACAAGCCAGTCAGGTATTACTTAGTCTCTCTTAAACTATTAATTGAAATTGAGTTGTAACTATTTTAGAGGTAAACTAATGTGGTCTTGACCATTTCTGACACTAGAGATACACACTTTTACTTATCATAGTTCACATTTTTTCTTTTTTAAACCAATAATTGTGTATGTTGGGGGGAAAAATAGTATCTAATATCGACTATAAAGTTAGAAGAAAAAAAAGGATTGTCGGGCAAATAAAAAATACAGAAAAATTATCAAGAAAACTATTGACAAATTGTTTAGACAACCGACCAATATTAAATGAAGTTTACACATCGAAATTTTCCCGAACAGTTGGAACGGTTAATGCTTGTTTTGGCCACTGGTGTTCAATAATCAGTGGTTTATATGCATCGAATAAGCAATTCAAAGAATGAAGATTGCACGCATTGCGTTGCAGTGCTATGGCTGTTTTATCTCACGAGTGGTTTCTCCCTTGGATGATTTACTATAACTGTTACTGGAGTTATAAATGTATGTATTTACCCAGTAAAGTACATAACGGCTGATATCCTGACCAGGAACCATTCTTCAAACATTGACGTTCTAAGGATCCTGTCAGCCAGTAACCAGTCTTGCAGCTGAATGAAACGTTTTTTCCTTCCCAAAATTGCTGTCCGTAGATAAAACCATGATCCAGGCTTTCTAGAGGTGGGCAAGTTCTGCGACCTTAAAGTAAATATGTGAATGTATGAGATACTGACTGCAATAAACTTAACTAGCTATCGTATCGTTTTTCTAGGGAATCAAAGGCGCTTTGTTAGCCCACTCGTGAATGAAAATACTAAATGTATTAGTGTAGAGCTATGAAATGATTGTGTCTTTTTGTGAGCGGTATGTTAGTATAGAAGTTGTTTGAAGGGAGATATGATCACGTTGGTTCCGGGTAATCCATTCAAAAGCCTTCGTTATATAACACTAATTTATACCATAAAGTGCAAGCTTGCTAACGCGTTGTGTAGTGGTAATGCGTTGCCCCTCCAGTCCAGCGGCCCGGGTTCGATTCTCCGGGGGGACGATTATTATTATTTTTTTTTTTTTACGACAATCTATTTTACAATTTTATACGACGTCTTTTTTTTTTCTTTATCCTTTTTTATGAATCTATTAGAGATGCAAATCAAGTACTATACAGTATATATTTAAAAGGCGACAAAATTCGTCAGTTTTGGCGAGCCTTTTTACGATAAATTATTTACGTATCATGACTATCGATTATCATACAATACGCTTGGAACTATAAAACAGTCAGAGACTGCTAAAATTGGACTTTATTCATACAATTGTCCTGAAATCAACCTTTTAATACCCAACACAGTCGCAGTCCACAGTTCGTGCCTGGAAAATCTAAAAATCCCATTAAAACACGGAATAACACTTCAGTGCTTCAAAGATTTTCATATTTTCTCTAATATTATTACTTCTATTTGTCATGTGAAATTCTTTTAAAAGAGCTATAAATCGAGCCATTCGTAGAAGCTTTTATACATACAAGCCATTTAACTTTGAACCTACGGTATCGGTCAGCGGGCTAACAACAACACAAAGAAATCTATATGCTAATTTTCAGCCCAAATGATCAGTACGCCGAAGTGGTCAAGCGGTTAGGGGTTTGGTCTTCAAAACCATAGTTGATGTTAGGAGTCGCGGGTTCAAACCTCAGAAGTGTGAAACAAAAAAATTAAAAAAAAAAAACAAGGAAAATTAATTTATAATTTAATGCATAAATTATTATTCATAAATTAAAGTTAACAGCCCATCGACCGACCGAGCGACCGACTGACCGAGTGAAAATTTGCATATCACTTTCCATAACCATACTCGTTTCATTACATTCACGAGTAATAAAAAAGAAACCAGTTTCGAAATGCAGTAGGCTGGGTTCATGTTAAGTTCATGACAAGCGTTACTTGATAAATAAATGATACATGTAGATATGGCGTCAGACCACGCGTAGGCGTACTTGAACTCGAGAGGATCATTTCCAGACGTCCCTTTTTAATAACCGATTCCCTCTATAGCGCGCGCCTGCAGGGAATCACGGTAGTTGTATTCATCAAACCATGCGCGAGACTCAGGAACGATGCAAGTTGCTGAGTCTCGCACAGGGTTTGATGAATACAACTACCGTGATTCCCTGCAGGCGCGCGCTATAGAGGGAATCGGGTATTTACAAGAAATCATTCTTGCTTTTGATTTAAATAAGGAGAAGTTTGCTTTTGAGAATTTTGAGAAGCATATAATGTTGGGGTAACCCAACCTCATTCCATTCCTTAATTTATGCACGAAATTATAATTTATAAATTATAATTATAATAATTTAATTTTAATGTTAATTTATAATTTCACATGTGAAATTATAAAATTGCCATGGCAACCTAGTTAGCGGCAAGATGGCGTTCGTAATAAAAGATGTTTTAAAGCTTAAACTTTGTACACATTCGCTTGAATTTTATCATAGCCAGCTAGCCTTGGCCATGTAATAAAACTTTTGATAATATTTTATATTTCAAAACGTCAAAACGACTTCTAGACTTAAGCCAATATACATAAATCAAAATGGCATCGAGCGGACTTTTAAGCGTTTTACACTGGCACCGTTTTCAGGTGATTCAAGACTACGGTCATAATGTGAGAAATAATTGATAGTTGATTCATCTTTGAAACTTTTGGTCAAGAGCAAAAAGGAATCTCTAAAGGGTTTTATTCGCGAACTTGAGCAAAATGTATGCTTTCAACTTTTCAAAGCTCGGAGTTTGCAGAGTTTGCAATGCAATATACCAGTCAAAAACCGACGATTGCAAGCGTAATTTGTCACCTTGATATTAAAATGTAATCAAATGGTATACTCGTGAAATTAGGAAATAATTTAACTTGCATTTTGTCAAAATGCTAATAATTTTCCTCGCCTAAAGGCTCGGGAAATGATAAGCGTTTTGACAAAACGCGCGTGAAATTATTTCCTAATTTCACTCGTCGCCATTTGATTACCAATACAAATAAATATTATAGGATCTTAAAATTACTCTTTCCTGCAGCCCACTCAGGTTCCCTTTTTATCATCCCGGCAGCGAAATGACGTGGCTATGATCTTGGTTGGAGTGTAAAGACATAGGAACAGCGGCTTTATTCCTTAATTAATTCAACACACATAGTGTTTTTAACTGCTGCAAACACAATTGCCCACCAAGCAAAAGAAACCTAGTGCTTGAGCCCCCTTATAATTATGCATTGCTTACATGAAGGCTGCATACCACTCCAGTTACCGGAAGGAAGACACTTTCTTGTGGCTGGTCCAATTAAACGATATCCCGGATGACAAATAAAGGACACAGATTGACCTGTCCAGTGACGTAAGCCAAGTTTTTGACCGTTTGATGGCGAACCAGGAACTCCGCAATTGACTAAAGCTAAAATAAATAAATAAATAAATAAAATAAAAGCTTTTATTACAGATATTTGAATTTAATATACAATATCTTTCGAGCAGTTGTTGCCAGTTAGATCGATATACTATCTAAAAAGAAACATGAGAACGGCGAAAACCAGTTCAGCGACTACCTTCCGAGACTCCAGTTTCGAACATAATTTTGGAATAATTTCCTTTAATTTAACTCTTTTTTCGAACCTTTGCTACTTTCTTTAATTTACAGATACGTGCGAGATGAAAATTGTTTGCCGTTTGCGTCATGTTAAAAAAAGAAATGATAAGTTTCACATAAAATTCATGTACATAAAAAAAAAATCGGTGAAAGCACGCTTTCTATTCAAAATGCGTTAATATCTGTAAACCATCATAATACAGTAATGAGACCTAATCACCAAACAGCAAAGTCCCATCGGTACTGGAAACTTATCGTTGAATAGCTATTTATTCAGATGAGCCGTGTTTACTGTGGTAAATTAGCGATAACAACAATTTACCTGTTGTGAATAAGGTAATTTGTGGTTGCTACGACAGTTTTGCGATTATAATTCAATTTCACACCGTCAGTGTTTAAAGATATCTATCATTGAGTAAACAATTATTCACATACTTAGGCTTGTGTTGGCTTCTGCTGTGGTATTCTTGTCGTTATAAAACAGACACGTGTAGATCCCAGTGTCGTTTGGCTTGAAGCGATGGATGACGTATTCACTCTTTAACAAATCGTTTCCGTCCTGCACTTCCACAGAACTAACATGTCGCCCATCCTTGAACCACTTGACTTTAGGTAGCGGCAAGCCACGAGCAGTGCAATTCAACCTCACAGAATCACCGACATTTGGCACTTGAATTTCACTGGGAGGGCTTGACACAATGTAGGGATTAACTTAAAGAAACAAACATATCAACACATTACAACTGCGCTTTTATTCACAATAATTTCCGGGATTCTTAAGATTCTTTAGCTTACCCACATCCTTAACCACGACCCATGTCACTGCCATCACACTCCCAAGTTCATTAGCTCCTTGGCATACGTAAGCACCATCGTCCTCTTCTGTTGTGTTGTAAATCGTAAGTTTGTTACCATCAATGACATGTCTGTTGATCGGAAGCTGCTTGAGAGATCTAGTCCACGTGATCACAGGAAAGGGATAGCCAAAGATGTCACACTTTAGGATCGTGTCCGATGACTTGTAGGCAGTTACCGATTTCTTTGGTTTTGTCGCGAATTTTGTTGGTACTGCAAATATAAAGAAAAGCCAGCAACGATTAGCCTACGAAAAATCAGGAACATTTAAAAAAAAAGTTGTTGGCAAATATGCTATTATTTTTATTGTAAACAGTTGCTTTTTGCTGCCTTTTTTATTTAGGTTCGAAAACATCAAAGTTATGAACTGCGACTGAAAAAAAATTAAAACGTAATTAATTCACTTAAATTCGAGGTGCATATATCTTGGGAAATTGGACGTGGAATAAGGATAACATATTGTGTCTTAAAATCGACGCAAGTGCAGATAACATTGAAACACGTAGCATTTTCTTGTTGCATACCTTTCACAGTTACATTAACTGATAATTGATCTCTGCCCATCAGATTCTCGGCTGTGCAAGTATAAATACCGCGGTCTCCAAACTGTATTTCTATTATTTCCAAATTCTTTTTCTTAAACTGTCTCCTGTCATTTCCTACCACCTGTCCATCTTTATACCACTTGATAACAGGCGTTGGGAGCCCAACTGCTTTGCAAAGTAATGTGACGTTTTGTCTCTCTTTAACTATCACGGAAGGGGAAGGCTTTTCAATGAGGCGTGGTGATTCTGGAAAACAAATGTTGTTTGTTTCACTATTTTAGCACAAACCACATGAACGTATACAAAATTTAAATTCAACGTTCTCTGTTTAATATAAGCTTTGGAAGTTAGCTCTAGTTCGTAAAGAATTGTATAGAAGTTCAGAACAAGAAAAAACTGCTGCTAACCTACTTTCTTTTTTTAAACCACCATTTCTAAAAACCATCTGACGTGGAGATGCCAGCCCCTTTTTTTTGTAAATTTGAAAATTAGAGATTAACTTTATGATGCGGAGTTTTTTAAAAGTGTTCATTCATCCCTCACGGAAATTCTTCACGTCGCATAGCAACTACTATACTCACAACGTCATAACTACATGCATGTTTCGCCAAATATCGTCTTTTTGACAAAGTTCTTCAATTTTTCCAGTTTTGCAGAATTTTACACTCTATAACCATTTTGGCCTGATTTTGCATCTATTTCCGTTTTTTTTTTTTTACTTTCCAAGAGAAAAGTGAAATCCAAGGTGGTGAATCTAATGACGTCATGTGAGATTCATGATGAGCCCAGAGGCGCTTTGGGCGGGAAAACGTTTCTCACCAACTAGTCGCTTGTGTTTAATAAGAAAATATAAGTCTTAAAAGCAGAGAAAAATCAGAAACAGATCTCCTGTCAAATATCGGCGACTATCCCATTATTTCGCTTGGGATTCCTTGGCAACCACAGTGGCACTGACGGGAACGCTTGTAAACGTTTTATGAGATCGAAATGGAATTTTTGTACAATTTTAAACAAGCCTATATCAGAACTTAAAACTTTGATCTGTCAACAGTGTATTTCCAAGGACAGCATTGCCTGGAAACCGTATTTTGACAGGAAATGTTTGAAGCAAAAATGCAGAGTTAGTGTACTCATATTCATATTCAAGAGTTAAATGCAATATGGCGGATCTAAAATTGCGGACTTATAATAACGTTATGTAACGTCATATACGGTCACAAAATATAATGAATTTGATTTTGTAGAGCAAGCTAATAGAGCTTCCCAGTTTTAAACAGAGAAGTATAAAGAAAATGCCAGCGGTTTGAAAGTCACTGCTCTCATGAAATGGACGTGCATGGCAAGAAATGGGTCGATATCGAATCTTGACAATCACAGCCGTCAGTCATTACACTTCAGCTTTATTTTCGAAACAAAATAAAATCCTACCTAACTGATGTCCATTACCAGAGCTTGTTTCATATTGAGTTGATTTACCAGGCGGACCTGCAGCCCCAGGGGGTCCTGGTGATCCTCTGCTGCCTCGCTTTCCTTGCGGGCCAGGAGAACCCCTTGTTCCCTTTCTGCCTTTTTTACCAGGAGTGCCCTGGGGACCAGTAGGTCCAGGTGAACCGGGAGGGCCTGGTGGGCCTTGAGGTCCTACACGACCTGATGAAATTAATGCACGTTAAATCTTTGCAACTTATGATAAAACGAGATAAATTTTAACTGCGTGTGGGACATTCGATCCACCGAATGACTAGATACTCGCTCATAAATCTTACCTTCCACGCAAACTATCTTTCCTTGACTTGATTCTTCTGTCAAATTCTGTTGGTTGAAATTTAAAAGAATTGGTGATTAAATTAGTTGCAAAGTATCACCCACAGCTGCAGAAAAGGTTCGAAGAAATTCTTCGTCGTAATTTTCTTTCATTTGTACCGATAACAACTGCTTACAATCCTTTAAATGCTTGTCCGACTTTGAAGATAGTCGGCTCATAGTCGAATAATGATGAGGTGGAAATTTTGCACTTGTTCCCCAAAGTAATAACAATAAAAGCCAAGGAAATGAACTGTCGAATTGTGATGTCGAAGAGGCAGTTAAGGCTAGCTAAAAGTCGCTCATAGTGTCATAGTGGTTGATTTAAAATAGTGATAGACTGAAAAGTTGAAAACAGCCTACAAATTCCACATAACTCTAATTGTTCAGAGGTGCACATAGATCCTTTTTAACACTGGGTGGAGGGGAGTAGTGGGAGAATTTGCACTTATATACAATGAACGTCAATTAATTAAGAATTTGATTATAATAAGCTAGCGTCTGTTGAGCTATGCATGCACCTCGCCAGTGAAACCAAAACTATTGACTATCGAAAATTTGAGAAAAAAAATAGTACAAATACTGTTAATGTTTGTGGTTTGAGGGCAAATGAAAAACTTTGGAAACTAACTTTTTCACTATCAAGTGAGACAAATATTAACGTCGTTTGAAAGTTCTCGTAATATTATCCTAATACTAAATGCATGGATTGGGCAGAGTACTGCTGCTTTCTTGGTTACATAAATAATTCGTTTTAGTAATTTATGAACAAAATAATACCGCACTCATTTTTAGTGTAGTGTTTTAACTACACTTATGCGGTGGTTGTGGGTGAGGAAAAAGTGCTACCGGGATAACGCTAGGTGTGGACTAATGCTCACTGAAGTGGAACAAGCGTGCCATTCATTTCGAAAGATCAGCTTTCAAAAGATCGTATGTAATTATATGCAAGATTCAAATCCTCGCGTTTCCCAGTATGCATTGCAAGAATTTCTTGTCTTTCGCCGCAAAAGAAACAGCAAATACATGTCAAAAACTTCGAGTTGCAAGTAAAGTTTATTTGTCAAACATGAAAGCGAAAGTTTTTTTAATGTACCACGAGTAAGAGTAATTTAAAAGCAGCATGCTCTTTTCCTAAAACATCAACAATCGGTCACGCAAATTGAACATGGAGAAATGTCAAGTATGTCCTTCGTCTGAGAGCGGAATGTTTCGTCACAAGGACTATTAGCTTGAGTTTTCTCGCCTGCCTTGTAGCAGGACTTGTCGCAATATCCTCAATATAGTCCTAAACCGGCCTTTTAGACTGTGTGACGGGGGCTTATGTTTTCAGACCGTGAGACAATAGATTTGACCGTTTAGCTGTAAAGTTTTCGCGTGATGTTAAATATCATGTTCGGCAAGCTGCCACTATTTGTCGGCATGTGTGCATTGCATTGAAGTGTACTGATGATAAAAATAAATCCTACAATTGGTGATCCAAATTTTAAAGACAGCGATTTTGGTAGCGTTTAATTAAAGTACTGAGAGCAGCGGTTTCCACTGTGCGTGCTAAACTTACAAAGGGCTTTGAATGGCGGTTTTTTTGTTCTTAAACAATATTTATTTGGGGGCTTTCAAAGGTCGCACGCAATTAATTATACAAGATTCAAATCTTTACATTTAAGCAAAGTGTGTTTTTGGGGAAAAAAGTGTGTTTTGGAAGATTTTCTTGTCTTTCGCCACGAAAAAAATTCCCGTTAACACAGCAAGCACTTGACTAAAACTAAGAATTGAATGTTTAAAACAGTTAGAGTCAAATCAAAAGTAGCGAGTAAAGTTTATTTGTCAAACACAAAAGCGAATGTTTTTAAATTTACAACCACTGAGTAATTTAATAGCCTGCGTGACGCATTCTTAATAATAAAAAACAACATCCCGTCACGAGTTGATCATTTTCTCATGTTTTCTCGAGTCTTTCCTTCCATGAATGAAAATTTAGCATAGGAAAAATTCGAATTCCCAGTTCCTCGCCCTTTACAGAAACGTAAGATGAGCAGACTTTCCTCGTGGAATTTTGATTTTGAACAGAAAACTTGATTTCTCACGGGCATACATTGCTGCGAGCGTCATTTATCACGTGATGCATTTGTCCCTTCATCGGCCATTTTGGAGTTTGTAGAGTCTACGTAGCTCGAGTGGTAGGAAGCGATTCATTGCCAACCTCACGAGATCGTGATTGATTATCACGAGCATTTAACTGTTCGCATTTTATGTTGAACACTGACAATACAACTTCTAACATTTCTGTGCAACCGGTGCAACCCATGATTTTTTTCTTACGTGCTTGCTAACAATATTGTATTGTGATTCCAGAAAATCTTTGTACCCTCCCCACAGAGGTTCATTGGAAATTCTGATGGGAGAGGGGGGAGGGGGTCTCACAATTAAACTTTTAAAATAAAGTATGAAGATAAACCGAAATTTCCAGAGATGTTGGATGTTGGGGTGAAGGGGGGGGGGGGGGGGTGAGTATTAATAGTTTCCTGAGTAGCACATTTGTATCAAACACTACACTGTCCGTACGGACCGCTCGTTTAGTGTAGTGTTTGAATTACACTTATGCTGTGGTTGTGGGTGAGGTAAAAGTGCTACCGGGATAACGCTAGGTGTGGACTAATGCTCACTGAAGTAGAACAAGCGTGCCATTCGTTTCGAAAGATCAGCTTTCAAGAGATCGTATGTAATTATATGCAAGATTCAAATCCTCGCGTTACCCAGTATGAATTGCAATAATTTTTTGTTCTTAGAACTGTTAGAGCGCAGTCGGGATCAAGCATGTTTTCCTACTAAGCAGCGATATAACTGCAGGGCAACTAGTGCACGACTTATTAATTAGAGCTGGGATATGCGCACAGCAAGCCCTAATGGAAAAAAATAAACATTTGCAAAACACGAGCACTCACAATAAATTGCTTGCAGTAAAAATAAAAGGCTTGAAGAGCGAAAAAAACGTTTCAACAGGCAAACATATTAAAACGAATAAAAAACGTTTTTTTCAAGGAAACTATGTCGTTTTCCACTAAAAAGGAGACAAATTTTGACACGTTTGAAATGCTGAAGTGTGATCATTACATTTTCAATGAAACGAAAGAAAAAATCACCATTCATTATCAACGAACATTCCAAAACAAAATATTTAAAAAGATTTTTGGTCCGTCATTTCTCGACGGCGTTTACACCTAATTGCAAAAAAGGTTGTCATAGAAAAAAGGAAAATGAAAAATTCAAATATGAATTAATTAAGAACATGCATGAAACTTATTCGTACAAACGGCCTTAAAATGCCTCAGAATACGAATAAATCAACTTATCTTGTTACACCATAAACAAGTGCACTCAAAGAGTGCAGATAAAAACTCGTGAGATTTCTGTAAATGCTACCAGTTACGAAACTACTCTAATTAATTCCTATTTACTTTTTTACTTTTTTTTTCTTTTTTCTATGACAACGTTATTGCAATTATGTGTAGGTGGAAAATGACACGCTTATATATAAACTCAGCTTAGTAAACAATTTTGTTGGCAGAAGTGAATCATTAAAGTGACATTCGTATTTTTTCTTTACTTTTCTTTTTGTTTTCTTCTGGTGATTGGCCTTACAGTATAAGCTTTGTTATTAAAAGGTCAAGGTTATCCAATTGGAAAAAATGCTACAATCATGCACTTCTTAGATTTTGGCATTTGCCCTAAAAGTACTAACACAGCTGAATACAGAGAATGTTGTCCGCAAGGAAGCGATAGCAATAAATTCGATTCATATTATACAATTACAACGTTAAAATATTGACTCAGTAAGAATCAACTCATGAGGCATGTTGATAAATCTTTCTAATTTATCTTTTACGGAAGATGGTCCATCTGGAGATAATAAATTGTTTTAAAATTTTAACGATATAAATTAAGGGCCTGCTTACATGGAAGGCGGGTGCCACGGCTAACCGAGTTACCCGGCTAACCGAGCTACCCTGGGCGAGCCAACTTTTCATACGTTTCCTAAGAAAATGTTTTGAAGCCTTTACATGCTAGAAGGGTAACCCGCCTTGCCGGGGCACTCGGTCTACTTGCCCGGGGCACCCTTCTAGGCGGGATAGCTTTTGGCCATGTAAACGGTTATGCCCGAGCTATCCCGGCTTTCCGGGATAAGTTTTCGCGCGTGTTTTTCAACTAAATTTGAAGTTAATGGCATAAAATGTATAAATTCTAGACCCAAACAGTGCTATTTGATCAAAATTAGTTTTATCAGTCGGCTGGAAATATTTCTTTGAGCAACAGCTAATTAATTCGAAATTTTCGTGGGAATGATTATCCTAATTCACAACACAACAAATTTAATTTCAATTTGGCGGCCAAATACTGTTGAATTTCGATTGAATTTCGTCAAAAATGAACGCAGTAAATTTCTGAGAACTTGTACATCAAATTAAAATAAGTTTGAAGACGAAAAGCCTTGATTATTTAGTAAAAAGTCATATTTTTCTGCATGTGAATTCTGCATGTAAAGGCGGGCTAGGTTTTATCCCTTCTAGCCGGGTAACTCGGTTAGCCGGGGCACGCTCCCTCCATGTAAACAGGCCCTAATTCAAGAAAAAGATAAAACGGTCTTAAAGAACTTTGGCCACTCAAAGACTGTCTTGCTTGCTTATTTTTGTCTATTAAAGATAAAAAAGTACCAAAAATTTAGTTTTTGTTAAGAGGTACCACATTCCGAAATGTGGCTAAGATCTTTTTGTTTTCGCTGTGAAAGCGACAATTTTAATAAAAGAATAAATAAACATTTAATGATAACAGTGACGCCTGTGGACATGTACAAACCGTTTAAAAGAATTTACTACAACAGTGTCACCTTGTTTTCACAATTTGAGAAAAAAAGACAAAAAGAAAGAAATCTCCAGACTTAGCTGAATATTGAAAAGCTGCACGTTCACCCCAGAATATGTTAATTTAAATAAAGCTTGATTATGGAAGCAAGGCACCAGAATCTGTTTTTTTTTTTGTCGTTGTTGTTGTTGTTAACCTTTCCGCAAGCTGTCACGTTATTTATTTCACTTACAGAAAATGATATATTGAGCAATGTTAAACAAGGCAACGGGCAACCATTTCAAACAATAACCAGCCCCCTTAATTTAACGATTAGCGTCTGTAAAGTTTTCGAATAACAACAAATAAGACAAAGGTAACTTACATTTCGTTGCCCATTCGCGTTTAGTGGACAAACGCTGCTGCATTTACGACACAAAGATGGTCTGTCGGCAGCCCTTTTCACGACAGCTTCCTTCCTTTGCGATCCACTTTGAGGCGAATGTGTAGTTTTTGGTGTCACAATTTCGCGATTAGCAGGCTGATATGGATAACTGTTTACAGCCAGCAAATCCCGTTCAACTGCTGTTAGACGCGAATCTAACCGATGTAATGAATAGCAGGTGAAACCAAGAGAACTTAGCGTCAGAATTAAATTGAATGAAAAGCCAAAGAGAAGAACATTGGAGCTCTTTTTGCTCTTGCTCTCCATGTGTCGTTCTGCTTGTAGATTGCACAACTGGTGAATACATGGCTTAACTTTTCTTTATATAGTTTACTTGTTTGGATTTCTGACCATCAGGAATGCTCATGGGAATGCTGACCCCTCTATTTTTGTTACAATTAATTTGTTTTCGCATTCCGTAGAACTTGGTAGAACATGTGGAATATCAGTTGCAGATTCCGTCAGTATTTCCGTTTTATTTTTGTACTAAAAAAACAGATCGGATTCTGTTAAATCTAACAATGGCGACCATCTGCGTAATTGGGTCTTTAAGTTTTTAGTTTTTCGAAATTTACGTATCTTATCTGTTTATATTTATTTCTTTAGCTTTTATTTTATTCATTCACAACAGAAGAAGATAGGAGTTTTTTTTAATGCATTTGCATGGAGTTGAAGCGTTTAAGAATGATATTAGAAAACCGTGAAACATTTACGTGTTCCACAGTTGGATACTAATAAACATTTATTTCACATTATGTTGATTTGGATTTAACGGCATGACTTCACTAAACCCCGTTACTGATATTACTACACCCTGGTGATTTGTACTGGGGCTACAGTAAAAAGAGGACCTGCAGATGTTGTGGTAAAATTAAGACTTTTTACTTTTATCGAGATCTAGAAATAAACGAACAAAGAAACAGATTACGAAATAAACCCGTAAACGAAACAACAAACAAACAAACACAGAATAATATAAATGCGGTTGTAGCTATTTGAGGAGCCAAGGTAAATGAGTCGGTTAGCAGAAAAAAGGGGAAGAAACGATATTCACGAAAAGTTACAAGGACGTCTGATTGTCGAACTGAAGCCGAACGAAAACTGAATGTCTCTTTTGATGATTTGAGCCTGAAAACATTCTAAGAATCTTTAAATGTTGATGTTTTATTCCTTTTTTTCTATTTAATCAAAGAAAATGCACATAATACAATAGAAGTCTCTTTGTTACCGATGTTATCAATGTATTTTTGCTAAAAGCATTGATATTGAAAAGCAATTTCTTCAAGGCCGGAAGGCTACTGCTGTGCTATAACCTTCGTTATTAACATTCCCTGTTGCATTTCAAACAACATATTTTTTATATACTCAGCTCTCGTATGTTTTACCCTTGGACGGCGCATAACCAACACAGTCGGGAATAAGTAATGTAGTCTACTAAGCTGCGATAGAACTGCAAGATGTCTGAAACACGATATTAAATATATGTTACAAATTTTATAATTAACTGTTGGCTCGTGCTTCGTTCGTACTTTCCAGATCCGAAGGGAGATCTTTTACATTCCTAACGTCAGTGGAGAGTTTTCATCACATGAAATAACACTGTCAAAGGTTGGCTCAAGTCCACTATAAGCTTCGAAGTAGAAGTGTCCAACTGTTAAAGCTTGAACGGGATGCTTCCTCATGAAGAGAGTTCTCTTATTCTTGTATGAACCCTTGTCAAGAGACATTTTTTGTTTCCATAAACGATAAAGTGATCTATCTGTTCCTAACGCGAAAATATTTTCAAATAAGCTGAAAACAATCTTTTACAAACTATATTACAGAAGCCCAAAATTTTAGGGTTCTTATAGACTAGCAATTTTAAGGATGTTCAAACAGGAAGCCCTAATAATCGCTAATGTTGACCAATGTTCAAATTGCATGATCATTGTGCTTTCTGTCGAAACGTAAGAAAACGTTAAGACAGTGTGTTTCAATGTTGGGACAATTAAGAGAATAATTTATATCCAAGCTTCTGAAGATTAACGTAGCAAAGTTATTATTATTTTTATTGATGGAGGACAAAGAGGAGGCTGAAAAAGGTACTGTTGTGCTATTTAAGTTATCCTATTACATCGTACAAAAGGTACCACCGCAATCATGATTTCTAACCTTGGCAGTGATAACCCACACAGTTTGGAATGAGTGTTGTTAATTGCCTCCTATGTAGCGATAGAACTGCAAGCCATCTGACACACGATAATACTAGTTCCAAGTTCAAAGTTAATTGATGTCCCGTGCTTGGTCCGTACATTCCATGATCCCAGGGATAGCTTTCACGTTCCAACCTCCAGTGGAGAGTTTTCATCACAAGTGATGACATAGTCAATAGATTGGCTCAAGTCCACTGTAGGCTTCAAATTAATGAAAACTCTCGTAACGGACTGTTTTCTTCTATAAATGTCGATCTCTTTTGTTTTCCTAAACTTTGAAACGATCTCTCTATTGCAAATTGCGAAATCAATTTCAAATAAAAAAAGCAAACAGTCTTTTATACAGACTACTTTTACAAATTTTCTTGGGGTTGTAGGTATTTTCCATCACAGGGGAAAAATCACATCGAAAGCGAAGCTTGCTACCTGAAAGCATTATTTAATTCTATGAACTTAAATTGCAATCGTTGCAAATTAAAGTATCTGTCATAAAACAAACGTTGCTTCTAGCCTTGGGCTAAAACATACCAAGTTCAATCAACTTCAATATCAAGTACTTTCGAGTCATTATTTCACAGTTTCTTTTAGGTATGTGGTAGACAAAACCTACTTCATTGATCAATAAATAAGACCTACTTCTTCCCATTTGTGTACTTATCTGCATAACTTTAAGACCTTTAGAAATATATATATATATATTTTTTGCTCACGCCGGGGAGGGTCTTTAAGGTTGCATTTAAACCACGAGGAAGACGACGCAGCCCCAAAATGTCTAGATCACTTTATACGACCTTTTCTGCCAGCGTTTTATGGACTCAATTTGAAATAACTCTCAAAAAGACTTTCACAGCCCTTAATTTCCTGGCAGTTTTCTTCAATCATTGAACGCAGGCAAATAATCACGAGACATCCTGACGGAGTCAGTTTGATTATATACGATATCGAGGACTGACATAAGGGACTTGTCTTGGACTGGAAGAGGTGGGGGGGGGGGGGGGAGTATGGAATTGGATGGATGGGCCGAAAACTTAATGGATGGTTGTCTATTTTGTTTTTGCTTCATGCAAAGGAAAGGGTTGGGCCAGGAAAAGCTATATGCAATACTAAAGAAGAGATGGTTTATGCGTAAAACATGTTTTTATTCGATCCGATCACGAACGAAGTGTTCGTAACTTTATTTGACATGATATCTTTTTCTAGGTTTCCACCCACTTAGTGGAAAAAAGCGATAACTCGCTAAAAGCGCTTTAAATCAGCGAAGTAAGCATATACAGAGCAATAAATACATTATGAAAGTAAGGTAAGGCATTTTTATTGGAATTTTCGAGTATCGCTGTTTCGTAAAGTGTATCGTAATTATTCCGAAACAAAATTTACATCTTTGACTTTTTCACCTATTGCGCAAAATACGATCTTCGCTGGCTCAATCGCAAATAAAACTTGACCTGTCTGTGAAACAGCATTCTAGCGCTGCATCACACAACGCCGAGTAAAACCAAGTACTTCTTGCTGCCGGATCTCTTTTTGTAGAAATGCTCGTGCCAGACGTCACTGTAACGTGTAAAAGAAACTAATTAAAATGCATGGCTGTCACTACGGCAAATGACATTCTTAATGGCCCAATATTTTACCTTTACAACTTGTCTTCTTCAGGGTCATTGCTATAATGAAAGAAATAACGGTTGTAAAATTTAAACTTACAACGTAAACAATAGTGGTTAATGGTGAACTAGTATAAGTGACGGACGTAGGTAACTGCATATACAGGGAATATTACATGAAAATATTAGAACGATAAGCGTAAGTCAGAAAGGACACAATATAAAGTTTAATATAAAAACGGCTAGAGGACAGTCCAAAATGATGTTTAAACAAATAAAACGTTAAAAGAAACTAAGTCAGTGTACGTTACGTCGGTTCTAACCGTCCGTCGGTGGGCTGTGTTTTGAGATGGCTGTAACTCAAGGGGAACGAGGCGTATATGTGCAAGCGATTGATCTGGTGAGTTGAAATGAGTGGGGACAGCTGATGAGGCTGCACGTCATTATATTAGCACTGTGCAAGAAATACTTTTAGTCAGAGCTTTTAAGTAAGAGCTCGTTCTCCTAAAACATAAACTAAATAATTATTGAACTTCCGTTACAAAACACACACACATTAAACAACAGGACGAATGAACATTGTTGATTTTTTTCCAGTTTTTTTTTTTTTTTCAAAACAAAGTTATATAATTTTTTTTAATTTTATGACGTGATGAATTCCAAGATGGCGGCTCTAATGCCGTAACAGCTGCAGGCAACACAAATTCTTAAAGTCTAATAGAGTTAGCTTACAGCTTTTTTTCTCAGTGCAAAAGAATCTGACTGTGCGTTAATAAAGCGAAAACCTTTAGGGGGGTCCACTAAAGGGCTAAGAGATAATTAGAAAAATCCCGATAAAACAAAGATGTTGCATGGTGGTTGTCCACAGAGATTCATTTTAACGGGCTTTGGTTTATAACAAAACACTGACAAAAACCTTTTTCAAACGAACACATTTCCCAGTCCAAAATATATATTTAACCGTACCACCGTCTGTTGTCCGTTCCTGGTATTCCGGTTCCAGAGTTTACAGAACCCAGACCATGACTCAGCAGATGCAAAATAGTGTGCTTGCGTGACAGAGAACGTGTTGACTGGTACACGTTTGTACAACGCGTACTAGCTTTTTGTAAGCATGCAGATATCCGCATATACTGGCATCACTGCAGTTGCATTTGTTGTCATTTATCTCCTCGCAAAGAAATTACAAGGAAAAAGCAACAAGAGACACACCAAGCCTGGTACAGTCGTCCTACATCAGTTCGTCCCCTCAAAATGATCGGTGAGCGGTTCTCCGCCTTGTATCAAGTTTGAAACTTTCCTTCGGATGACAAAGATACCGTATTTCATTTAGCCAGCAGGCTCTTTGCGTGAAATAAATGCGTGACTTTATTTCGTGACTGTGGTGTGGGCGTCATTCACAGGAACCTCAAAATTGGTTTAAAAATGTAATCATCAACTTTACATGTTATGCGTCATTGCCAGTGCTCCAACAGTAACCAAGGGTTGTGTATGAATTAATAAAGGCACTACCACACCACCTGCATAGCTTTTTTTTCTTTTAGCTTTAAAAGCCTCATCAAAAAAATAACGAAATGTTCCACAGATTACAGCATTAGTTACCACCGTCTATTTGTGGCTACAAATAAGACGGGGATTTTTAGGGGCGCAACTAAAGAAGCAAGATGCATTTAACGGAAAAGAAAACGTGGATATCAATTCAGACAGTAACACGCGAGTGTGGCAGATGGTCAATTGCAACTGAATTGAGACTAAATCATCTTACGAAGCTAGAGCAAGACACTCTTGACTCCCCTTCTAATCATCAATTACAGAAAGTTTATTTTTAAGTAATAATACCTCTCAAAACTACTCCGAAAGCGAGACGCAGCTGAACTTAGGAGGGACCGGAAATACATCTTACGTAGTTAACTTAACAGACCATTTAGTGTTCCTGTCTTCAAAGTCATTCAAGGATAAAGTTTACAGGGGGCAACTGAAGAAACGTTTTCATTAATCGGTTATTTAACATCGCATTATTTGCGCTAAAAATAAAAAAATAAAGATGAGAGTCATGAAATTGACATTCTCCGTTCTTTCATTCATTACGTACAACTTCTCTTCGCGACCACCTAAACTTGGCGGTAACTGCGTGGAAGTGTAGCAGCATAATTTTAGGATGACTAAAAAAGGACGGATTCTTGACGCCATTTCCTCTGGTTATGAATATTACAGTGCATCTATGAGGAATAACGAACATCATCCGAATGGGAAGTTTTTATTGTTCGATTAAGCGCGTACAATACAGAACTCCCATGTGCGGTGTTGCGCAACTAACAATTATCACTGGATCGCATTTACGAATTCGAAGTGAAAGAATTTAGCTTTATAATAAATTAAAATAGCAAAATATTGCTATTGATATCTGGCAACGGTAAATGTAATGTACAGTCCGCTTCAAACCAAGTGATGTTGAAGGTCGACAGTACGTGAAATAACCAGGGTCAGAACCTTCAGTGCGCTACAAGTAACTTCCGGTTACGCCTGCCGCCGTATTATCTTCCGCATAATTCCCCGCGGATTTATAGCCGATGATGGGTTTACTAATTGCTTCTAAAGTGGGCGGTTTTTTTTTCAGCTTGGGGTTAAACTGTTCGAGATAAGAAATTCATGGCCTGTTTATATGGAGGAGAGTTGTCCCTGGTAGGAGGGCTACCCTCTCCCCCGAGCTATCTTTTGCCGAGCGTTTATATGAGTAAGTTGTCCCTGTTGGTCCTCTCGGTTCAAAAGACTGGCGAGAGTTGTTTTGAAACATTTATTATGTCTGCCTTTTTTAAATAAGGGACGCTGAAACATCGACCACGACTATTTTTTGGACAAATTTACCGCCGACTTCGATTTCAATGTATCTGCAATTTTGTTTTAGTCTACTGCAGCGTTTGCGAGTGACCCTCCACCCAGGGTCACCCTGCCTCCCGAGCCAACTTTGCAGTTTCTCAGGGCCTGTTTATATGGAAGAGAGTTGTCCCTTGTAGGAGGGTTACCCTCTCCCCCGAGTCATCTTTTAACGAGCGTTTATATGTAAAAGTTGTCCCTGTTGACCGAGCCAAAACTTGGCCCTCTTGGTTCAAAAGACTGGCAAGAGTTGTTTTGAAACATCTATTATGGCTGCTTTTTCTAAAATCAGGAACGCTGAATCGTCGACCAAGACCATTTTTTGGACTAATTTACCACCGACTTCGATTTCAATTTATTTGCAATTTTGTTTTTGCTGATTTTCGCGTTTGCGCATGCTCCGTATGTGTCAACTTGTCCCTGGTAGGCGAGGCAAAAATAACCAAACTGTTTATATGGGAAAAAGTTGGCTCGCTCCCCAGGGTCACCCCACCTTCAAAGCGAGTGACCCTCCACTCAGGGTCACCCTGCCCCCCGAGCCAACTTTGCAATTTCTCATATAAACAGTTTGAAGCTCTTTATAAAGAAACGTATGAAAAGCTCTCTCGCCTGGGGTGGCTCGGTATGGAGGGTAACCCTCCTACCAGGGACAACTCTCCTCCATATAAACAGGCCCTCATATAAACAGTCCGCAACTATTTATAAAGAAACGCATGGAAAGCTCTCTCGCCCCGGGTGGCTCGGTATGGAGGGTAACCCTCCTACCAGGGACAACTCTCCTCCATATAAACAGGCCCTCAGTTTGGTTTATTAGAGCGTGTTATCGTGAGGGAATTAGCCAGCAAGATACAAGAAGTCATTTGTCGTCATTTTTAATCCCTTCGCGATCATGCTTCAACTGATCACTTTGCTGGCGACGCGCCCTACTCCTGTCACGCGGGAATTCTGTTTTCACTGTCTGAAAACAGACGGTCTTTTTTCATAAACAGTGATAACTAAGTGTTACTCGCAACGTTTAAAATATAAATATGACAAGAAAACATCCCGTTTTAGGTAAATCTGATGTCGTGTAGGTATATGAAAGGGGTGCCTTTTTGCAATAAAAGGTATACAAAAGGGGTACCTTTTCTATCAAAATGGTATATAAAAGGGTAAGGGGTTGGATCTTCGGGCGGAACCTCCCCGTACAAAACTTTTTCGAGTACCCCCCCCCCCCCCCCGGGTCATTCTGCCGCTTCGGTTCTTGATATTTGGTCCAGTACTGACATTCCCTGTTAGGTTTTTTTTTGCATCTTGATTTCTCCTCTTAACATTTAAAAAACTCTTCAAAATCCGTCGGTAAAGCCATGTTAATAGAATTTACAGTGACAAGTAACTACCGACTCAGATGGCGGGAAATACGATACGATTTTTTTCGTATCAGACTTGTGATTGGTCGTACAAAATTTTTCACTAGTGAGAAAAATCGTATACCACTAGGATTGCTTCTCATTAAAGAGAAACGATTTCTATTCGAGGCGTTTGTGTTGAGTAAATCTCAGTACCTATATAATTAATAAAGACATTTATTTTTTACAGAACTATAACGCTATTTGTTTTATATAAACAATTAAAGCTACCTATATTACTGAAAATGGCTATTCTTGCGACACTGACGACAGCATATCTTGAAAGGGACTACACTGAACTACAACACTGACACTAAGTAAATAACATAAAATATGTGTGGACGGTTTAGCGTTTGATTTTAGTCTCCGTGTCCCGTGATTCAGCCAAGATAGAATACCTCCACTTCATCAGGTGTGAAGTGACCAGTCCCAGCCAGGATTGTGTTACCGCTTTGTACTCCACTTGGAACAGAGTAGGAGTGGCCAAAGTTTGTGTATGAACCAGTGTTGCTGTTTGCATTGTCAGCAATGTAGATGTCAGCCCCTCCACCAAATCTTGGACCATAACCTGAGTACTTGTAAATTGCATATTGTGATCTTTTCACCATGCTCTTAAACGGTCCAAGACCTTCCTTGTTCCGAAGAGAAAATATGAAGGCATTGGAAGATGAACCATAACTGCTACTAGTATCTGAATAACAGGAAAATAAAAACAGAAACATTTATTACGGAGAAAACGCAAACACATGAAAAGTTCCATTATACATCTACCTTGATTTATAAAAAGGTGGCTTTCGGGCTGTTAAGGAATGTATGGGGTTTCATTTTTTAGGACAAGGAGCAATGTTCGGCTTTCTACCAATGAAATGTTGCCCTGTTTAATGTAGTGATTTCAATTTGAAATTTTTTCCTTTCTTCCTCTGTGCCCCCCCCCCCACCCCCTACTTTGATACAATGAATTTTTATAAAATAAATAAATATATTTATATCAATTAATGAATTAGTTAATTAATCAATCAATCAATTAATTATGTGTTACATAGACAATACGGAATGTGTATATAATAACATTTTTATTAAAAAAAGCATATGAAATACCGAAATCAGATGATTTTAAATTCGCTATTTACTTGTCCGACAAATTAAAACTAATTATACAGGTACGGCGGAGCCGGGGGGTTGGGGGGATTTACCCCCCCCCCCCCACTTTTACAGAAAAAATAAAAAATTAATAAGAGGAGAGTCCCTTAAGCCTCCCCCCCCCCCACTTCAAGTCACTAGTCAGCCCCCCCCCCCCCAGTTGGAAAAAATGCTCCGCCGTCCATGTTATATCAAATGGATCAAAATGCACGGAAGGACAATCTTTTATATCCTTTGTAACGGACCACGCCAGTTATTATTTGTACACCGAAGGCCTGGTTAAACTAGCAAACACTGTTACAGAATTTTGGTCTTGATCATGTTCCCTAGGTGGCTAAATAAGCGGGAAGCAAGGAAAATGTTTTGCTGTCCGGCTTGCTAAACAAAGAAACAACGTCCGGAAACACAGCGTCACGCATGTCCAGGGCATGTGCATATCCTATCCCCGGGGGGGGCACTCCCATACATGAGCTATATAGGTATGTGCCGCTGTGAAGGGTATGGTTTTCAAGCAGTTTTGTCTGGGATAGGGTATAGAAATCAGAGAGTTTTGGTCTAGAAAAGGGTAGCATTTGCCGGGAAACCGATCGACGGTATGACGAATATAGTCCAGAAACTCGGAAAAGAAAGAGGCTTTCCTAAACGTAAATAAAATCATCGCGGCATCGTTGTTCACAGATGGTTTTCCATTAAAACACTGATAATGATACAGTTCTAACAAAATGCAAGTCTGGGATGGGGTAGGGATTTTCAGTGTCTAGTCTAGTATAGGGTTGCAAAAATCAGCTCAACATGGTCTGGTATAGGGTAAGGGCTTCAAATTCCCAGCGGCACACCCCTACCCAAAAATATACCGGGTGCCCCCCCCGGGATCCTATCCAACATTGCTTCCATGGTAGCTAAACTGGGCAACACATGTTACAGAAGCGTGATTTTTCTCTGTTTGTGACCTAAACAAAAACAAAAGCTGACTGTATGTCAAACTTGAAGCTATTTATTTCATCTTGCGGCCATGACACCTCGGTTGATGTCACAGTGTTAAGCCCAAATTAGGAGCTTTGAAGTTTGTAAAAAAAATGAGTAAACTAATAATGTGAAGCAATTTCACAAAACCTTGTCATAACATGCATATTTTAAATTTCTCATTTGATCTGCCTGTTTACTTATGTTTAAATTTTGGTCACTGTTACTCTCTTAGAGTTCTGGATGGGGTTAACTGGCCTGAAAATTAGCCAAAATCTAACAGCTGATTAACACCTTTTTTTTAACTGACAGTTGAAACAATTTGAAGAAAGTGTTAAGTGAGAAAGCAGAATTTTGAAAAAGGCATCGACAGGCCCACACAGACTCCCCTATGTGGATTTACGTAAGCGATGCACGAGCCGTTTTAAAAGTTTTGCACTGACGAGTATGTCTTGGAGCGATTTACCTCTTTTGTAAGATATAATCGGAGGCGTTTTGTAAATTGTTTTCAGAAGTGGCTGATTATGAATGGGACTCCAATGTTGCATCAGTATTTGTTTTAAATGTTTAACCCCTGGGTGGTACGTTGTCACAAAAGGCATTATTTTGCATTTAGTTTTTTACTGTTTGTTTTTTAAGTGCCGTCTGCCTTTCGGCAAAGGAGACCTCAGATAAGGTTTTTTCAATTAGGATTTTTGGATAACCACGCGCTTCAAGTCGTGTTTTGAAGTTACACATGGCCTCCTGGAAATTTTCTTCCGAGAAGTTTGTTCTTAGAAGTCTGACGGCTTCTCCTTTTATAAAGCCTCTCTTATCACCTGGTGGGTGGCTAGAGGAATAGTGTGTATATTGAAAGGTCTCGGTCGGCTTGTAGTGGGTTTTGACGTCGAGGATAGATTTGTTTTGGAATCTTTCACCTTTGTACACTACAGTGTCTAAGAATGTAATTTCTTTCTCTGAGATTTCAGCTGTAAACTTTATAATTGGTTGGCCCTTCCTTTTAGTCGGCCCTTCGCAGCCCGATATAATATAAGGAGGTTTGTGGATTTTTGTTAGAGTGTAGAAAATCAGTATCCTGGGTGGATTAGGAGTTTGTGAAAGCCACTTTTTTGTCATGTCGTTTATATGTTTGCCATCATGTAGTTGAGTAATGTTTCAGTGACCATTGGGTTGACAAGAGGTCGGTAATGATCGCTTTTGTCTAGCTGTACCTGGGCCCCAGGGGGGGTACTTGCAGTATACATGACGGGGGGGTCCGACGGAGCTTCATATTGGGTACCCAAAAAAATACATGAGCCTGAAATTTTACACCCAAAAAAATACCTGGCATCAAACAATTTTTTACCCCCAAAAGTACAAGACCTAGCACCTCGTTACTGATTTATACAATCGAACAGACTTTAAGACCTAAAAAATACATGACAGATCTCTTGACCCAAAAAAATACCGAGGGTGTAAATTTTCAACCCAAAAAAATACGTCGGACCTCCCTGTCATGTATACTGCAAGTACCCCCCCTGGGACCTGGGCCTCCTGAATTTTGTCCCTTTTGTTGAGAATCACTGTTGTGCTGCCTTTATCAGCACGTTTTGGGTTAATGGCAGTATTCGTTTGCAGTTCTTTGACTGCTTTGTGTTCGTTGTGTGACAGGTTGTGTTTTGGCTTTGTTATTTCTATTTCAGAAATGCTTAACTTGACATTTTCCAAGTAGCTTTCAAGAGCAACAGAAGGTTGTACTGGTGGTATTCAGTTTGATTTGACATGGAAAAGAAGGGGGCTCCTTGTCATTCCCGTGGAATATATATTTTAGACTCATTCTTTTATCCCCTCGTAGCTTGGTTACATGTAGATGATGGGAACAACGCCTTGGTGCCCATAGCTTTATGTCATTTTGTGTCGTTTGGTCGACAAGGTTATGACATTGCGTTCCTTCTTTAAGTTGCGAAAATAAATAACATGTTGGAAGGCTTTTTAAGCTATTTCGACCCGGTGAAGAGAAAGAGCTACATAATGAATCATAGCTGTAGATCGATGAAACTCTTTCAAAATTCCCTCAAAGCGATGATAAGTGCTTTTTGAGCTCTTCGGATGCGGTTGGATGGAAGAGTCGCAATGTCGTCAGAATGTAGTACAATATTTTTTTTAACTTAACATTCAGGTTAAAACAAATGTTTGATAAAACAGAAAAACCTTGTAACATCGTCATTCAAACACTCCATACTGATGACGTGTCTATATCTGATTCGCGTTTGATTCTTTATCATAAACTTAAAAGGATTAGAAACCAACAAGACATCCCTCGACAGAACATAGAGCCAACTATAGGTGGTTTTCACTGTCACGCCGCGAAAAAATAAATCCAAAACTATTGAGTCGAAAAAATCAAGAATATTTCAGGTTGTAGAAAACTATTATATAAACTACTTGTCCAAGTCTCAGGTCTGTACGTTATTCCGTACTGGAGTTATCCGTCAAAATGTTTCACGCAAATTTAGAGAGCACAGTATGGAATCGCCATGTTGGAGCCCAACTGCTTGGGCTCCAACATGGCGGCCGGAAATCAATAAAAACATCTGGCATTCAATTCTACTACAAAAAGCGGTCAGATCATTCTAATGAACAAGTTAACATTTACAATATCACTTCTCGTGAAACCTCAACTGTCCAGGTTGTTAAAAATCGCAGGACGAAGCATTTTTTAAAGAATACGTGACAGCCTTCGGGCGGCCATGTTTGATCTCGTGTGGCGTGAAACTTCGAAATTCAAAATGCTCTAACTTAAAGACGGCGAATGCTATCGAGCTAAAAAACCTTCAAAAGGATTTATATTATGCACGTCTAATTGCCATTAAAGGATAAAAACTCAGGGTCTTTCGATTCTGGGTTTAAGATTTTTGATGACGTCACGTGAAAACCAAGAATTCGTTGGTGCTGTTAAAAAAACACAACTTTTCAAAATTACCTGATCTGGTTGAATAAACTATGATATAACAGAAATAGCTAAGTGCTAAGAAATGACTAAATTTTACTGACAGCTTTGACGTGATAAAATCTTTAACTGACAGCTGAGAAATGGCCTGAATATTGACTGATAACTAACAATCCATCACCCCTACCCAGACCCTCTTCTTATATTGCCAATCCGGTCACCAAACTTCTATGTAGGATTTTCTATATTTCTATCAGCGAAAGCGAATAAATAAAATTAAACCAAATAATCATTTTTCCTCTCCTAACAGTAGTCCCACGCATTTCGTTTCCGTAGAAAACTCTATACCTTGTAATTCTTATATCACCGTTCTAGGTACACGATCTCGGTGTTTCGTCGTTCCGTGTTAGCAGTTGCCTGAGTATGACTCTTTGTTGGTCAATTAATTTTTAGAACATTGACGGGGACAAGCAGGTTTGTGGTTTTGAAAAGATAAAAAACATAATCGGCCACGCGAATGTGATGTAGCCTCAACCGCTGTCCACCAAAAATCATTGATAACACAGATAGCTTATAAAATTTCGGAAAGAGGTCCCCCTTTCTTTCTTCAAAATGAGCCCTTCCAAAAGAAGTTCCTCACCCACCCAAACTCCAGAAAAAAAGAATAAAGTCTTACGAATATAAGTTCATGGATATATAAATTTAGTTACAGCCCTTAAAAAAGAAAAGATATAAGCCCTTTTGTAGAACTAATGTTTAGTATTTTACACTATCACAAACTGCTTATAGAGACCTGTAATGTTTGCTTTACGGCTGGAGGACTTGTTTTGGGTTTCATATTGTTATGCTATGAGAGTCTTATTATGTGGCCTTTTTGTGCACTTAAATATTTTAGATACAGTATCCCGACAAAATTAAAATTAACCTCAAAATATTTAAAACGCAATTCTATATCCGAAAATAGTCCCCCATTCCATAAGTTTGAAAGGATTATGTTCGCAATTTCACCGCGGCCGGTAAATACCTAGATAAAATTGAGAGTTACAACCTGTATCGATTGAAATCAAAGACAGACAAATCAAAAACTACTCGTCACAGAAGAAAAACTGTACTTTTTAACGAAACAAAAATATATGAAATAACTATAGTTGTAACAGTCATTCGTTATAAACAAAGCCATAGAGTGGATCTTAGGAAATGTTCAAATGTTCACCAGTTCTCCCCGAAGAATTTGCAATTCTTAAAAAAACAAACAAACAAATGTCTACGTAATTTACTTTTAAAAGCGAGGTTTTTACCTTTTTTTTCGAGAACCTTACTGCTATAGACCTAGGTACAGCTGATCTATTTAAGATAGCTTGTAAGATCTTGTAATGGTTTAAGCATGCCCGTCTTTGGTATTCTATCGAAGCTACACACATAATTTTGAGGATTAACTTTCACAACAAATTTGGATAGATTCTACGAAAGAGCACACTGAAGTTACTTCGAAGCCAAAATTCGTTGCTATTAGTGTTCACCGCTCAAAAGTAGATTATGGTTGACTTTATTGATGTTGCCATGGGAAAGCATTTTGACGTACTTGGATTTGATTCCGTTTACTTATAAATGCTTTACTGGTTTACGGTTAACATTTTTCAGCAATATTACAAGGGCTTGTTGTAAAAGAATGCCAACATTAATGGAAAGGTGTAAACTATTGTGAGCCACCTTAGATAATAAATTCACATAATTTCTCTTTTTATTAATCTACGTCCCTTCTTGGATTGTGCAGATCTTGTTTAATATCTAAATTCTTAGCATTGTTTGTAAAGTACGTTACATAAGTGACGTCTTCGTTTATTACAGTTATTTAACAATCAGGTTCCAATGTTGACCCTTCAATGCGTATACAGGTGCTTCTAGAAATCCAGACCTTAGAAATTGTCTTGCCTTTAAACTTTATAATGTTTGTTATCGTGGTGTGTTTATTTTATCTGGCATAAGTAGGCGTTTTGTATGAACTAACCAAACGTTACTAAAAATGTGATGATTAAACGAACACTGTTAGGGTAGATGGCAATTGAATTTGAAACATGCTGATTTTAAAAGAAAAATAATCAAAGCAAAGATTCAAGTTGAAAAAACAACAACTCAAGTTTAAATAAGGAGGGAATTGCAACTGCATTAATGCTCAAGTGAATTAAGGAATGGGTCAGACTAAATTTTGGAGGGGGGTGGTCTTTCGCTAAGAAAGTTGCATAAGGTAAAGTGTTTGTACGAAATGTTTCAGTTTTTGGTTTCAAGGTCATTCCTGCTTTGTCACGCGTACGTGACATACCACACCCAAATTATTGATATAAATTTCAAACCAAATTGACGAGAACTTGCAAGTATAATGATTGACTAATTTTGATTTCTGCGAATGGCTGTAGCTATTAAGTATGAAGAACTAATCGGGGATTTACAAATTTGTTTCTTTTGTCTCAATTACAACGTCTTTCTCTTGGAGAGGGACTGGGACTAGGCAAAAATAGGAAATAATGAAGAAATAATAAACATTTTTAAAAATCCCCGTTTGGTAGGACTTTTGGCAAGGCGAGGTAAAGGTTTTGAGAGAAAAAACGAGAGTTTTCTTGTACATTTACATCCCGTAACTCAAATGCTCATAATTGTTATATTTAGGGCGTTGTCAGTCACGTGACCACTTGGGGCTGAGTCAATCATTGGAAAGTTTCATTTCCAATATAAACAAACAAAAAGAAGCAAAGTTTTTGAGAAAAGGAACAAATCACAAAGAAATGACCAAAACGTCGCATGAGAACAAGAAAAAAAAAAAAAGGTCAGCTTCGAGCCAAAGTGGCGCATACTGCCGGAGCTTATCCAGGTTTCCTTAGCATTAAGCAGCTAGGAGTATTTCTACTCCCCCCTGGATGGGATGCTAGTCCATCGCAGGGAACCCCCCAGCATTATTTCGCCGGTACCCATTTATACACCTGGGTGGAGAGAGGCACTATGAGAATAAAGTGTTTTGCCCAAGAACACAACACAGTGACCCCGGCCAGGGCTCGAACCCGGTACGCTCGCTCCGGAGTCCGGCGCGCTAACCATTAGGCCACCGCGCCTCCCATAAGAACCATTCCTTAATTCACATGAGTGTTGTACTGCACAGACTTCTTTGATTCTCACTTGGCTGCCGAGGAAAATAAAATTAACAAATAGCTTAACTCTTCCAAATGCTCAAAAATGTAACTGGTATTAAAGTGGTATTCAAAAAGACTACCTTGGAGGCGGACACTACGAGGTTAACAAGATTTATACCAGGATACATGTACCGTGATTATTCTATTAAGCGTCCTTTTTCTAATAAGCATGTTATAACAAGCGCATCCCCCGCCCACCCCTTGAATATGTTTTTATTAATAAGCGCCCCCTGTACCGATATTTGAAGCACCACTTATAGCGGAGCTCAAAAGGCGCCGAAGGCGCCTTGTGCGTAGCCCCATAGGCAGGCAAATGGTATCCTATCGAACCGAGAAATTTTGGTTGTCGCGTACGTCCGTACGATAGTACGTACGCACGGATTAGGCCTGGGAACGAGCTAGGCTCCGGTGGCAACCCGCGTCTTTTGGCGGGAAAAATCATTACTAATAGACATGATTGGACGTCTTTGTTATGTCAAATTGACAGCTGTCAAAACAAGGTTTCCGCTGACCAGTATCACATGATCATATCGCGGGCTCAGATGTAGAACACATCGAGGTTGAATGTTTTTTTAAAGTTGACCGCTGATCAAGTGACATTTTACCATTGAATCGCGGGCACAAATACTCTTCTGTGTGGAATTACATGAAGCGGGAAGTGAAATTGGGGAGGTCCGCTGGTTGCTGTTCGCACGGCTAAATAAAATTTCATGATACGCTTATTTGAACTATCATTTGAACTTATGGCCATTCTGGTTTCTACCTAAACTTTCGTGAAACGGCAAGGTTTAATAACAGCAGAATTTTGAATATGGTTCAGAGTTAAAAGTCAGGAAACAAACTCACAACATGCCGATTTACCAAGCGTACGAATGAGTTCACCGAGAGGGATCCGCGATTATAAAGCACACGACAGTTTATTACCGATAAATTATTTCTGGATGTATTCCTCGTTTATCCCGGGATAGCAGCCAAAGAAAACAGATTGTGAGCGATCGAAATGGACGTAAATCTTCCAAGCTACTTGTTGAGTTTAAAGCAAAGACGATCAAAGACAAAATCCCGTTACGAAAACAAGGTAAGCTAAGCTTATTATTGATGTTCCTTTTTTAACAGATTAGAAAAGTTTTTGTTATTTAGATAACAAGCTTTCCATCTAATAGCACTCGTTCGTGTAACCTGTATGTCAGAACAAGGGCATACAACCTTATTGAAATTCGTTTTGTCTTAAACACGAGTTGTATTCAAAGCAGACAGCTTCTACTGCGATAAATTTGTTTATCCTGTAATTGAATCACCGAAGTAGGAGGAAGACAGCACGCAGCAAATTTCCGGTTACACTACAAGATCAAAATTTACAAGTGTATTTGCAAATTTGTAAGAATGTGTTCGAGTCAGACACAATAGGGGACATTGCTTAGCCTTAGCGAAATATAGTTTTCTCAATGACCTATACTATTTTTTACTCCGAACTTTGCTTAGTTTTCCTTATTTTAGTGAGTGAAAATGTTTTGTGAAAGTTTTGTATTTATACATGTAATCTGATAACAGCCGTTCTGGGAATAAATTGATAATTTTATTCAATTTTTCCAGGCATAGACAATCGATAAACCAATAATCGATAACAGTCCATAGCAATCAATATCAATCTTTGTATTGTTTTACTTAATACTAACGCCATCTAATATCTTTAAGGTAATTCCCTAGAAATAGAACTGCTCATAGATTTCCAACTAAACTTTGCCAGTTGTTTGTTTACCTTAAGGGAAGTTAAATTTTGAATTAAAAAAGGGGGCTCACCGTATTCGTTTAGGAGCAGGAAGACCTTGTATTTACCATATAATTCCTTATATTTCCTTTATATTTTTTTTGCGAATACTGCTGAAAGTGCATCTTTTCGGTGATAATGTATTATTCTGCCATAGAAATTGATCTGTTTTTTTTTTTTTTATAGAAAGAATTTGATCGCTACTTTCGAACTAACAGAAAAAATGATCTAGGTCACCGAACTTGTTTACGAGAAAATGATGATTTCTCTCTCGCGCGAGCCAAGCCGCATAGAAAAAAGCCACCATTTTGTTTATCTGCGCGTGCTTATTACGCGTAAAATTCTGCGCAGTAAGCAAGGATGCGCAATGTAATACTAGGGAATCACCTTAAAATGAATATACATTTACACCTCCAGGGGCTCCTTGGTATAAGTGATTGTTATTGATTACTGTCGATTGCTACTACCAAAACAGGTAGAACGCGAATTCAAAAACATTCGTAACGGTTGTTTTTGGCGCCAAACGGCAACGATCTGTGTCACGTGGCTGTGCTTGTCAAATGAAAAACGGTGAACGTACATGTTGTGGTTTAATTTTATCTTTGGTTTAAAATTTTTCAAACCAGTTTGATTTTTATTTCCCTTTGTTTCAGATTATGATAATGAATAGGAGACAATGAAAAATAAAAACCAAACTGGTTTGAAAAATTTTAAACCAAAAACAAAATTAAACCACAACATACACAGTCACATTCCTGAACGTTTCATTCAACATTTAATGAAGCTTTCGATGATGGTGTTCTCTGTAAACAGCAAAGGCAGGACATTTATATCAGGAAAACCAATCGATGACAGCCTAAGAGGCAGTATAATCGACATGATTATTGCTGATGGCGGCCCGAGGACCACATACTACCGAAACAGGTATAGCGCAAATTCCAAAACATTCGTAATGGTTGTTTTTGGCACGAACAACGAAGTCAGAACGCAAAGGAATGTAACCATGTGCGTTTACCTTTTTCATTTGACAAGCAAAGCCACGTGATGCAGATCGTTGCCGTTTGTCGAACCGTTACGCATGTTTTTGAATTTGCGCTCTACCTGTTTCGGTAGTATCGATTTTCATCGATTTTCTCAATCAATAACAATCGATAATATTTTTTTTCTGTGAGTTCTATTGTTATCGATTACCGATTATCAATTTGTGATTCATATCAATAGATATCGATTGTATCGACAGATTTGAGATATCAATTTCTATCGATTGACTACGCTTGGATTCTTGTAAATTACAATAGAGAAAAAAGCACTAATATGTTATGTGTAAGATCATGAACTTTTTTATGTTATAACAACCAAATTGATCAGTTATAATATAGGATAAGGACTTGGAAAAAAATTCGAGTTTGCCCTGTGGTCAACAAGCAGCTCTCAAATAATTTTGTTGGCCTAGGACAGTGCATGTGACACTATGTATTAGCAAACTTGTGACTGTATAATTAACTTGTAGTCAGATGATCATGATATGCCTGGGCCTTTACCCATTATGCAAGCAGGCATGAAAAATTAATTGCTTGACAGGAAAATCTACTTGCCCCGGACAACCAGAGGGGAATTGTGGCTATTAGCATTGCTATCTTGATGGTTGTGACTGGTACAATTTTTTAATCCTTTCAAAGTTTTCCAGCCTAAAGCAGTGACTAATCAGATATTTTTGCCTGAATTATTTTTTCTACAAGAGTAGCAGGTTAGTTTTCGATCCTGAAATAAAAAAAAAAGTTTAAAATGTGCCTGTCTGCAATGAGGAAAATATCATTTAAAATACATTTACATTCAAATGTACATCAAGGTTTGCGAGGTTAATTGAGTGACCGGTATTTATGGAGGTTGTAAGAGGCGGTTTGAGTTTATCATTAATTTCATATAAGCAAATCTGTTTCATTTCTAAAACTTGCTATATTAGGATTTCCATACCTTTTATGGGTTTTTGATATTGTGTACATTTTGTTTTTAGTGAGGGAAGACAGGAATTCAAGGGGTGCAGTTAATGTCTGTGATGATGAAGGTAAGCATTACATTAGTGTCAGTTTATACCTTTGTTTCTCTAAATGCTCTATGACAGAGTTTAGCTTATGTGAATCTACATTAGAGCATGAAACTTGTTTTTTAAGTGTAAAATTTTGGGGTTTGAAAAATGATAAGTGTTTTAACTGCTTGGTAAGTTTATGTTTCCTTAAAATCATGGTTCCTATTGTGGAATTTAATATACACAATTTACATGTAACCGCACATGTAAATATACATACAAAATGTAATGTTTTCATTGTTCAAGAAAAGAGGGGATGGGGGGAGGGGTAGGAGGGCAAGAAAACCCAACAAGATCTTCTACCTGACCCGACAAATTACTGAAATACTTGTAATTATTTTGTGGGAGAAGTGCAAATTGACCTGTTCAAATTCCGCTTGTTAACAGCTAATCTTAATATCTACATGTAAGCTTAAGCCCTAACCTAACATAAATTGTCTTGTTGTGGTACTAGGCGAATAAAGAAATAGAATTTTAACTCAGCTGAAATTTCACAGTTGGGCTTGTTGATGAGCCAGCGTAGTGTTTTCTTAGCTACATCACTAAGAAAGGGGAGAATATGTAAGCTTTCGTGGAATTAATCACAGTGCTTTCAACATTACCTGTCAGAGAGCAATATACATGTAAGAGTCTTAAGACACCTCATTTAATAGGGAAATCATGAATTTTAGCCAGTGATTGACCCCAAAACACCCACCAAAGCTCAGTTATATGCCAGGTCTTTTTGATAGCACTATTTATGCCTTCAGTAGGTCAAAGGATTTTTCTGTTTCTGAACATATCCCCCAACACAGTCCCTGGCCCAGGCAAAAATTGGAAAAATATATCTCTTTTTTATGCATCTGCAGAGTGTTCTGAACAATTTAAGCTAATTTAAAATTATAAACATTCATTTGATGCCAATGATCATCAACAAATCTTATGTCTTTTTTGCCTTTTTCAGGGTTAACACGGGTAGCAGAATTTCCACAGAGTTGCAGACACAGAAAGAGATAAATGAACAATCAGATTATTATATTTTATTCTTCATTGCATGTACAAATGTACTGTCTGTAGAATACAATTTATTTATAAGGACAGGTGTAATTTTAAAGTTGATGAAATAAAGCCAGATAAGGTACAATCATGTACATAAAAAAATCATCATGCTACCTAAACATTTAATTCCCAGTGCCCACACTGCAAAGAACAATAATTATGATAATGAGATACACATTTCATCAATCTCTTAATGCCTGGTAAAATGGTAAAATGGCATGGTAAAATTTTTGCCAAGCAATCTATACCTGAGTTTAGAACTACATGTAACAAACAGTATTTATGCCTCTCCAGAATTTTTGCTAAGTTTACATGTAATAAAGCTAAGGGCAAAGGGACTCATAAAGGAAAAAGGTGTTATCGTTTTGGGGACCCTATTTGGCAGAATGACATCTGGAATGTCAATATTTTGCTTGCCACTACCTTTTACTGAGTTTGCTAGCAGGAAGCTGTTATTTTTGGTGTTAGGGACCAGTCATTATTTATGTAGAGGGGGGGGGGGGGGACCGTCAAGGCTATTTCAGAGTTGCAAGAGGGGGGGGGGGCTAAAATATTTTATAAAGATTTAGGGGGATCAGCAGTTTGAGTTGGGTAAAACAGTTAAATAGAAGAGTGCAAACACTATAAGTGAAACAGTGACGCTAAATTGTACAATTTTATGCTATAATTTCTATTGTTTTCTTTTGTTTAAACTCCACTATTATGTACAACTTTAGTGATTTGTATTTTACAGAAATACTGTTTGCACTCTAAACTCCATTGTTATCTCAAGTTTTAGTTAAATAAAGAATCCAGACCTATCTGCTTTAATATCTGGTTTGACTGCAATTATTTCTTTTTACAAAATGATTATCACTGCAATAGCCCAAGAAGTAATAACACATGATATAACAACAAGAAAGTAGTTCTTTTACACTTAAGGAAAATCATTGGAAAAGAATTATATTTTGCATGGTTACCGGTATTACATATTTGTGTTCACCATGAGAGCATAATTTGTAAAAACTATCACTTTTCCAAAGTTAAGGAGTTAATAATTGAGGTATGTTTACTATACACATAACTCATCCAAAATTTGCCCTATTGCTGAAAGAGTATCCAGAACAAGTGTGCAATTAAGATTGTATGTAACATGCATTTAATAATTACTTAAGGCATATAAAGGGAGATATGAGGTGAAGGGGGGGGGGGGGGGGTCATCACGTAAATATTGAATAAAGAAGCAGGGGTCACTTGCTACTTACATGGCCTGGAGGGGGGGGGCCTTACCGAAATTTTGATCTTTCCAACATATTTTTTCCCTCCCCCTCCCCCCTCTACATAAATAATGACCGGTCCCTTAGGCAATAATAATACTGTCATTGTCACCATTCCATCGTATAGGGCCCCCATTTGGGGGAGGGGGGAAGCTACATGCAAAACGTTCCAGTTGTGTTATGTACAGCTGTAACATACCAGTTATGATGGGGGTATGGATATGTTCTAGAGCAACCCTTTCTTTGTTCTTGTTTAACTTTGAGAGTTGCGAGTGTATCTTTAGAACCAAGGTTATGCATAGACTACTAATGATATTTTTGATTGATCGATTTTTTTTAACTCTTATTTGGTGCTGTTGTTCATGGTGAAAAGGGATACGTATCGTATATAAAGAAAATAACATGAATAAAAAACAGTCTAAAAAATTATTAAGGGGAAATAACTGGGAGCTCCGCTTTTAGGCTTGCCTAAATCTATATATTAAAATAATACATTATTTAAGTGCCATCAAAGTACATTGAGATCATTCGTTGTTTATCTTCCTTATGAACTGTTCACATTTCAGATCAGTTCTTTTAAGTGTCTTCACTGCTATTTTTAGGCTAGGTCCGATTTCTTTCAATCAAAATATTATCTTTCTTTTGTCTGCGCCGTTTACTTAGATATACTTTGCCCCAAAAATGATGATCGTTTTCTGGAAGGACTGAAGCAGTAACTTCGATTGGTAAAGTAGTCACAGATTCTGCAATGATTGCTGCGCGAAGATCCAACCGTTCAAGTCACGCTTTGCGAAAGAGAAAATTGCTCGATTAGCAGGACGGTGGAGGGTGGGGCTTATTTTCAGGCCAAAGCTTGACTTGAATTGTTTTCGAGTGCGCCCCCTCCCCCCCCCCCCCCCTCTTATTCCTGGAGTCTGGTTGATCGGGTCCCCCAATTACCTGAAGGTCTAGATCTGCCACTGGAATTTTTAACGTTTTGGCGAGGTTTTTGTTTATATTATAAGTCCACCAGTTTTTGAATTGCATCGACTGCCGGGTCTCAAACTCCACAAAACATAAACTATAAAAACACTATTATACAAGAGAAATTGAATCCTCGATTATATTTAATTCTAGGTTAGTATTAATCGATTTTCAAGCAACCCGGCTCTTCTTCCATCCGTTTTGTGAGCCTGCATTCCTTGCCTCAGACCACACGTGGGGAAGAGGAGGACAACCAACTCGAAATAGGACGGAAACCGAGCCGACTATTCCTATTAGTCTCTTTTAAATACTTCTTTTATTGCTAATAACCGGATTTTATCGCGCATGCACTGAGAACGAAGCGATTTTGACCTTCAGTAAATCGCCAGATTTGCCAGAGGTCTTTGGAAGTTGGCAGTTGTAGTCGTAAGGTCGTTGTAATGTCCTGAGTAATGTTTGTGATTTCACAGAAGAGATCAGATGCATACATATGAACGTTCTTCGGATATCTTGAAAGATATCGAGCACCATTCAGTTAATAACCTTGGCACTGTTTAAAAATACAATGTTTTAAAATTAACCGATCCAGTTGAATTAACTATGAAATATCAGAGATAAAGATAGGTGAGAAATAACTTAACTTATAACTGATAGCAGAGAAATAGCCTGAGTGTTGACTGAACTGTAGCAAACAATCTATCACCCCTATCTAGACCCTGGGGATCTAGACTCTGTTCTTATGATGCCAATACGGTCACCAACCGGGCAGTCTTACGCATTTCGCCGCCGTGGAAAACTTTATATCTTGCTACTGTTATATCACCGTTTTAGGTACCCGATCCCGGCCTTTCCATTGATTTAATATGTTGTCCCATGTATTTTTTTGTATGCCTGAGCATGACTCTAGCCCTGTGATTGTTGTTTGCATTTTTGTACATTAACCAAGCGGCCTTCTGGTTTTCAAAGAATATTAGAAATGCCCTTATCGGCCACCTTGAGAAGTTTGCTCGGATAGTCACCAGTTTAGTTTCCTGCATCTCTCTACCCCATCGCGCAATTTTATTCCCCACTCCCTCAGTAAAACACAAATAAATATTTTTCCATACTAACAGATCAGAAATTCAAAATATACTTTTTTCGATAAGATACATTTTTTACCACTTATAAAATGATGATGACTGTGATAATGATGACTGTGATATGGCCGCAACTGCTGTCCACCAAAAATCATTAATAATACATATATAATCAGAGCCTCTCCCCCACCTCTCTACAAAATGAGCACTTCCTAAAAACGTCCCCCACCCACCAAAATCCCAGACGAAATATATAATAAGCTCTTAAAAATACAAGTTCATGGACATATAAATTTAGTTGTAGCTCTTAAAAATGAAAGATATAACTTTTCCGCAGTTGTAAGCCCCATTTGGAGAACTTGTTTGGTATTTTACACTATCACAGAATACTTATAGACCTGTAATGTTTGCTTTATGGCTGGAGGACATGATTTTGGGTTCATATTGCTATGTTTTGAGAGTTTTATTATGTGGTATTCCTATATGTACTAACACATTTTCGGGGACAGTATCCCGACCAAATTAAAATTAACCCAAAGTATTTAAAACGCAATTATCTATCCGAAAATAATACCCAATTCCAATAGAAGTCCTCCCCGAAGTTTGAAAGGCTTATGTTAGTAATTTCACCGCGGCCGGAAAATGCCTAGATAGGATTTGAAAGTTGTAATCTGCATCGATTGTAAACATAGACAGACAAATCAAAAATACTCGTCACAGTAGAAAAACTGATTTTTTTAACAAAACAAACATATATGAAATAAATATATATAGTTGTAACAGTCATAAACAAAGCCATACAGTGGACCTCAGGAAATACTCAAATGTTCACAAATCTCTACTAAGGCAGAAAAAAATCGAACATCTTAAAAAAAAAATGTAATTTACTTTTAAGGCGAGGTTTTCTACCTTTTTTCGAGAACCTTATTGCTATAAATCCGGGTACTGCAGTTGATCTGAGCTTGTAAGATCTTGTAATGGTTTAAGCATGCTCGTCTTTGGCTTTCTATCTTAACTACACACATAATGTTGAGGATTAACTTTCACAACAAATTTGAATAGTTTTAACCAAAGAACACACTGAAGCTGCTTCCAAGCCAAAATTCGTTGCTATTAGCGTTCACCACTCAAAAGTTGATTATGTTTGACCTCTATTGCTGTTGCCATGGGAAAGCACTTTGACGTATTTGGATTTGATTCTTTCTACATATTAATGCTTTACTGGTTTACAGTGAACCTTTTTCACAAGGGATAGATGCAATAGAATGCCAACACTAATGAAAGGTGTAAACTATTCTGAGCCACCTTAAATGATAAATTCACATAATTTCCTTCTTTTCTTTTAATCTACGGTCCCTTGTGCAGATCTAGCACAAATTTCATATCTAAATTCTTAGCATTATATTGTTTTTTAAGTACGTTACATAAGCCACGTCTTCTTTTATTACAGTTATTTAACAATCAGGCTCCAATGTTGACATGTTCATGACATGTTCAATGCGTACAGGTGCTTCTAGGAATCCAGGTCTCAAATTTCTACTTTTAATCAAAGTCGTGTTAAATCAGGGAGTTAAAATATCTTTTATAGAAAATGTCCTGCCTCTAAACTTTATAATGTTAACTATCGTGGCCTGTTTATTTTGGCATAAGTAGGTGTTTTGTATGAACTTAATAACCACGGCCAACCAAACGTTACTAAAAATGTGATGATAACACAAACACTGTTAGGGTAGATGACTATTTTAAAAATTCTAAACATGCTGATTTTAAAAGAAACTTAATTAAGGGAAACCGTCAAGTTCCAGAAAAAGAAAAACAAACTGGACTTTAAAAAAGGGGATTGGGTTGCGACTGCGTTTTAATTTATTGCGCAAATTTCTTTGATTTCCACTTGGCTGCCGAGGAAGGATAAAGGAGGCTGCCGAGGAAGGCTAAACTCTTCCAAATTACTCCAAAATGTAACTGGTATATCGGTGGTATTCAGGAAGATTTTACTTTCAAGGCGGACACTACGATGACTCTATTTAGCGTCTTTCTTCCAATGAGCACGTTCTAAAAAGCTAACCCCTCCCCCCCCCCTGAATTTGCTTTATTAATAAGCGCCCCTATGCCGATATTTGAAGCGCCACTAATTAGTATTTTATTACTGTGCCATCAAAGTACATTGAGATCATTCGTAGTTTAACTTCCTTCTGAACTGTTCCCATCTTTTCCATATTATAAAAGAACTGGTCTTCTAAGTGTCTCCACTACTATTTTCATGCTAGGACCGATTTGTTTCTATCAAAATCATGTATTATCTTTTGTTTTACATTTCAGATGTTAAAAAAGCCAAAAAAGAAATAACCCTCATCCCTTGCGCTCCCAAAAGTAAGTGAGCGTCCAGGCGCTATTGATATCCGATGTTATCGTACCCAAATTCGCAAGTAGCCAATCAGAAGCGCGATCTACTGTCTAGATATCCTACGATATCAAGTCACGGACCTGATTTGCCACGATATCTTGGTCACTTTGAAGTAAAGTAGTGTTACCGTATGATGATTTGAAAAAGGTTTTACCAATAAAACAGAACCTCGTAATTTTAATTTAGCTGGTGTTTAGCGGTCGTAAAAGGAAAAAACTTCCCGCTTGAGTGCGCTCGCCAACTGCGAGATTTTTGCCAACGAGTGCTGAGATATTCAGACTGAAACAATGGAGTTGGAATTTCCACATTTTCCGCTAAATTTGGAATTAGAAAATTTAGAAAATGAAACACTAAACAAAGGAGTAGAAAAAAGGCAGAAGGGGAACTTGTTAAAAGTGTTGAAGACCAAAATGCAAGTAGGTCAACACAATTTACAGTACGTACCTCAGGCAAGCATGGCTTCAACAGAGTGATAAATATGACTGGATTTTTGGCTGAATTTGGGTATGGTAAATACCTAATCGTACCTTTTTGGTACGCTTCGGTGGCATATCAGGTCGTTTTGTCTCACAATGGGTATTTTGGCTGGACTACGTCTTGCCAAAATACGAACCATGGCTCGGTCAAACTCGCCTTATATGCCGCTGAAGCGTACCAAAAAGGTACGATTAGGTATAAAAATCTTTCCGGATAGCAATCTGGTTCAAATTAAAGGAGTGGCGAAGTGTGTTATGTCACTCTGTTATATCTGTTACATTATGGCAAGGAGCGCACAAGGAATTCGAAAGTTCCTATCGGATCACTTTCGCTTTAATTAGTTTTATAATCAAAACAGGTATCGTTGGGAAAGCTTTATTTTTAAGTTCAGTTACTTTGCATTGTTTCTTTCTTTGATCCCTCCCCCTACCGAGTTATCTCAAATAAAATTAATTCAATTTGAAGGCACATGATATCCAACCATATTGATTTCAGTTCCTATCTGTAATCTCTGTTCACACCGAACTTAATTGTTATTGTTGAGTATGCAAGTAAATATTAATTTATCGCCGATTGTGTCCTAGCCAAAACCTTTCTGGATACAAGATTCTGTATCTGAATTTTCCCCAAAAATCAGAAATATACAAGAATTATTTGATTGCTGAAAAATATGAAAATAAAGTCAAGCTAAAATTCTAACTAATAGTCAAAAAATGTGTATATTTTGAGTTTTGTATGACTTTGCGTTCTTTACTTAGAAACACTTTGCCAAAAATCTGACGATGTGTTGTTAAGGGAGATTGAAGCGGTAATTTTCGGTAAAATGGTCACGGATGCTGCAAATATTACATCAAAGCCTTGTAGCTCTGTAAACACTAAGAGCCTAGAATCATCATCTTTTATTTACCCCAACTTTTCTTCTATAATATTGTTACTGAAATTGCCCATTAGTAAAAATTATCCGTTCATGTTACATACATACCCCATGGAATGTCGACGTATCCTCCAAACACATATTGGCCTTTTCTGATGATAGTTATTGTGTGACGCTTTCCATCACAGTTACTATGAAAGCTTCTTGCCGCCCAGCCGTGTAAAGTGGCGCGGTAACACAGATTCCAAAGTGAATTACCACCAGCAACCGGTTCCATAAATCGACTAAGATGACTGAGGAAAAATCCATTGCCTTGGATAATGTTTGACTGCATCGTGGTCCCTACCAAAATAGCTAACAAGCATCTTTCTATTAGTAAGTATGGAAAAAAGTATTCGTGCAAAGACATCTCTTAGACCCCCCATGCCTCCCCCTCCAAAACAAAAATTCTCCCGCTTGGGTTCAAGCCCTATAAAGGGGTTAGTTGAATTGAAAAGCGAGACGATACAATGTAAGCATTGCTTGAAACTGTGGCTCGCATTATCAGCATTCGTCTCAGCTCAACATTAGATCAACATACAACTCGCGCTCGTCTTTGGTTCGCGTTTGCGTTGTGTTTTAATTTGCCTTTGAAACTTGTCAGTTTATACCGTTATCCATGCTAAAAGACTCTTACCACATGAAGGTTGAACTCCTGTCCAAGTACCACTCGACTGGCAGTGACGCTCTGATGATCCTTTTAGCCAGTAACCAGGATTACAAGTGAATGAAACGCGTTTCCCTTCCCAATACTTTTGTCCGTGAGTATGACCATTCCTCAGGCTTTCCAAAGAAGGACAAATTTTGTGACCTTTTTTTAAAAGACCATTTAAAGGAATTAGAGTCACAAAACAACAATACAGCAAAATTGAGTCCGTTATCCTTCGTTATTTGTTTGTTTTGTTCCTGCCTTGTTTTTGTTTGTCTATTTTTGTAACCGCGATGCTCTTAACTTGATTTCTGTTTATTGGTCAATCAAACAGGGTTCCTTTTTAAGAAATGTCATTTTTGATGCATTCTTACAACTTGCTTGTTACAGACCTCCATTGATTGTAATAAAAAGTTAAGTGCAACTACAGAGCGTTAGAGGGTATGCAATAAAGTCACTTACATGATGGCTGTATACCACTCCAGCTACCAGAAGGCATACACTTTCTTGTAGTCGGTCCAGTCAAGTGATATCCCGGATCACAAACAAAAGACACAGATTGGCCCGTCCAATGTCGTGAGCCAAGCTTTTGTCCGTTCAATGGAGAACCAGGATCATCACAATTGACTAAATCTTAGAAACAGAAATTCAAAACATTTTGCATAGAGCTTTTAAATGAATTACTTTTCTTGTGTTTATCTATATTCCATGCGACGACTACTTTGAAATAATTTTGTCTTAGTAGGGAAAGAAAACCGTTAAGTTAATCGTAATATATGCTTATATTTTCTAATTTTTGCATAATAAATAATAAAGATGGTAATTTTTTTTAGCTCGTTGACAGGTGATAAACCTGGGACAGAGAAAAAAAAATGACTCCCAGACAGGAATCGAATTCAAGGCCTCCCAGGTACCGGTTGGGCGCTCTAACCACTGAGCTACGAGTGACTAGTGGTGAGCTGGACCATTTACTTTGTTAATATATGACAAGAATCCTGCATTAATTAGGATCAACATATGCTAAGATCAAGATGCTCTAGTGTGCGGCCGGCTTTAGATTAGCCTGAATTTCAGACATACCTCTGTGGTCGCCTACTCCCCAGAAGGGACGTCTGAACACATCTGGCCCTAATGCCGTCCGGTGACGTCACTACAGTTTGGTTTTAATTCATGCGGAAAAGTTTCTGTCGAGGCCATGAAATTGTTTTAATTTTAAACTATTAAAAACTTGAGACAAATGAATGAGATTTTAATCGACTGCAGGCTATATTCTTTTACGGAACCGATTTAATCTGAACTGATTTGCTTTATCTAGCGATCAAAATATAACATGCTACGCAGCGGACAAATACAACACACTCGTGAGTACTTAAATCAATTTAGACGGTTACAGTGCAATCAAGAAACGGAATTCAAAACAAAAACATCCTACTTGACCGTGGGCACTGAGTTCAGAAATCACTGACTCATCGAGGCTGCAGGACATAAGCGTCGAGCGGCTTTGTTGACAAAACAAGAATACGTATAAATTTGGCAAAACACTGCATGTCGAAGCGACGAATGCCGCCAACTTAAAACCTACCGATTTCCATTAATATTCTTCATCCGTAGGTAAACTAATAAAGTAATAAACTCAAGGTAAATGACTAATAAATTCATTTCTGGGAAGGTGAACTCTTTCGAACTCTTTCCAAACGTTTTTATATTACAATCCTCGCGCGGTTAAATTCAGTCATAATTTCACATAATTATGCAAATAATTTTTAAATCAACCAATCAAAATCGATACCTGGTTTTCGGGTAGTGACGTCACCGGACGGCATTAGGGCCATATGTGTTTAGACCCAGTTCAGACGTCCCTTCTGGGGAGTAGGCGACCACAAAGGAATGTCTGAAATTCAGGCTAGCTTTAGATAAATTTTGACAAAGAAGTTCATTGATTTCTATCACTAAGCAAGACGTACAAATTATTTACATACATATAGTTGAGTTGGCTTCCGCTGTCCCATTTTTGTCATTATGAAATAGACAAGTGTAGGTCCCAGCATCCTTTGGTTTAAAGTGGTGAATGATAAATTCACTCTTTATTGAATCTTTCCCGTCATGTATTTCCGTAGAATTAACACGTCGCTTATCCTTGAACCACTTGACTTTAGGTAGCGGCGAGCCACGAGCAGAACAATTTAACTTCACAGAATCACCGACATTTTGCACTTGAATTTTACTGGGAGGACTTGACACAATGCTGGGGTTCACTTAAAGATACAAGAAAACATAACTGTAAGAACTGTGCTTTCATTCCCAGTCTTTTCCTTTCTAATTTTTTTCATATATAAACATTCTCAGCTTACCCACATCCTTAACCACGACCCATGTCACTGCCACCACACTATCCAACTCATTAGATCCTTGGCATAAGTAAGCACCACCATCATCCTCTGTCGTGTTTTTAATCGTAAGTTTGTTTCCATCAATGACGTGTCGGTTGGCCGGTAGTTGTTTGAGAGATCTTGTCCACGTGATCACGGGAAAGGGATAGCCAAATATGTCACACTTGAGATCTGTATCCCAGTTCTTGTAAGCAGTTACAGAACTTTTTGGTTTCGCAATAAATCTCGTTGGGACTGTTAATATATTACACAGATAATAAGTAAAAAATAACTATGCGTAAAGTAAGCGTATACAGCTATATTTTTTTAAAATTCCCTTTTTTTCCTGTTACTTGGCAACCTTCATTTAACATTTTCTCTCGTTCTGCGCATTGTTGCTGATTATTTGGAGTCCAGATTTGTCTGATTTTGAGCTTATTACGCCACACAAACTACTGTGTAACCGTCTGATCCGTTAAACGAAAACACCTCACACAAGTTTTCAAAATTACAAAAAGAAAATAACAGCATTGGAAGTAATTTATATAGCCATTTTCTTTACGTCGAAACTTGTTACAGTAAAAACATTTACTGTGTCGCTTTACTTTAAATAACACCGTGCAATATTATTATAAATGCCAGAATATTCAACTTATCAACTATCATGTTAAATTCCAAAAAGGGCCAGTTCTCCTAAACGCAAGTCGCAGATAAACCCTCAAGTTTACAACTACTTCCCTTGGAAGTTGGTGCTCGAATTAAGATGTGGTGCCTCATTAGTAAAATTAATTTCGAAATTCATAATAAATACCTTTTACAGTTAAATTGACTGACGATTGAACTCTGCCTAACAGATTCTCGGCTGTACACGTGTAGATACCGCGGTCTTCAAACTGAATTTCCGTAATTTTCAAAATTCTAAAATTAAACCGTTTTCTTTCTTCTGCTATCACCTGTCCATCTTTATACCACGTGATTACTGGTGGTGGGAAGCCAGCTGCTTTACAAGGCAATGTAACATTTTGTTTCTCTTTAACCGTCACGGAATGATAAGGCTTTGCAATGAGGCGTGGTAATTCTAGAAAACAAATGTTGGTTGTTGGCACTCGTGGTTAATTTGTGCAATAAACTGCACAAGTCAATAATAATTGTGTTTATCATTGTTTGAATTCTCTTTTAACGTTCCTTCAGACAATCATCTATCACACATGATGTGACATGCTTACTTAACTGTGTAAAAATGCTAGTCTTATTAGGCTGCGATAAAGTTTGGCCTGAATCTAACTTTCTTTACGCATTTTGTAATATTCAAGCAACAAGCAAAAACAAGCAAACAAACAATCAAAAAGTTCGAATCAGCGCTGTTGCTATGGACGGAAGTACTAGAGAGAGAAAGAAAAGAAACGTTTTCTTTCAGCTTCGTTTTCTTTTAGCAAATAATTTCATTTGAGTAAATTATTGTTTCTCCAGTGTATTACATTAAACTTTGCGGGTGGCGTTTTGGTTTACAATTCATTTTAAAATTTTTAGGCATCTATGCGACTTCGACGTTATCCACACGATTGAAATCAGTTACGTTTGCCATTTGATAGACTCATTCTGCCTGGGGTAAGGTCATGTCTATATTATACTTAAAGGGATACCTGTTATACCCTCTTATGTTTTTGGGGTTGAGAGGGTTAGCAGCTGTAAATAGCGTAGTACCTCTTAGGACGCGTTTTCAAAATGAGCCGAAAATGAAGAAATAGTTTTCAATAATTCAAATTGACGTGAAACTTGACACCATGAGTTTCGATGTGCATTCCCATCAATAATCCTCGCCTCTCCTATATCTTAAAAAAAACGCACTTCTGATCGTTAAGTTTGTGTTTTTATTTTACCTTGCAAATTATTATGTGTAGTTAATGACTACCCATGTTACAAAATTAATCTAAAAGAACGAAGTGTGCCTTGCATTAATTCTAGGCTGCAGGTCAACACGGATGCACCAAATCAAATCCCCGTTATCACTGAAGTCCATCGTTAAATTACACCACATACCTAACTGTCGTCCATTACCAGGGCTTGTGTCATGTTGTGTTGATTTACCATGCGGACCTACAGCCCCAGGGGGTCCTGGTGATCCTCTGCTACCTCGCTTTCCTTGCGGGCCAGGAGCACCCCTTGTTCCCTTTCTTCCTTTTTTACCAGGAGGGCCCTGGGGACCAGTAGGTCCTGGTGAACCGGGAGGACCTGGTGGACCTTGAGGGCCCACACGACCTGATGAAATTAAACAAGTTCAGTATGACGTTGTCACAATAAATTTAATGAGGTTTGGTCAATGTGAAGTCTGTTCACGGTTTATGTATATTTTGGTGACACATCCATAATAAACGTCATCGAAAGCTCGATAGCTCTCATAAATGTTCTAGCATTTCAAATGCAAACGGTGGTTTTTCTGGACTTTTTAGACACTTTCGAAAACACGCCAACAAATACACCAATAATTTTCGGAAACCAGAAATAAAAAGAAACAAATACTGCCAGAACATCCAGTATTTGTAACCAAAGTTAACCCGGACCCTTTTTTAAAAGCGACAGGTTTTGAGAGTTACCATGGCGTTTATTTCCTTATACAAAACCCTTTACTGTTACAGTGCTTATCTCCAGCTACTTTTCAGAAAATGTAAAAAGCAGTGCCAGCGAGAAACTTGACAAAAAAAAATGCTGGTAGGTGGTGAAAATCCCGAGAGATGCAGCTGTGTGTGGGCCACTTGACCCTTAATGAAGTAGTATTTTGCTACACATAAATCTTACCTTCCACGCAAACCACCTTTTCCTGACTTCTTTCAACTGTCACGTTCTGTTGATTAAAAAGAAAAATTGTGTTTAAGTTTCAGTTGTTTGAAGCTACCACTCTTGCAGAACAGACTTTTTGTGACCTTTATATCCAGGTGCTGGGAATAAATGGGATGTTGTCATCCAAACAGTTGCTTAGTAAGTGAATTTATACCCTTGTCCTCAAATCAGTCACAGTAACAAAATGATGAAAATTCCAAAAAGGAAAAGGAAAACCAAGCAAAACATTCAACAGCATTCAACAGTCCAGTTAAGGTAAGTTTCCGTGCTGACGTTCTGAGGCGCCCCAGGAAATCACGCTCTTGTGTCAAAGACAGGAAAGTTGCATAAAAAAAACATCCGTGCTGGGGGTTAAAGCATTAAGGGAAGTTTTAACCACAACAGGATCGAACAGGATGTTATAAGCACAACAGGATGGAGGTTTCGGTTAACCATATAAATAGCTTCAAGTTGATTGGACATAATGACTAGTGCCGTTGTTGGTTATATATCGAAGTACTGAGACATATTTTTTCAAACCAGGGACGTTATGAGGACAACGACATGGAACAGAATATTCAGTCAACCGAAAATTTAACTTGATTCCTATCGCACTCTCAACAAATTGATAAATATCAGCTTTCTTGGCACAACACATGTATATCGTAATTATTATCTCCTGCTATTTAGTTCATGCCTTGTAACATCGCACCGACAAGGACATAATTATAAGCCAACTGACTAATGAAATATTCACCCTACATGTCCTAATTCTGAATGAAGAAAGGAAGAGTCATTAAGTTTAATCTAATCTTGTTGAAAACTAATCCGGATTTTATTTTCTTGAATATAAAACATTAATTTTGATTCAAGGTTGGATTGATGCAGTACATTTCAGCTTAAATCGCTCTGATCAACTTTGGTTCCTTTGCTAGATACGTTTGCGTATTTTGACCTTTTACGAGCGATTTGTTGTTAAATACGTGTGTTCAATACGGAAGTAATCAAAGTTAATAATGAGCAACTTACGTTTCGATGCCCATTCCAGTTTAAACAGACGTTGCTGCATTTGCGGCACATGGATTGACTATCGGCAGCTCTTTTGACGACAGCTTCCTTCCTTCCACTTTGAGGCGAATGTGTAGTTGTTGGTATCACAATCTCGCGATTGGCAAGTCGATATGAATAACTGTTTACAACCAGTAAATCCCGTTCAACTGCTGTTAGACGCGAATCTAAGCGATGTAATGAATAGCAGGTGAAACCAAGAGAAGCCAGCGTCAGAATTAAATTGAATGAAAAGCCAAAGAGAAGAACATTGGAGCTCTTTTTGCTTTTGCTCTCCAGCTCCATGTTCGTCGATCTGCTTGTAGATTGCACAACTGGTGGATACTTGCCTTAACATATCTTTATATAGTTTGCTGGTTTTGGATTTCAGCCCATCGGGGATGCTGAATGGAATGTTGACCCTTCTATTCTTATTACCATTAATCTGTTTTCGCATTCCTCAGAACTTGGAAGACATGTTAAATATCCGATCTGATACAGATACCGATGGTATTTCCGTTTTATTTTTGTACTAAAAAACGGCTCAGATGCTGTGGAATATAACATAGGCGACCAACTGCGTTATTTGTTGTTAAGGCATATTTTATGGTAGTTTAAGCTCTTAAGTATAATTCTTAAATATGAGCGAATTAGTAACGGAATGCGTGCCTTGAATTTGCGTTACAGATAGGAAAACAAACAATCCGCGTCACATTAACCCAATCACGTAGTCTTAGCATGTTCCCACGGGAAAGTTGCTCTTATATACAGATTTTCCTTTGCATGGTTAGCGCTACGTTGGCAGCGAGAATAACTAGTTACTTGCTATAACCCACATTTTTGATCTCATCAAAGCGGTTACCTTTTCGGCAATTTTTACTAAACATCCAGTCCAAGTATTAAAGTCAAAGGCAGGTTATGAAATTATGAAAATCATTGAAAATATTTGTTGTGATTATTTTTAGTAATTTAGCAGTGTAGGTTTTGCAGAGTCAGTATGTGTGCGTTCTGTTTATGAATTGCAGAAAACCACGCTTTCACGATAAATGAAGTATTAAATTTTATTATCTCCCTTTGGTTGGGCCCGAAAATGTTAATTTTTATTATCCCTTCTTGGCCCAGCCCCAAAATGTTAACCACAACTTCTGATTAGCTTTTGATGTTTACGATGTTTATAAAATTAACATCACGGTCGTTACTGTTTTATTGGCTTTTTGCCCCGCCAACGCTGTGATCGGTTTTCCAGGGTTTTGAAATCTCTTTTTCCTTAAGCACTTTTTGTTGAGATTCATCCTTCCAATCACTTTTACCTTGGTTTTAGAAACGCGTGCTTGGCCACTGTTGTTTCTTTGTTCTTAGTCTTACTTTCCAAATACTCTTATCGCCTAACCACAGTTCTGGTGCGCACGTGAATGCGTAGGTATATAACCGCTAGGTTTCGCTATGTTAGTTCAGGTGTGACCCGGCAACGGTTATAGGTAAAGTGTTCTATTAAAAAAAGGTTATACTGTGCTGAAGAATAAGACACGTCTTATCCTACTTGGATAAAAGAAACTTGGATAAAGTTTATGTACTACAGATTTAAAGAAGATAACCAGTAAGTCTGGTTTTATTAATAAACTACAGAGGGCAGATGGGGTCATGGCAGATCGGGTGTTCAATATTCAAGACATCCTGGCCTCTAAAGGTGTCAGGGTGAATGTCCCTCCATTCATGAATCAATCACGACAGTTTACTGACCAGGAATTGCTAGTGACCCGAAGGATTGCAACCCTCAGAATTCATGTCGAACGTGCAATTGAACGTATAAAGAACTACCACATTTTAGACTTTATTCCAGCAGCTTTATGCAAGAGTGGACTAATTGGCATGATTTTTTTTGTGTGTGCCATATTCACTAACTTTTTGTCTCTTCCTGTAAAGTAATGGTTCGTTTGGGATACATTTTACTATTTCCTCTATAAGTGCCCACCAACTGGGTAGGGCAGCGGAAGGGGGCTTTATAATGTGCCGGAAGGGTAGGGGGCTTGATAGCGAGAAGACATTTCTGTGTATTAAACGTTTCCCTATTGCACTGTTGTTCAATATTTTATTTGTTGAAAGGACACCTCCCAGATTAAGTGCCATTCCTGAATCAGAACAAAAGTGCCACATGTGATTGCACGTGAGAGCAAAAATATTAATAAGTACCATTTTCCCTTAACTAATTACTGCACCTCTCAATAATTATATAGGCTGTAACTTGTAGTGGATGAATAGGGTGTGCCCTTGGTGTTAGCACCCTTTCAGTCTATTCACACACTGTCACTAGCATAACCTTTTATCTTCTTTTTTAATTACATGTATTGCCACAGGATACCAGTAAAACTCTTCTCTCTTATCTTAACAAATTAGGAATAAATACATATTACAGTGGAACCCCGATATAACGATCCTCGATATAACGGTATTCCCGAAATAACGATGAATATTCTATGTCCCGGCAAAAGATACAGTAAAATGTATGGGACGGAAACCCGTTATAACGATCTTCGATATAACGATGAGAATTTAGTGGACCGAACGATAAAATAGTAATAATAATAATAATAATAATAAAAGATTTATATAGCGCCATATCCCATGGCTCATGGCGCTTTACAGTAAAAATATTATTAGAAAGTGAAATTTACTTAAAAAATTTACATCAGTGATAAAAGGAAAAAACTAACAAATAAAATAGCTAAGCTGTAAAAATAGAAATAAAAACTAAGAATCATTAAAACCTTTAAATGAAAAACTAACTCATTAACTAACTAACTAACTAACTAACTAACTAACTAACTAACTAACTAACTAACTAACTAACTAATTAACTAAGTGACTAACTAACTGTCTAACTAAACTATCTAATATACTGGTTAACTGACTAACTAAAAGTCTAATTATAAAATTTGTTAAAAAGATATGTCTTTATACAAGTCTTAAAATCTGATAGCGAGCCGCTCTCTCTTATATAGTTCGGGAGAGAGTTCCATAGGCTAGGTGCTACAAAAGCTTACTAATTTCACAGATGGTATTTTAAGTAAGTTTTTAAAATCCTCCCGATATAACGATATTATAAGTCCATCGTCACATTTTATTTGCAAAATATCGAATTTAATACAATAACATTACGGTAATCATCTCTAACGTTTCTAAAAGCAGCTTTGTACGATATGATGATATGCGAAAATAATACTGTGTTTTTAGCCTTCTTATCAAAATTATTCTTTTCATCCTCCTCTAATATGCAGTAAAAAGTACTTTATAATATTAGGTTAACCCCGATATAACGATATTTTCGGTTATTTTACGGCTATATCGTTATATCGGGAGTTTCGATATAACGATTCCTCGATATAACGATATTATTTTACTGCCCCCTTGGCATATCGTTATATCGGGGTTCTACTGTAGAAGTGTTACATGAGGTTATGTGAGAACAAAGCGGCCATTTCCTTAAGATTCTCTTACTTACGTTAGACCATTCCTATTCACATATAAGCTGATCTAAAATTATTATGCAAACACTTAAAGCATACTTTGAACTTCTGCTTGCTAAACAACTGTTCTATTGCTAGGAGTCACTAGCAGCACTTTGCCATGTTTACATGTTCATGTCTCGAATATCTTTGCCAAGTCTGTGAAGACCAAGGGCCATACGAGGAGAAGCAAGCTCTGGAGCAAGATACTGATGTTGCAGTTTAGGAAGACATTTCTTTGAAAATTATGAGCACTTCTTTATACTAAGGATAATATTCCCTTTAAGGTCAGACAAAACCGGACCTTCGTATCTATAGCCTGAACAGAATAACTGTTGCTGTACTTGGTAAAAGTATGCATGGTTTTGATTAATGATTACACCACTGCTAGTTTTCCTACAAATCCCACGACTACAAACTGCCTCCTCCAATGTCATGGTTCCTGGAAATATCCTTTTCACCTCTACCAAACACTTGTCGAGTACTTCTTCATCTGGTTATGCACCAAGAAATGGGTGGGTGTCAGAAATAATGAATCCCATTTGATTTACTGGACAGCCCAGCTTCTCTTCATACAATTTTAGTATTTTGCTTTCATCCTCAAGGCCTCGTTGCATTTTTCCACTTTGGAAGTTATCCTTTAAGTTACGAATTTCTATTATTGCCTTGATAGGACTTGTTGTTCGCTTCTGATTGGCTCTTATGCATTTCGAAGCTGTTATTCGAATCTTCCTGGCTTCAAACCATTCCTGAGATCCACTCTGCTGTTTTCTTTCTTTCTCTATTCTTTTCCTCTCATTTGCATCCACAAAAGGCTTTTTCTTGATTCTGCTTGCCGTTTAACGAACTCCATTTAATGTTACTGGCAGTTATTGTGGTCTCAAATGAAAGCTTTGAAGGATGCTTTTCACGTGACAGAATGTTGAAAAAAACACATTCTAATTCATCGTCCTGCATTTTTTCCAGCAGATCCTGGTTTGCTTTCTCAGTGTTTTTCTCTCTGTATACCGGAAGTGTGGGAAAGTGAAGAATCTTTCTGTCTCCAGCTTTCTCTTTGGCATAAACCTTTTTACTTAAGTCTATTTCGCATAAAGATTTTGTTTCCAGTTTTCGTTCACGTGGCTGGTGCCATGCTTGAAGTCTGTCAGTACAGGTGGAAAACTCTCTGCTCTGCCCTAATCTTACAAACTCTTCATTAGGGCAAAGCATAAAACTGCAAGGTGCTTACAGGAGGCGTAAGGACCTTTACCTGCTGGACACGGACTGAACCAAGCATAAGTGATTTCACCAGGCTAGGCTTGCTCTCCAGAATTAATCATAGAAACATTAAGCTTATATTTTATTTTATTTTTTTTATTTCTGGCAGACATTCGCATCTTATATAGATCGTGTCTCCATTTTCTTCTGTGTCAAATTCAATGTTTTGCACATGGCCATGTTTGCATAGCCCAAACGCCTTACTGTTCAAATTCTTATAATCTTTGTTATCCTCATCATCACCTGATTTTCTCGTAATAAAGTAATTTGTCATGTTCTTTATAGTAAAACATGGAAACTTATCTGCAGCTTTCTGGATGGAAGACCAGTTTGCAGCTTGTGGAGACTCGGGTCGAGTGTTTGGGGAATTCGTGTTTTGAGAGGAAACATCATTAGTAATTTTTACATCAGAGGCTAAGAGCTGCCACTTCTCAGTGAAGTCGTTTTCCCATCAATTTTTAATATAGCTAATATATGAATATATGAAGCGATTTAAGTTTTAAAAGGTAAAAAAGTAATTTTAATTACGGAAAATGCGCAAGAAGTAACGATGTGTATTAGTTCACGTTTGCTGCCATCACTCGAAGCACTGCAATCTTTGGCTGTTCCTACGCGGTATGAAAGCCACGTTCTCAGCTTAGTCTTCGTCAAATGACTTAAGGGCAGCTTCCGCTCAGCAACTGTAGTTTTTTTTTTCTTCTGAGAAAAAGGCAAACTGCGCAGAGGCACTTATTATTGTAATTTCGTTTTTAAATCGTGCGCTAAACTCTCGATGTTTTCTCTCTTTGCGATGAAAGGTTGACCCGAAAGCCTCGCTTTCGCGCGCTCTAAATGCAGCACCGCTGAAACGTGGGCTCAACTGTTAAAGAATAATGGGGTGTCACGGTTTGATACTAACTATGGGATATAGGTATGATCAGTTGAACTGATGATATCAGAGACAAAATTAGACGGCAAGCAGTCTTTCTTTAACCTTGGCACTGTTTACACACACATTTTTGAATAAGTGTTGTTATTTGCCTCCTATGCAGCGACAGAATTGCAAGCCATCTAACACATGATAATATCAGTTTCAAGTTCACATTTAATCGATGTCCCGCGTGCTTGGTCCGTACGTTCTATGATCCCAGGGTGAACTTTCCCGTTCCTAACTGAGTGATGGGTTTTCATTACAAGTAGTGATACCATCAATAGGTTGGATCAATTCCATTCTAGGATTTGCGCCGTTTAAAACAGTCATTGGACCTATCAGGCGTATACCATCGATCGGTGGATCCAATGGATGTAATGACCCCAATAAAAGTACACGCGGTAAAACGAACGCTATTTTTTTCCCGGCTAAAGTAAAGTTTAAACGTATGGAACAGAAACCCAACAAAAATTAAAACAGTCCTTGGACCTAAGGCGTATACCATCGTTCGGTGGATCCAATGGATGTAATGACCCCAATAAAAGTAATTTTTCCCCGGCTTAAGTAAAGTTTAAACGTACGGAACAGAAACCCAATTAAGTGCACCCGAGTACGTATAACGAAATCCCAGCACCGATATAACGAGCACAATCCAGAAGTCATCACGCGCCTGAAGTTGAAAGCAAAACATTCAAAACAACAATTAAATAACAAACAATAAATAATAATAATTACATGAGTATGATTATACCGAATGCCGATGGTGGTTGTTTTCCACAGATTTATTTATTATAGCAAGCCTTGATTTGTAACAAAACCTTTTTTCGAAGAACAAATTTTTTCCAATTCATATCCAGCGTTCCACTTTTCCATTATTATTTTCAAGGAGATAGTTGGTAATTTAACCGTTCCACAGGTCCGTTGTCCGTTCTTGATTGTTACAGAACCCAGAGCATGACTCAGCAGATGCAAATAAACTGAACATCGTGTCCTGATTGCGTGACAACGTCAGGAGCTGAGTAGTTCACAGGTACATGTACACGTATTTCAAAGCGATCTAGCATTTGTAACCATGCAGATATCTGCTTATGCTGGCATTGCTGCAGTATCATTTGTTGTCATTTATCTCCTCGCAAAGAAATTACAAGGAAAAAACAACAAGAGACACATCAAGCCTGGCACAGTCGTCCTACATCAGTTCGTTCCCTCGGAATTATCGGTGAGCAGTTCTCCGCCTTGTATCAAGTTGGAAACTTTCCTTCGCATGACAAAGATCCCGTACGAAAATGATTATAGTTTCAAGTTTTCCAAGAAGGGAAAAAAGCCTTGGATCGAGTTTAATGGGCAAGAAATTGCCGACTCAAATTTCTGTATTCAGTTTTTGAAGAAAGAATTTCAAGTGGATATCGATTCCCATTTGAGCGCCACATAAAAAGCCATTGCTCACAGCGTCCGTACAATGTTGGAGGAAAACACTTACTGGTAAGTGTAGTGTTTGGGGTACAGTTTGCTGGAGCTAACTTTCAGATCTCCAGAAAATGTTGAAAATAATAATTCAATGCCAATTAGTTGTGCATGTTGTAAGACTTAGACAACAAAATTAAACGCCGTGCAGTTTAATGTCATTTCGAGCCACGTTTTGACGTTGTATCAGTCTTCTTAAAGATGGCCCTAATCCCCACCTTCTCCTTCAGCCCTGCGATGTGCTACTGTAAGTTTTTGTGCAGGTTTAGCTTTGGTCTGATTGTCTTTTGATAGACAGTCGAAGAGGCTATCACTTTGACAGGCTCTTTAATTCGCATATGTTGACGACTGCATGTCTCAAAGCGCACACTTTTTAACTAGGCAATGGTGCTCAACAGGTAGAGCATGCTGCATTTCATTTAGGCAGCACATCTAGCCGACTCACAGCATGCAAAGCAGGCTCTCTGCGTGAAATAAATGCGTGACTTTATTTCGTGACTGCGCTGTGTCTGTAATTCACAGGTATTTCAAAATTGGATTAAATGTCTGATAAAGTAAATAAAGTGTGTCGCAGCGTATTGTTGGTTTTGAAAGTAATTTCTGTTAAAATTTGGTATGTTGCAGTACAAGAGGGTTTGATATGAAGTAAGACAAGTAAGAAAAGCCAGAAACGTTGGTAAAGAAAGTCACAGAAAGGTCACCCTTTTAATTCTTGGTTTTCACGTGACGTCATCAAAATTCTAAATCCAGAATCGCGAGCCCCCTGACTTTTTATCCTTCACTAGCTATTAGACGTCCTAAATATATATCTTATTGAAGGTTTTCAGCTCGATAGCATCCACCGTCTTTGAGAAATAACATTTTGAATTTCGGAGTTTTGCGCCACACGACATCAGATTGTCCGCCTGAAGGCTGCCACGTATGCTTAAAAAGAATGCCTCATCCTGTTATTTTTAACGATCTGAACAACTGAGGCTTTACTAAAAGTGTTTATATGAATGTTTACGTGTTCACGAAGGTGAACTGACCGCGCTTTATAGCAGAAGTGAATGCCAGCCAGATGTTTTCATTGATTTCCGGCGGCCATCTTGGTGCCCCTCCACATGGGATCCAACATGGCGTTTCCATACTGTGCTCTCTAAATTTGCGTTAAATATTATGACGGATAACTCGAGTACGGAATACCGTACAGACCTGAGACTTGGATACGTAGACTATCTTGTTATTTTCTACAACCTGTAAAATTCTTGATTTGTTTAACTCAATAGCTTTGGTTTAATTTTTTGCTGCGCGTGACAGTATCGTTACTTGCGTGACAGTGAAAACCAGCAATTAACCATCGTTCCGAGAGCTACGTGTCACGAAAAATGCTTTGCAAAATAATAGTGTAGTCTTTCTGTTGTATTTTAGGCTGATGTTGAAGAGCACCTCTTCTAGGATTATAAACTTAACTGCTTTTCTTATTTCCTCCCACAGGGCCCTTGTTTACTACCGCTGTTTCTCTGACTATGCCGGGCACATGCGAGGGACGCTGTTCGGTCATCTTATCTTGCCACTCAGATATCTGATATTCTACATGGTAAAAAGAAAGGTCAGGGGTGATCTGTGTTCCCACGGCATCGGTCGACACTCTGAACAAGATCTGTATGGGATAGCTGAGAGAGATTTGCTAGCGGTATCGGCAATATTGGGCCAGAAAAAATTCCTGTTTGGAGAAAAGCCTTGCCTTGCTGACGCTGCAGTTTTCGCCTTCATCGCTGCATCCACTTGGGACTGTCCACAAAGTCCTTTTGCTGAACTCACCAAGTCTACAGCGAAGAATCTTGAGAAGCATGCTCAGAGAATGAAGGAGATGTATTATCCAGACTGGAATGATAAAATTTCAAAGAAACATAAATCTGATTAAAGAAACAAGATTCCTTCTGCATGCTATAGGTTCATGATTGATACACACCGCTACTAAAAACTAGGTTATTACTGTATTCAAATTTGAATTTTATTCTTGAGCAATTCTGTGAATATCCTTTCCGATTGTCGCATATATAGGGTTTGAATTCAACAAACAATCTAACAAACAGCTTTAGTTTATAAAATGTTTTAAGGGGCAAGCATGGTCTTGTGTATAGCCAACGCCGGATGACAGGGGTAATATAAATTGCTTTTAATTAAGTGATCACATATCGATATTAACATTATGAATTCAGTAGTTCTGTCTTTGAAAAGGTTAAAAAATGTAATCATCAACTTTACATTATGATTAGTAGTTCTGTCTTTGAAAGTTTTGAAAAGGTTAAAAATGTAATCATCAACTTTACATGTTATGCGTCATTGCCAGTGCTCCAACAGTAACCAAGGGTTGTGTATGAATTAATAAAGGCACTACCACACCGCCTGCATAGCTTTTTTCTTTTAGCTTTAAGCCTCATCAAACAAATAGCGAAACAACTGAATTACCAAACGATGCTCCTAGTCGCGGTCACAACGCCAATTAAGTGCAACGTGCACAACCACACACGATCAAGGCTGGCCGCAGTGGACTGGTTAAATAAAAGCCCGACACACTGAGCTAATTGCAGAGCGATATAATTCCCTCTAGACATGCGAAAGGATGGAAATGTTCCACAGATTACAGCATTAGTTGCCACCGTCTATTTATGACTACAATGAGACGGGGATTTTGAGGGGCGCAACTTAAGAGGATGCATTTAACCCTTTCACTCCTAAACGCGCATTCAGGCGCTATTTGGAGGTGCAGTCATTGATTCACTTGTGACGTCATCAATAAGCACGTCAGTGGAATTTCGTGATAAGAATCTGACAGAGCTTGGATCGACCTTTCTACAGGACTATTCATTTTGAATATCGGTTGCATTCTGACAGAGCTAATCAAAGAAAAGCACAATCCATTTTTGGTGCAAAATCGTTGCTTAAACAGGCCAGTACACCTGTAATTGGTCAAGGTCCCCTTTTCAGTGTTTTCCAATGACAACGTCAAACCTTTTTTGGCCAAAAGAAAGGATATGAAGAGTAGAAAGGAAGGAGAATAGGAAGGCAGAAAAAAAAGGAAGCAAAAGGGGCAAAAAAAAATTTGGAACGGTTCAGCGCAAAAAAAAAAAAAAAAAAAAAAAAAAAAAGTCCAAATTTTGGCTTATGCGCATGCACCAAAGTAAAATATTGTATGTTTTTACACAGAATCTTTATCAAAATGTTACTAAAGTGTAAAAAAGTGCTTCTTTAGCAAAGTTGAGGTAAAGTCAAGACCATAGTACCAAAATTTCAGTTTAGCGGCTAAAAAAGCGTTTTTTTTGGGAAAATTTGGGTGTCAAAGGGTTAACGGAAGGGGAAACGTGGACATCAATTCCGACAGTAACACGCGAGTGTGGCAGATGGTCAGATTGCAACTGAATTTAGACTAAATCAGCTTACGGAGTTAGAACAAGACACTCTTGACTCCCCTCTTAATCAACAATTACAGAAAGTTTATTTTTAAGTTATAATACCTCTCAAAACTACTCCGATTATGTTTCGAAAGCGAGACGCAGCTGAACTTAGGAGGGACCGGAAATACATCTTACGCAGTTAACTTGGCAGACCATGAGATTCAGTGGTCCTGTATTCAAAGTCGTTCAAGGATAAAGTTTACAGGGGGCAATTGAAGAAACGTTTTCATTAATCGTTAATTTAACATCGCATTATTTGCGCTAAAAATAAAAATTAAAGATAAGAGTCATGAAGATGACATTCTCCGTTCTTTCATTACGTACCGACTTCTCTTCGCGACCACCTAAACTTGGCGGTAACTGCGTGGAAGTGCAGCAGCGTAATTTTAGGATGACTAAAACAGGACGGATTCTTGATGCCATTTCCTCTGGTTATGAATATTGCAGTGTATCTATGAGGAATAACGAACATCATCTGAATGGGAAGTTTTTATTGTCCGATTAAGCGCGTACAACACGGAACTCCCATGTGCGGTGTTGCGCAACTAACAATTATCACTGGATCGCATTTGCTGTACGAAGTCGAAGTAAAAGAATTTAGCTTTATAATAAATTAAAGCAGCAAAATATTGCTATTGATATCTGGCAACGGTAAATGTAAGGTACAGTCCACTTCAAACCAAGTGATGTTGAAGTTCGAGGGACTGTCATCTGGCGACAGTACGTGAAATAACCAGGGTCAGAACCTTCAGTGCGCTACAAGTATCTTTCGGTTACGCCTGCCGTATTATCTTCCGCATTTTAGGCAGTTTAAGATACGCTACGGCGAGGCGCTACTACGGCTGCCGGAAGTAATTTTCTCCAAATATAAGATACTGCGCATGTGAGTCAGTCACGTCCAGCCGTAGAGTGAAATCTGACTACGCGAGTCGGGAGGTTTTGCCGTAGTGGTAGTACGTCGGATTTTATTCGCTTCTCTGTCCTTTTTCAACGAGTTTCTCAGCATTTTAAGAGTTCCAACGAATACTGTATCCTTTGAATTTGATTGTAGTCGAAGAATTATCGCGTTTGTCGCTCATAAGCTTAAAAAGTCTTATCCTGAATTTGACGAATTCGTTCGGTGCAAGTGTCGGTATGGACAAGAAAAGTACTCGTGTTGAGCGTGCGATTTTTTTGCCTTCACAGTTTAGTGGAGATGTACTATAGCTGCATAAGTATCCGCTACCATTTTGCTTTGGTGAGTACTGGTCTATTTCAGTTCATAACTCGTTATTCTTTGCGATATTCGTATTTTTAAAATTAAACATTTTATCGATTTTAATTGTTGTTGTGTATTGCTGCTGTAGAAAGAATCTCTCGCTCAGAACTATTCTGTTAGTCCTAACAAAGCAAACAACAACTATATATTTTTTGAGCGAAGCCATTCGGCTGTGGAAAACTAAATAAAAGAGATTTTCAACTCCTTAGCCTATGTTCCTTTGTATTTCGCCTTGCTTTTACACTAAATTTGGCGGACTGCCGAGACGTACTCTCCCCAGACCTTTTCGGTTACGGTAGCCGTAGTAGCACCTCGCCGTAGCGTATCTTAAACTGCCTATTGTAGAAAATGCGTAGTGTGGAAAATGCGGAGTGTGGAAAATGCCGAGTGTGTAAAATGTAAGAAATAGGAGTAAAAGTAAAAAAATGATTTAATTTAAGGTTATATCAAGTATTGCAATTATTACAGGCAAACAAAAGAACAATAACCTTATTCTCAATTAACGTTAAAAAACTCATTAATAATTCATAAAGAATATACAAAAGAAATTAATGCTTAATGAGTGTCTTTATATCTGATAAAGACACGGCTAAACTTTACGTCCAATTTTCTAGGCCAAAATAACCCCAAATCTAAATATTAGTGCAAGAATGAGTTGATCAACATCAGAAGATTTTTAAGCCGTTCAATAAATTAGCAGTTCGTGTTTTATCAAGTCTAAAACACTCGGCTGCGCCTCGTGTTTTAAACTTGATAAAACACTGCTGCTCATTTATTAAACATTACATAAAAACAAGCTTCCATTTTCTTTAAAAGTAACGATGCATCATTACATTTTCACTGCAAAATCGTACATTGTTTTTTTTTGCAGCTATAAAGAAACGAACGGTAGCGAAGGAATTCAACGAGTGAAGCATTACAGTCAATGAACGATAGTAACAAGTAGTTCATGTTCTTTGAAAAAGCGATCGATCATTTAATTTTCACTGCTTAATCGCATATATTTTATACCTATATATAAAGAACAGTAACAAATATGAAATCAAAGAATCGACGTTTTTATTAAGTCCAAGCTATGCATCACCACATTAATTTTTCATAGCTCAATCATGCAATTTTATAGTGTTTTCTGTAGCTATAAAGAACTGGAACAACAAGGTAAGTAAAAAAAATCAATGCGCGCGTTTACACTCCGCATTTTCTACACTCCGCATTTTCTACACTCCGCATTATCCACACTCCGAATTATCCACACTAGCCTTTTAAAAATTCGTTTTAAAAATTCGTTTAAAAATTGTTTTGGGGGACCACAGATTTAGTACTTAATCCTTGGTCCCCAAAAATAAATATGTCACGCATATATCATGTCTTAAATATGTAACACCTGAGTCACGCCTTACCAAAAAAATTAGCTTGTTGTTATACGGAAATACGTAAAATAACCTGTAAAAGTACGAAAAAAACGTAAAAAGTAAAAGTATGATAACATCTGAACACCCAATTGTGGCCATGGGAAGGAGACTCTGACAGATGTTCTGATCATCACGTCCTTTTTATGAATTTATCAGTTAGTTAGCGGATATACCATATATAGACTTCGATACCAGCAATAAAAAGAGTTGTTGTACAGTTACAGCGTTCAGTGTCGAGTAGAAGCGAGTTCCGAAGTTTCTGGAGTGTGTTAGAAAAGTCGCAGAAAATTTTAATTATGCAGATATCAAAAAAGAGCAAGAAACCCGCCAAGCCTTGTTTAGTCGTCCTACATCAGTTCGCTCCAACTGATTTATCAGTGAACGGTTCTCCACCATGCTTAAAGTTGGAAACATTCCTTCGGATGACAAAGATCCCGTACGAAAATGATTATCGTTTAAAGTTTTTCAAGAAGGGGAAAATGCCGTGGATCGAGTTCAATGGCCAAGAAATCGCTGATTCTAATTTCTGTATTCAGTTTTTGGAGAAAGAATTCCAAGTAGTTATTGATTCTCATTCGAGCGCCACAGAAAAAGCCATTGCTCACAGCATTCGAACCATGTTGGAGGAAAACACTTATTGTTAAGTACATATACAATATTTTCCCGATTTATTCCGCGGATTCAATAAAAGCTGCAATCCACGCCACTTTTCTTGGGACACTCGTCGTTTTTGGCACTTCGGAAGAGGAAAAAAATCAATCATTACCCCCCCCCCCCCCCCGCCCCATTACAATGTTGTGTACCTTGAAAAACCAATGCCTACCGTTGCTGTCTGTTTTGCAACATTGGTTTCGGGGGGAGGGGGTTCTCCATTTCTGAGAAATCGTGACGAAATGTCACGTTATACTTGCTGAAATGGGTGTCCCAAGTCTTTATGGCGCGGATTGTCTGGATGGTCAGTGCATACACCTCAAAAATAGTTGCATTAGGCCGATCAAAATTAAACTTGGCCTAAGTATTTATCGGAAGTACCTAAACCAATGAGCGGAAATAGAAGGTCATGTGACCACCTTGTGACGTAGACGGACAAAAACTTTATCGTCACATGGACGAGCCTGTTCTGCAGTCAAATGCCTTATTTTTATAGAATTAAACATTCTTATTCATCTGAGTTCGTTACCAAACTTTAGACGGTCATTTGGGTCGAAATATAACAGTTTTATGCTTTTCTTCGCCCTACTGTGATTTTGGGTTAAAAAAACAATGGTATTTGTACATTTTTGGTGTGACATTCTGAGATGGTGTCACGCTTCACTAATGGTTCACCATTGGAAATGACGTCACTATGACGTCAGCATTGCAGTTATCTGTCATTTTGATAGTAGCATTCGACTCAGCGTCCAAAATTACCTAGTATACAATCCTTTGGTCCTACGTTGAGCCTTATGTTGGCGAATTATAGACGGTTCACCATGGTGAACCTCTTATTAATTAAAGAAAATTAATTATTTTCCTTTTATAATAATGGTTCACCATGGTGAACCATTGATGTTTCGGCGTAAAAAAGGGCTACGATAGGGCAACAAAGATGGTATTCTAGGTAATTTCATGAGCCGAGTCCAATGCTACTGTCAAAACGATCGATAACTGCAATCCTGTCGTCATTATGACGTCATTTTCAATGGTGAACCACATGGTTCACCATGGTGAAGCGATATTTAGCTTTTCAAATGAGCTTTAAACTTGTTGTAAAAGTGAAAATTGGTACAGGAGTACATTTATAACACAATTAAACGACAATTGACATAGAAAAGCTTCATGTTGCTGACAAATTGAACTTTGTTGTGTTGTTCTGGCTGTGATATGCTTTATGGAGTGTTATATTCGGCCGACATGATATAAAACCAGGATTTTCCTTAATTTCAAAACATGAAATAACGTTACCAAATAAGATTGGGATCTTGTAGAAGCTTCTGTTTTAATGAGCAACCGATAAGGATAGCACATGCACAGTTTGGGAGGAAATAAGTAAATTCCCCTAGTTTCCTTGATTTCACCTTCGGACAATCCACGCCACTTTTCTTGGGACACTCGTCGTTTTTGGCACTTCGGAAGAGGAAAAAAATCAATCATTACCCCCCCCCCCCCCCCGCCCCATTACAATGTTGTGTACCTTGAAAAACCAATGCCTACCGTTGCTGTCTGTTTTGCAACATTGGTTTCGGGGGGAGGGGGTTCTCCAATTCTGAGAAATCGTGACGAAATGTCACGTTATACTTGCTGAAATGGGTGTCCCAAGTCTTTATAGCGCGGATTGTCTGGATGGTCAGTGCATACACCTCAAAAATAGTTGCATTAGGCCGATCAAAATTAAACTTGGCCTAAGTATTTATCTTAAGTACCTAAACCAATGAGCGGAAATAGAAGGTCATGTGACCACCTTGTGACGTAGACGGACAAAAACTTTATCGTCACATGGACGAGCCTGTTCTGCAGTCAAATGCCTTATTTTTATAGAATTAAACATTCTTATTCATCTGAGTTCGTTACCAAACTTTAGACGGTCATTTGGGTCGAAATATAACAGTTTTATGCTTTTCTTCGCCCTACTGTGATTTTGGGTTAAAAAAACAATGGTATTTGTACATTTTTGGTGTGACATTCTGAGATGGTGTCACGCTTCACTAATGGTTCACCATTGGAAATGACGTCACTATGACGTCAGCATTGCAGTTATCTGTCATTTTGATAGTAGCATTCGACTCAGCGTCCAAAATTACCTAGTATACAATCCTTTGGTCCTACGTTGAGCCTTATGTTGGCGAATTATAGACGGTTCACCATGGTGAACCTCTTATTAATTAAAGAAAATTAATTGTTTTCCTTTTATAATAATGGTTCACCATGGTGAACCATTGATGTTTCGGCGTAAAAAAGGGCTACGATAGGGCAACAAAGATGGTATTCTAGGTAATTTCATGCGCCGAGTCCAATGCTACTGTCAAAACGATCGATAACTACAATCCTGTCGTCATTATGACGTCATTTTCAATGGTGAACCACATGGTTCACCATGGTGAAGCGATATTTAGCTTTTCAAATGAGTTTTAAACTTGTTGTAAAAGTGAAAATTGGTACAGGAGTACATTTATAACACAATTAAACGACAATTGACATAGAAAAGCTTCATGTTGCTGACAAATTGAACTTTGTTGTGTTGTTCTGGCTGTGATATGCTTTATGGAGTGTTATATTCGGCCGACTTGATATAAAACCAGGATTTTCCTTAATTTCAAAACATGAAATAACGTTACCAAATAAGATTGGGATCTTGTAGAAGCTTCTGTTTTAATGAGCAACCGATAAGGATAGCACATGCACAGTTTGGGAGGAAATAAGTAAATTCCCCTAGTTTCCTTGATTTCACCTTCGGACTGTCTGGATGGTCAGTGCATACACCTCAAAAATAGTTGCATTAGGCCGATCAAAATTAAACTTGGCCTAAGTATTTATCTTAAGTACCTAAACCAATGAGCGGAAATAGAAGGTCATGTGACCACCTTGTGAAGTAGACGGACAAAAACTTTATCGTCACATGGACGAGCCTGTTCTGCAGTCAAATGCCTTATTTTTATAGAATTAAACATTCTTATTCATCTGAGTTCGTTACCAAACTTTAGACGGTCATTTGGGTCGAAATATAACAGTTTTATGCTTTTCTTCGCCCTACTGTGATTTTGGGTTAAAAAAACAATGGTATTTGTACATTTTTGGTGTGACATTGTGAGATGGTGTCATGCTTCACTAATGGTTCACCATTGGAAATGACGTCACTATGACGTCAGCATTGCAGTTATCTGTCATTTTGATAGTAGCATTCGACTCAGCGTCCAAAATTACCTAGTATACAATCCTTTGGTCCTACGTTGAGCCTTATGTTGGCGAATTATAGACGGTTCACCATGGTGAACCTCTTATTAATTAAAGAAAATTAATTATTTTCCTTTTATAATAATGGTTCACCATGGTGAACCATTGATGTTTCGGCGTAAAAAGGGCTACGATAGGGCAACAAAGATGGTATTCTAGGTAATTTCATGAGCCGAGTCCAATGCTACTGTCAAAACGATCGATAACTGCAATCCTGACGTCATTATGACGTCATTTTCAATGGTGAACCACATGGTTCACCATGGTGAAGCGATATTTAGCTTTTCAAATGAGCTTTAAACTTGTTGTAAAAGTGAAAATTGGTTCAGGAGTACATTTATAACACAATTAAACGACAATTGACATAGAAAAGCTTCATGTTGCTGACAAATTGAACTTTGTTGTGTTGTTCTGGCTGTGATATGCTTTATGGAGTGTTATATTCGGCCGACTTGATATAAAACCAGGATTTTCCTTAATTTCAAAACATGAAATAACGTTACCAAATAAGATTGGGATCTTGTAGAAGCTTCTGTTTTAATGAGCAACCGATAAGGATAGCACATGCACAGTTTGGGAGGAAATAAATAAATTCCCCTAGTTTCCTTGATTTCACCTTCGGACAATCCACGCCACTTTTCTTGGGACACTCGTCGTTTTTGGCACTTCGGAAGAGGAAAAAAATCAATCATTACCCCCCCGCCCCATTACAATGTTGTGTACCTTGAAAAACCAATGCCTACCGTTGCTGTCTGTTTTGCAACATTGGTTTCGGGGGGAGGGGGGTTCTCCATTTCTGAGAAATCGTGACGAAATGTCACGTTATACTTGCTGAAATGGGTGTCCCAAGTCTTTATGGCGCGGATTGTGGGTACACAAGGCCGATTTTTTATATAAATGTCCCCGGTGTCTATACGTCGAGGTATCGCCTTTTATGTGATGGGAGGCATTTGTTCAAAACTGATATTTTTATTCAGTTGTTTGTTTTCGTATAACTGTATGGCTGTCACAAAACGCGGGAATAACAAATGAGGTCATACAAGATCAAAAAGCTCAATGACATCATTTCCGGGCTTTTTAGACCCGTCGTTTATGTACTTCTATAGTGGAGGTCTTTCTGCACTTTTGGTAAAAAAATACTAATTAACCTTTTACTAAGTGCACCCGATTATACAAAAAATTCCCCTGGGCCGACACCAAAAAAGATATTAAGTAAAATTTTTGCAGTGGAAGTGAGTTGAATTTTAATCAAACTCCTACTGACTTTTCAAAAACACAAGGAAATTTGAAAATGTCTGCTCGACTTTTGCATTAGTTATTGCATGGCTAACTCGATATAACATCCCTCATCCCTTTTATGCATTTACTTTTAATACTCGTACGGTAGTAGTATTAAAAATGATGATTTTCTTTAAATTAACTTTCTGTTTTGCTTTTCGTTTATAGGACCCTTGTTTACTGTCGGTGGTTGTCTGACTATGGAGCGGGCATACGAAAGAAGTTGTTCGCAAAACTGTTTGGCCATCTTTTCTTTCCACTAAAACATCTGGTGGTGTACAACATATGGAAATTATTTATTCTTCTATCTATAACGATAAACGGATTTGAAGATATTTATATATTTATTATACAGACGGAGGTGAATTAAACATTTAAATAATTCATTTGACGTCTTTCTCTCTAATTACTTTGAGGTGGGATAATACAAAAAATTAAAAAAATCATGCAAGGGAAAAAGCCAAGAAAAAAATATCGTGCAAAGGGGAAGGCTAAGAAAAAATTCATGCAGAAGGAAAGTTCCTGTTAAGCACTAAAACACTTATCATTTTGCACTTGATGAGATCAACGTTTTCGACGAAATGTATCAGGGAGGATGATGAAAATAGCGTTTCCGAGCCTAGAAAAGTTCAATACATCTGTAAAAAGGTATAAAGTACAGTAGAACCCCGACAACTTGAACTCTGAAGGGAAACGAAAAACAGTTCGAGTTAGCTACTGGCCTGAAAAGATTTGATCTTAACCAATGGAAAACACTGGAAAGGAGACCATGATCAAGTACGGGTATATTAGGCTGTTTGAGCACCAATTTTACACCAAAAACTGATCACGTTTTTTTGCGATTAGCTCTGTCGCGGAATGCAGTCAATATTCAAGATGGACAGTCCTGTGGAAAGATCTATCCAACCTCTTTAAGTTTCACATAACAAAAATCTGCGTTTTTGGAGTAATTTCAGCATATTAAGGGTTAAGAGAACAGGTCAAATTTCTTCCTAATGCGCTTTTTTCATGTAATTGCAATTTATGGAGCAAAAGCAACCCGAATCGAGCAAAATTTCGCATGCTTTAGGATTTTAGGTATTTTAGCTTAACCCTTAATATGCTAAGAGGAGTGTCCATCTTGAACATTGACTGCATTCGACAGAGCTAATCGAAAAAAACGTGATCAGTTTTTGGTGTGAAATTGGTGCTAAAACAGGCCAATATACCCGTACTTGATCATGGTCTCCTTTCCAGGGTTTTCCATTGATTAAGATCAAAACGTTTCAGGCCAGTAGAAGGCGTTCACAGAGTAAAGTCAAAATTTTGGCCTATGCGCATGCGCCAAAGTAAAATGTTGTGCATTTTTACATGGAAATTTCATCAAAAACTTACTGCAGTGTCAGAAAGTGCATTTCTAGCAAAGTTTAAAGAAATTTAAAACCGTAGAGCCAAGAAAATCGATTAACGGTTAAAAAACGCGTTTTTTGGAGTAATTTCAGCATATTAAGTGTTAAGCTCGAGTTTATTCCCTATCGTCCTCTTCCCCAGGGCCACGCGTATTTTTTTAAATGACATGACGCAGTGGCCCTGGTAACGGTAAAAATATGATTTTTTTGATTGGCTGATAAAAACCTTCATGCGTAATTAGGTAAAAAACGAAACGCTTCTACGCAATTTTGGTTTTCTTCCGGTCATCGAAACAATTGAAGATGTAGCGGGCGGGCAAGTTTGAAAATGTTACCGGAAAAAGACCAAATAACACTGGGAGTTTGTTGGAATAACGTATTCACGAAGCAGACCTTTGTTTGGGTGTAACTCGGTTGTACTTTTTATTGCATTAAAAATATTGCAAGCATTTGCAATATCAACTTAGCTTATATACAAGATATACACACTAAATGGAGTTCTTGAATACATGGAGACTTTGAAATTCAATGTGATATTTCTTACCGCTGCTCAATAGAATGATACCTCGTCGATCAGCGACTTTTTTAGTTCTGAATTTTCTACAATACCTCCGCATGGCCATAAATAAATTTCACAGTATATATCATCAACCGTCAGAATTGAATGTTATCAGCTGATGATATTCTCGACTCCATGTTTAAACACTATAACTCCAATTCCTCTGGATTCTAACTTTTCTATCTGCCGTCAGATAATATTGCGTGTAGGACGACACAACAAGAACACATCTATCAGCCATGCAATTCAATGAGTTCCAAACGAATCGAATTGTGTAAGTTAAAATATCAACGACTTGAATTGCCAAAACCAGCGGGCAAAACACAAAGACAGTCGTTCTACTTTACGACTACAGCAGGCAGGGCGGCTTCCTGTTTCATTCCTTGTTTCTTGATGTCCTCCCACAATTGTAGCAAGGATTGCTGTACAGCTCACGTCAAACTCAAATCTCGTATCTTCTTTCAAAATTCGCTTTCTTCTCGTCTCAGTCAGCCCCAGCCTTCCCCTTTCTTTTACTGAGCAAGCGCAGACGAACATTTATGCAGTGGGCATGCGCTAACGGATGTCGTGGATTTTACGACATCCGGTAGTCAGTGTTACCAGAGCCCTCCGTTTCGCCGACCACGTGACCAAAAGAAAAGGAGGCTCTGGGAACGAGAATGATTCCCGAAAAAAACAGGTCAATTTAGAAAGAACGGGTTTACTTCGGAAAGACGGCTTCTCAAATCCCAGAATTTGAAATTATCGGTAATCGGGCCAAACCTCTTCTTTATCAACGGTTGTTGAAGGCTCCACGTAGAAACGCACTCGCACACGGACTACTTGTCAAAAATTCCGGCGAAACCGAAGTTTATTTTTCCCTTCACTCTTAATACAATTCATCAACTGTGGTCGGTTTTGTTACAGTAAAATTTTAAATGCTAAAGAAGTAGCTTATCTTGATGCCTACATTCCATTAACTAGTACATGCCCATTAACTGGTTCGCTTTCAACAAATTCGTCCGTTTCACTGCATGATTTCTGAGAATAAAACGCGCGGCTTCCGAGAATTTACACTTGAATTCCGGCGCCGCCATACTGTCGGATTTGTTATTCCTATGGAAACGATTATTAATCGAGTCAAGAAAACATGCTTAACACGTGCTCTTTCCACTTGTTTTATTGTCTATGTTCTCCTTGGACTTTCACATATATTGTCTGCGTGTTTTATTTTGTTGTTTTTTTTTGTTTCCTCTGTTTTAGTGGCATACCTGTAAACTATATTACACTATATTACACCCCCACCCCCCCCCCCCTCCCCCATCCGAAGCAACGTTGCATTTGCTATCTGCAAGAGTTTCTTCCTTTATGCACAGCACTTAAAGAAAGAGGGGTAGGTTTACAATCTACACCGGATTTGAAGTGGACAAAAGGCTATATCGAAATTGGCACTCATTTCAAACAACTGCCACAAAACTTTTGATGTTCGTTGTGATTAGTACATGTACACATTTTCGTACAGAACTGTATTTTCTATAAGAAACAGAGCTTCTTGCCGCAAACGGCTATTTTGTGATAACGACAACAACAAATCTTAAATGGTTTATAAACTGCAACAATGACACTAAGTAAATAAAATAAAATATGTGTAAACGATCTAGCGTTTGAGTCAGCCAAGATAGAATACCTCCACCTCATCAGGTGTGAAGTTCCTAGTCCCAGCCAGGATTGTGTTACTGCTTTGTACTCCACTTGGAAGAGAGTAGGAGTGGCCAAAGTCTGTGTATGAGTGAGTGTTACTGTTTGCATTGTTGTAAATGTGGATGTCAGCCCCTCCACCAAATCTTGGACCATAACCTGAGTACCTGTAAATTGCATATTGTGACTTTTTCACCAGACTCTTGAATGGTCCAAGACCTTCTTTGTTGCGAAGCGAAAATATGAACGCATTGGAAGATGAACCATAACTACCACCACCAGACCCTGAATAATAAGAAAAAAAAAAACAGTAATATATTTATTACGGAGAACACGCAAACGATTTAAACGTTTTTAATAGTTAAACAAATAAGTAAAAAGTTATAATGAATTAGTATTAAAAATAAATGCATACAAAATAATTAGGTAATTAATTAATTTTAATTCATACTAATAAATAAGTAAAATACTAATTAACAAGTAAAATAGCATATGAAATAGCGAAAGCGAATAAAGATTTCTAATTCGTCATTTTCTTGCCTGAAAATTAGAACTAATTATTGGTTTGCGTTACACATGGTATAATAAAATTCAAATCATGAAACAAAATTAATGATTAATGTACCTGAATTAAAATATAGAAAAACTTAAGCAAGGATGTTGGAAAGGATGGAGGAACTAATTTCCTTGAAACACACCAGGCAAGTAATAAGTTATAGACTGATCGAGGCGGAGAGAGGGACGTTTCGAGGATTTCCTTTTACTTTTCTATTTTTAGGGGGAGAGGGAAGGGTGGATTAACTTGACTCAAGCTATGACAAAAGCTGACCGTATCCAGACTTGAAGCTACAGTATTTATATCATCATTTGTCATGACACTTAATTTGATTTTAGAGTAAAAAGGCCAATTTAACAGCTTTGAGGCTTGAAATATGAAACACTCTTAATCAGGGCACTCGTAATTAGGGCACGAAGCTCCCGGTGTTGTGGTCTGGCCTTTACAATTGTGTTGTAAAATTACAGTACACCTGTACGTGTAAAGCGCATTTGAACATATACATATGAAAAATGCGCTATATAAATACATTATCATTATCATTATAAAAAAAAAAATTCATAACGAGCATCAATTTTACAAAACTTTTTTAGAAGCGCATATGAAAAAATTCTCAGGGTAGCATGACATATGCGGTTCATTCTTTTGCTGATCATGCTCTGGCTAACGTAGCCATGTGTCAGGCTTTCACCCCCTTCCCCCAACCTCCCCCCAACTTCGTGTTTATAAAAGAAACAACACAAAGCTAATAAAATGTAAACTATCTAATAGCAGATTTCATATCACAACCCTGGGATAAGGACCAAGCCTCTAGCAACAAACAAATAATAACGGGACAATAACATACTATCGCATCATGTTAAACAAACAATGTCTACCGTGTTGACAGAAATTATATTGGTCAGTTCTTATTAACTTCTTCCATTTTCTTCATCCACCAAAAGTACCGTCAGAATCCGCGAAAAAAAGGATTTCTTTTTGTTCTAATCCTGGTTCCCAGATTTATGATTGCTTTGGAAAAAAACAGATTTAGTTTTAGCTTAAAAATTCTGTATTTTTACATTTTTACATTTACATGCGGTCAACTTAGGTAACTGACATTGCTAATTTCTACTAGGGCTTTCCATAAGTTGCTCGAGATTTTCCAAAAAGTTGCCGGTAATTTCTCAACCAGTTGCTCAAAAATTGCTCCAAAAATCCAAAAAAAGTTTCTTTTGATTTAAAAGTATATTACTTCTAGTTCTTAAGCTATTCTTCCTTCTCTCCTTTGCCATCGAAAAAGACAGGATCACTTTTGTGTAAAAGAAAAAAAAAATTCTCTCTTTATATGCTAATTTCCTTTTGAAGGTAAGATTTCCAAGCAGTTTTTTTGCAATTTTACAGCAAAATAAGTATCTTTATAACATTTTAAGAGTAAAATTTGTTCAATGACAAGGATTTCTTGAACTGAGAAAAATCGTGAAGATATCGATGGCGTCATGTTTGCTGACGAGTTTTGTAATGTTTTAATGCAGAATGAGCCGAAAGTTCAAACGTCTGCAGATGTTCCTCGAAAATCTTCGGCAAAATTCGTTGATCTTGGGAAATGTTCGTATGACCTTTGAACAACACTCAGATAATTTTCGGAGATCTTCGGTCTAAAAATTGCTCAAAATGTAACAAGTTGCTCGAGAGGGAAAACGTTGCTAAAATATAAAAAAAAATATGAGAAGTTGCAAAACAGTTGCCTAATTTCTACTCTCACCGTGTATTCCCCCCAGCTTTGAACTGATTTCTGTGTTTTGTTTTCACAGTTGCAATAAATAAGGCTTTTAGTGTTTCTCGTAGCTATACTTTGTCTCATCTGCGGAACACCAAGAAGTTGTGTAATACGGTTGGGTTGTTTTAAAAGGTTCCAGACCGACATAGACAATCAGCCTTCGAATCATGCTTACTTTAAGCGCGGTCGGGTCCTGGGCACTAAAAACCGTAAAATACTCTAAGCACTGTAAATAACTACATGAATATTATCACAGAAATAAAGGGAGGGGGGGGGGGGGGGGGGAAGTCTCGAACCAAGTGGCCCATACTTGCCGGAGCTTAACCCGGTTTCTGTAGCCTTAAGCGGCTAGAAATATTTGTACTTTCCCCTAAATGGGATGGTAGTCTATCGCAGAAATAGGTATCATGTAATTCTATGCTATGGAAATATGAGAACATTTCTTCAACTACATCCAACAAGTGTGGACCGCTACGTTTGTTGTCCAGTATTAAGCGGATGTGAGGCCATACAACTCTTACAGAATAATAATAAACTTCGTGACAGATCAGCCTTTTTACCGATGTTTCGGCCACTGTTAAATCTCCTTAAAGGCATGGGATGGGGTAAACTGATATTTTAGAACTGCCCCCCTCACCTCCCCCCCCCCCCCTCCAAAAAAAAAAAAGAAAAAAACAACTGATAAATGACGTTTTATTTTAAACTAACAGTTGAGACATTTAAAAAAATCCTCGAGTAAGAATGCTGAATTTTGGCTGAATATCTTGTAAATGCCACCACTCACTTGAACTGAAAGTGGAATCCTTTTTTTTCCTGGGTAAATGTACATTGATGGGGAAAACGCCTTAGGACCCATGGCTTTATGTCATTTGTGTCGTTTGGTCGACAAGGTCATTGCATTGCGTTCCTTCTTTAAGTTGCGAAAATAAATAACTTGTGAAGGCTTTTTAAGCTTATTTCGACACGGTGAAGAGAAAGAGCTACATAGTGAATCATAGCTGTAGATTGATGAAACTCTTTCAAAATTCCCTAACATGTGCTGATAATAAAGTGCTTTTTGAGCTCTTCGGATGTTGGATGAAAGAGTCGCAATGTCGTCAGAATGTAGTCCGTAATTTCTTTTAACTAAACATTCAGGTTAAAACAAATGTTGATAAAACAGAAAAAAACACTTAACATCGTCATTCAAACACTCCATACTGATCACGTGTCTATGTCTGATTCGCGTTTGATTTATTATCATAAACTTAAAAGGATCAGAAACCAACAAGACATCCCTCGATAGAACATAAAGCCTACTATTTTCATTGGTCTCTTGTGAATATTTCCTCTATTGCTAATATCAGGATTTAGAAATGCACGTCTTTCGCGTGCACTGAGAACGAAGAGGTTTTGGCCTTCAGTCAAATCGACAATTTTTTTAGAGGTCTTTGGAAGGTGGCAGTGGTAGACGACAGGTCGTTGTAATGTAATGTGCAATGCTTTTTATTCCACGGTAGGGATAAAAAAGATAGTGAACACTATTCGGTTAATAACGTTGGTGCTGTTTTAAAAAAACACAACTTTTAACAATTACCTGATCTGGTTGAATAAACTATGATATCTCAGAAATAACAAAGTGCTAAGAAATGACTAAATTTTATTAACAGCTGAGACCTGATTAAAACTTTAACTGAAAGCTGAGAAATTGCCTGATTATTGACCGATAGCTACCAATCCATCACCCCGATCCAGTCCCTCTTCTTATAATGCCATTCCGGTCACCAAACTTCTATGTTGGATTTTCTATATTTTTATCAGCGAAAGCGAATAAATAAAATAAACCAAACAATCATGATCATTTTTCTCTCCTAACAGCAGTCCACATATTTCGTCGCCGTGGAAAACTCTACACCTTGCTATTGTTATATCACCGTTCTAGATACACGATCCCGCGCTTTCCATCGATTTAATCCATTGTTCCATGTTAGTAGTTTATATGCCTGAGTATGACTCTGTGTTGGTTATTTCCTTTTTTGCACATTTCTCGAGACAAGCAGGTATCTGGTTGTAAACGGATGAAAAGAGAACATTATAGAGCGGGCGAATGTGATGTCGCTACAACCGATGGCCACCAAAAATCATTGATGAATAATAAATATTCAGAGCTTATAAAATTTCGGAAAGAGGCTCACCTTCGTTTTTCCAAAAGAGGCTTTTCCCAAAAAAAGTCCCCCACCCACCCAAATACCAGACAAAAATAGAATAAGGTCTTATGAATATAAGTTCATGGACATATACATTTAGTTATAGCTCTAAAAAAGGAAAGGTATAACTTTTCCGGTTATAAGCCCTTTTGTAGAACTTTTTTATATTCTACACTACCACAGAATGCTTAGAGACCTGTAATGTTTGCTTTACGGTTGTAGGACTTGTTTTCAGTTTCATATTGCTATCTTTTCAGAGTTCTATCATGTGGTTTTCTTGTGTGCATTACAAAAAAATCAAATACAGTATTCCGACCAAAATTAACAGAATAATATTTAGGTCGCAATTCTCTATCCGAAATAACCCTTCACTCATAAAATTCCTCCCCGAATTTTGAAAGGCTCAAGTTTGTAATGTCATCTCAACCAGTAAATGCCCAGATAGGACTTAATAATTATAAACAGTATCGACTGAAAACAAAGACAGACAAATAAAAAAATGCTTTATAATCGAAGCCATACAGTGGACCTTAGGAAATATTCAAATGATCACAAATTCTCTACAAAGGCCGACAAAATTAAAACTCTTACTAATAGCTGAGAAAAGGCCTGAATATTGACTGATAGCTAACAATCCATCACCCTGATTCAGACCCTCTTCTTATATTAACAACCCTGTCACTAAAATTCTTTGTTGGTTATTCTATATTTTTATCGGGAAAAGCGAATAAATAGAATTAAACCAAATAATCATTTCGCCTCTCCTAATAGCAATCCCACGTATTTCCCTGTGGAAAACTCTATACCTTGCTATTGTTATCATATTGTTAGCATTTATTGGAAAATGTCATCTCTGCGATCAAAAACAAATCTTATAACATCTTTTTGTTTCTTGCCCGGATGTGCAATATTTCTGGCAAAACTTTTCCCACTGGTGGAATGTTAAAAACGACGATTTTATTGACTTGAACGACAAAACCATTATACGGCTTCACAAACAACTTTGGCCAACAACTTGGTTTAAACCTCTGCCTGATTATCGCCAAGTATTACATCTACTCTGCTTCAAGAGAACAAGAACAGTACTATTTTGAAGCCTTCCTTGCTTTCCTCAAAAGTAAACTATCTATTGAAAAGAGTACGTGCAAATCACAAATCAAAACGTAAGCTAACCATTTCCAATAAATGTAACTAAGAAAAAGCAAACTTGTATTACAGTTTGTCCGGCAAACTATGTTATAAAAAAAAAAAACCCTTACAGGGTAGAAGCCCTTATTTGATTTTGCATTCTTGTATTGAATTATTTTTTCCTTTTCTTTATTTTAGTCTGTAACTTATAAGTCAATGTTATCTAAGCTGTCCTTTAGTTTATTCTTGTCTGTAAATAGTAATTAAATGTATAAATGTAAAAAATATATATATTGGATGAGGCTGAGTATGATATGAAGAATTATGCAGATCGAGGAGGGTAATAACACCCTCCGGGATCTGCATAATTCTTCATATAATACGAAAGCCGAATTCAATAATTGTTTTATTATTCATCTAAAGAGCTACAAATGCAGAAAATGAATTTAATAGGGTTTACACAGAACGCAAGGTACACAAATACACAACAACGTTCGCTTTAAAATTTGATTTAAACTTCACAACTGGTTTACCTAGGTTAAAATTCCCTGTCATTTATAATGTCGATATTTAGCAGTTGCTTGAAGTGTCTAGTGAAGCCAATTCTGATGACACAAAGCGATGTTTTTTTAGTACAGGTTTTCATCGTTCTTGCTATCTTTGACGTAGAATTTAATTGTGGCTGGTTTAGAAATTTATTTTTCTTGAAAATACGCTTAAAAAATCGTTTGACTCGCCTTCGTTGCTTTTCTTTCCCTTGTCTTCTAATAATTTGGTGATTTTCTGCTCGTCGCACAAATCTCGCCATTTTCCCAATCGTTGTGCATCAGAGCAGTTGCCGTGTAACGTGGGAACAAGGTTGCAATCGGATAATTTTTGATATTGGACAATTGACGTCATGTAGACGTCAATCGTCGTATATTAGGAACTTCTTCCAAATTTGGTCAGCGCTAGCTGGTTAGCTTGAATTAACCGGGGACTGAAGCCAATCAGAAACGGAAGCAATATTTTGAATTAATAATAATCGTTCTTGTTACACGATTTCGGCCTTTTAATTGATTTAAGGCGGCTCACAATAGTTTTACGGTCGCCTGAGGCCTGGAACCAAACCTCGAAAATCACGCGCGTCACTCGCGGGATTTTTCAGCCATGAAAAAGAAAAACAAACAAGGCGGCGCGTAAATGTTTTGTTGAAGTCTATTTTCGTCCAGTTTTCAGAGAAAATCGCATATTCACGACATTTTTAGCCGCAAAAAGTCTTTATTGTTACTATTAGCTGAAGAAAAAAAAATGTTTGCCGATCAGCATACATGGTGCCAAGGAAAAAATTATTATGTACGCGCTACAATCGATCGTGTAGACCCCGGAGTGGACAAACCTACGAAATTCCGAAACTAAAGAATGCAATACACGTTTACTTCTCTATCTTTCCTTAGGCAGCTTTGTCTGTGGTTTTAGTTTACTTTATTTATTAACGGCACTCGATTTACAGGTCAACTTAATGACTGATAAATATGAAAGCGAGCAAGCGACTCTTCTAAGCAAATCGAGGGCATTAACCAGCAGACAAGGTAACGCATGCGAAAGACGGGATCTTGTATAGGTCAGATTTTTAAACGCGCGTGGATCACGCGTGGCTTTTCTTGAAACGCGAAGTAATTTAACTGAAAAACAAGTCCGGTGACCCCACATTTTTAATTCAAAATTAGGTAGTGTGGCTTGAGAGAAAACTACAGGTGAAATTAAAAAAAAATCCTCTGGACCGGATTTTTAGCTAGTCAAGAATTACGGCTTTGAGTAATTACATAAAATCTGCTCCAGAGAATTTTTTTAACTTTTTATAATTGCTCCCCTTTTTATGTAGAATTGGATAATTTTCAGAAAAATAGGCGTCACCGAGTTAATTTTTGCGCTATTGCCGTTAGAAGTTTCATGATGGCTCTCATTGACATCCATATCATGTTGCTATAGTAACAGGCGATGACGTCATATGATTATATTTCGGCTCACTGACGATCGAGCTAGTAGCTTTTCCCAAGAAATTGTAAAAATAAATTTGTTTTATTGAATCCCTTTAATGTAAAAGTTCTAAAAAAGATTAGAACTGTTGTGAGCCCCCTTAATTTGTCGTTCCGTGTCAGTAGTTTGTAAGCCTGAGTATGATTAGTGCTGGTTATTTACTTTTTAGTACATTGGCCGGGACAAGCAGGTTTGTGGTTTTGAAAGGATAAAAAAAAACATTATCGGCCACATGAATGTGATGTAACCCCAACCGCTGCCCACCAAAAATCATAAATAATACATATATACTCGAAGCTTATCGAATTTCGGAGAGAGGCCCCCCTTTCTTTCTCCAAAATGGGCCTTTCCCAAGAAAATTCCCCCTACAACCCAAATCACAGACGAAAAATAGAATAAGGCCATACGAATATAAATTCATGGACATATAAATTTAGATATATGCGTCTTAAAAAAAAGGAGAAAAAAAGGTTAAGACTTTTTCGGTTTTAGGTCTGTTTTGTAGAAGTTGTTTTGTATTTAACACTTTTACATAATGCTTAGTGACCTGCAATGTTTTTTACGGCTCTAGGACTTGTTTTGGGTTTCATATTGCTATGTTTTGAGAGTCTTATTATGTGGTATTCTGGTATGCACTGAAACATTTTCAAATACAGTATCCCGACCAAAATTAACCCAAAAAACATTTGAAAGGCAAATCTCTATCCGAAATAATCCCCACTCATATAGAAGTCTTTCCCGAAGTTTGAAAGCGCTTATGTTTGTAATTTGACCGCGCGCAACTGGTAAATACCTATAGGATTTGACCGTTATAACCTGTATCGATTGTAACCAAAAACAGGCAAAGCAAAAAAATACTCGTCACAGCAGAATAAAATGTAGGGCTCCAGAAATACAATTTCTCTTCCAATTTCTCTTGGTACTTTTGATGTCCAGTGTGTAGGTAATTTCCCCGGTTTGTTGTAGACTTTACAGTGAAAACCGTCGCTGCCGTCGGTAAATGCAGTGTCCAGAAAGTGATCCGGGTTTTCTTCAACAGTGTATTACAGGAGCCCTACACATAGCTTTTTACCGAAGTGTTGGCCATTGTTATCTTCTTAGAGGCATGGGATGGGGTTCTCTAATATTTGAGAACTGCTCCCAAAAAATACAACTCATAAAGGACTTTTAATTTTAAACTGACAGCTAAGAAATTACAAAAAAAGTGTCGAGTGAGAATGCTGAATTATGGCTGAATATCATGTAAATACTACTTCTTACAATTGAAAGATTGATCCTCTTTTGCCTGGTTACATGTACATTGATGGGGCCAACGCCTTAGGACCCATAGCTTTGCGTCATTTGAGCAAAAACTTAAAAAATTGTGAACTTTGTTAACTTACTGACAGCATTGCCGCAAAGCACGATTCGGATATTCCATAAAAACGATCCTTATGTACTTCCATTATTCCCCAATATCTTTGTAAAGTTTTAGTTGAATCAGCTTTCAAACATTAATGAAATAAATGTTTTTTTTCTTTTTTTAAAAAATCAAACTCCCCTATCAATATTTTGCTTATCCGCCAGTGCGGGTAATCTGCTGAGTCTTTTTTTCTCATTTTGGCAAAAATCGACCTGTAGCGGGTAATCTGCCGTGCAGGTAACATGTTGAACTACGGATATTAAGGCTCCAAATCGACACGAAATATTCATGAGAATATATTTCTCAACGTTCTTTCTATAAGTGATTACATGTCACTGTTCTCAGCTTTGTGACCCATGTGCTGCATCAAAGCGAGCTACCATAATTAGATATACAGCTTAGAATATACAAACATATCACACGTTGTTGTAAACATTGACTCGTAAGGTCTTCTGAAGCCTCAAAACTTGCAATTAAGTTTTCTCCGCCGATATAGAATTTCATGGTTTGATTCCCGAGAGACATAAACTTGATGTACTCTACTGTGTTCTGACAAAAGCGAATTGTGAATCTACCTTTTAAAAAAACGAAATAGCAAGTTTTTAAGTTTAGATTTCACCTTTTTTCTCTTTTAGAAGCTAATGACTTTTTCGTCGCAACACAAAAGAGGTTATGATTTATCACTAAGTTATATAGTCAGTTAATTTGGTGCGCTCAGTATTCTAGCTGCAAACTTGCACACAAAATTGCATTATCTGCAGTTAAACATTTAATGGCTTGTAACGTGTATAGCAAACGGTCATATCTCAGTAAAACGACAATCCTGATGTACTTCATCGTCTTCTAATACTCTTGATAAGTTTTATTGGACTCAAAGTTTAAAATTCGGCAAATTAAAGCCTTACTAGATAACACCCTCCTAAAGGAATTTGGCTAATGAATTCATTAATGAGCAAGGGTCCTGCGTGACCTTAAGATGAAAGATTAGCAAAACCGTCCTACTCATTATATTCATAAAAAAATCAGCTTGATTGGTAAATTTGTGTTTCAAATACGTCAAGGACACTTTCAATGTTACATGTAAGTCGGTTAACAAGAACAACCTTCGAATTCACATCTGAGTTGTTTTTCTTAACGGAAATAATGTAAAGCCTTCTCTATAAAACGTATCATAGATTTTGCCAGAATTGCTTCATTACAATAAGCGCATACCGTTTATTGTTTTTAAATTTCATACACGTTACCTTGAAACGTTTTTACAAAATGGCGATATCCATCTATCCTATATTTAGTTTGATTTATTAAATAAACCTTCAAAAAAGTCATTTAATAAATAAGATATTTTTATATAATCGCATTCATACCCCACGCAATGTCGGTGTATCCTCCAAACACGTACTGGTCCTTTCTGATTATAGTAACAGTGTGTTGCTTTCCATCACAGCGGCTGTGAAACGTACTTGCTGCCCAGCCATGAGAAGAGGCTCGATAACACAGGTTCCAGTGTTGATGAGAACCAGGCACAGGATCCAAAAAGCGACTGAGATGACTGAAGAGAAAATCGTTGCTTTGGATAATATTGGACTGTATTTTCAGTGCTAGAAATAAACCAAAAAGGTAAAATTTAGTTATAGTTTCCCCTGCGGTGGAGGGGGAGAGGAGGGGGACTCCCATTAAACACGGAGGCTCCACCCGTAAGGGGTACCTTTTGCAGGCTGAAGGTGTATAAAAGAGTAAGAATAAGAATTTCAAGAGTTGCAGATAACAAAAGGGTGGGGAAACTGTCATTAAGGTATTTAAAAGGGTCTTTAAAATGCCTCGAGCAGACCAACCGAATAGTTGAGTGAATTATGCATTTCAAGGGGTTATTCAAGTGAAATATTAAGAAAGAAGATATGGTAACTCTTCTACAGGTTTGTGATCGAGGTACCATTTTCTATCGAGGGTATGAAAGGGGTACCTTTTTTGATAAAAAATGGCATGTGAAAGGGCAGGGTTTGTTCTCAGCTGGGCGGAGACTCATCATCACTTTGTTTACCCTCGGATTTGAAGAGTAGCTTATACAGCTAATATCTCGGAGCATTTCAAAGTAGGCAGAATACAACGGGAAAAGACCAGACCAGACCACAACACCGAGAACTCCATGTCCTACTCTTTACGATAAGCGTGTGGGTTCTTTTACGTCCCCTGCTGACCATAACACTGAAGATGTAGGAGACGGGGCCTACGGTTTATCGTCCTTATCCGAGAAGACCAGAATATCTAACCATTTGCAGATGTTAATGCAAAGGCTGCATGTTCTCCTCAGTTATTTTAAGAACCTGAGTGTTGGTCCGGTCTGGGACTCGGACCCGAGATCTCCCGCACTGTAGTCCGTCGCTCTACCAACTGAGCTAACCGGTAGTCCTTAATCACAGGATTTAAATATTAAGCTTCGTTTATTTTTGTTAATCCATTTATTGTTATTATTATTTCGTCTAGGGGTGAGGTAGGTAGGTAGGTTGGTAAGTAGGTAGGTAGGTAGGTAGTTTACCGAGTTCGTTTAATAAGTTGTTTTGTATTGCATGTATCAACATTATCAATTTTCAAAAACGTCATAATAGTTTTATAATGCCTTTTTAACCGTACGACAATTTTCTTGTCCATGCTTCTTTGTAAGAAATGATTGATGGAATGCACGTCCTTTTAAATGTATCGCACTAAAAAAAATATACAAGCCAGTCAGGTATTACTTAGTCTCTCTTAAACTATTAATTAACTGCGCTGCGCAGTTCTTGCTCTGCAAGCGGTTTTTTAACTGCGCTGCGCAGTTCTTGCTCTGCACGCCCTTTTTTTTTTTTTTTTTTTTTTTTTTTTTTTCTCAGTGACCAGACTGATGCCCCCGCTCGGCCAGGCTGGGGTCACGCAAGGTTTAAAAGCTAGAAAACACTTACTAATGGGAAATTTTCAACTGCTTTGGTCTTAATAAGCATGTTTAGCGTGAGATGTCCGATTTTGAAGCGTTTTATTCAAACAAAATTCTAAATTTTCATGCCTCGAAAGAAAAATATATTTCAGCGGGCCAGAATCTGTGAATAAATACCATTACGTTGGTGTTAAAGAATGTGCTGACATGACAAGTTTCACTTTCGATTGGGTAGACATCGAGTCACGTAATTTAAAGGGAATCCTTTGGTCTTTACTTGACAAATATATTGTGAAGTATTTCTCTCTTAAGTGTAATCTATTTTTTGGCTGTACCATTGAAAGGATTTTAGAGATATGAAGAACAATTCCCTTCACAAACATGCCCTGACTTGTAACGCTTACGTCATTCGGTAGGCTAGGGAAATTCCCAATACCATTACGTTGTTGTCAAAGAATGTGCTAGCTGACATGACAACTCTCACTTTGACCGACTTTGCGTATCCTCTGATCTTTTTCTCCTTTTTTGTCTTTACAAAGACTGTTAAGTGTGAATTATTCGATTTTGAAGCGTTTGACTCATGGAAAATGATAAATTTCCACGCTTTCAAAGAGAATTATAATTCAGCGGGACAGATCTGTGAATAAATACAATTACGTTGGTTTAAAAGAATGTGCTGACATGACAAGTTTCACTTTCGATCGGCTAGACCTCGCGTCACGTAATTTTTCAAAGCTATTATCAGCTACCTTTCAAATCTTTGCGAATCCTTTTGTCTTTACTACAAAAATTCAACGTGAAGTATTTTGAAGCGTTTGAATCAAAGAAAATACTAAAATTTCATGCTTTGAAAGAAAAATACGAGTTAGCGGGCAAGAATTTACATTTATTTACATTACGTTTGTGTCCTGGAATGTGCTGGCGTTGGCAAGTTTCATTTTCACAAGGCTTTGATGACGATAGGCAAGAATCACGCAATGTTTTGAAAGCTTTAAATCTGCTACAAATGGAAACCAAACAAATCCTTTGGTCTTAAACTAGCATGTTAAGTGTGAAATATTCGACTTTTTAGCGTTATGTATTTTTGAAGCTGTGTCATCTAGAAGATTTCTGAAATCTGAAGGAAAACCACTGAGACAAACATGTAAGGCTTACTTCACTAGTAAAATTAATTCCCCGGGGAATTCCCATTCACCTAAAAGCAGCTTTAGTGTTCTTCTCAAATTTGATTGAATTATTTGCTTCAATATTCCATTTTCGAAGTGAGTTATTCCATCTTTAAACGGAAATTTGATACAACACTTGATGCTGATGTGAAAGATTTTTTGGTTTCACGGATCAGGATCGTGGGAATCAAATTTGGCCAGCATTGCATATAAGAAAAATAATTAATTGCGGATGGAACTAGTCAACCATGAAATGTCACACAAGGTGTTTTCTTACCATTTTGTTTGTCAGTCGCGACAATTTTTGACGTGACGCGGGTAAAGGGGATTTGGGGGGGGGGGTTATTTTTTATTCCCCCCACATGGCTCCCCTAGGGTGGTCACGTGACCAGCGCAGTTTTAAGCTCTAAGAGCTTCTTGTTATTATTTTTTTTTCGTTTTGTCGGTGACCAGACTCAGACCTCCACTCGGTCGAGCTTGAAGTCACGCGATGCTTAGAAGCTACAAATCAGTAACAAATGGGAAAATTTTTCTTATTTTTGTCTTTACAAAGAATGTTTTGAGTGAGATGTTCGACTTTAAATCATTTGACTCATGGAAAATACTAAATTTCCACGCTTTCAAAGAGAAATATAATTCAGTGGGCCAGAATCTGTAAATAAATGCCATTACGTTGGTGTCAAAGAATGTGCTGACATGACAAGTTTCACTTTCGATCGGCTAGACCTCGAGTCACGTAATGTTTTAAAGCTATTATAAGCTACCTTTCAAATCTTTGCGAATCCTTTGGTCTTTACTAAACAAATTTATTGCGTAATCTATTTTTTGGCTGTGTCATTGAAGGATTTTAGAGATATGAAGAAAAATTACCTTCACAAACATGCTCTGTACCGCTTACGTCATTCGGTATGCTAGGGAAATTACCCTCTGTGCTCAAAACAGCTTCAGCGTCCGCGCGTGGGAATTCGGCCAGAATTTGCATATATGAAAAATTATTAATCGCGGCTTGAACAAACTGTCAACCATGAAATGTCACACAAAGTTTGTCAGTCGCTGCATTTTTACAACCGCCTATTGTAATACGAAAACCAAAACAGGCCCTAATTAGAGATAAAAAAAAATTCCCTTCACGAACATGCCCTGACTTGTACCGCTTACGTCATTCGGTATGCTAGGGAAATATCCTCCTTTCTAAAAACAGCTTCAGCGTCCGCACGTGGGAATTCGGCCAGAATTTGCATATAAGAAAAATTATTAATCGCGGCTAGAACAAAATGTCACACAAAGTTTGTCAGACGCTGCATTTTTACAGCCGCCTATTGTAATACGAAAAGCGAAAGAGGGGCAAAATTTTGAACTGTTAAACAGGTTCAAAAATAGTACTAACAGTATAGAAACTGCGAAACACTGTCATTGGGCCGGTTTTCAGTTTTATGCAAATGGGCAATATTGTCGAAATTCTCACGGATACTTACGTTCCTGGCGTGAAGCCAGACGTACTTACTATATTTATCTTGCAGACCCAGGGGCAGTTGTTGTAAACTAACGCCTGAAAAATCCCGTCGTTGGTTTCATGGATCAGGATCGTGGGAATTAAATTTGGCCAGCATTAGCATATAGGAAAAATATTTAATTGCGGATGGAACTAGTCAATCATGAAATGTCACACAAGGTGTTTTCTTACCATTTTGTTTGTCAGTCGCAACATTGTTTGACGCAGGTAAAGAGGATAAGGCGTAAGGGGAGGGTGGTGCATTTTCTGTTCTCGCACATGGCACCCTTAGAGTGGTCATGTGACCAGCGCAGTTGTAAGCTCTAAGAGCTCTTGTTTTTTTCTCAGTGACCAGACTGATGCCCCGCTCGGCCGGGCTCGGGTCACGCAAGGTTTAAAAGCTAGGAAAAACTTACCAATGAGAAATTTTCAAATGCTTTGGTCTTAATAAGCATGTTTAGCATGAAATGTCCGATTTTGAAGCGTTTTACTCAAAGAAATTTCTAAATTTTCATGCGTCAAAAGAAAAATATATTTCAGCGGGCCAGAATCTGTGAATAAATACCATTACGTTAGTGTAAAAGAATGTGCTGACATGACAAGTTTCACTTTCGATCGGCTAGACCTCGAGTCACGTAATTTTTCAAAGCTATTATCTATGAGGGGTTGTCCCCGCCATAATTGTTTTTTCATTTTAAGGTAGTGTTCTTCTTTTTATTGTAGCAACTGTCATTTCGCTTTAGTCGTTTATCTTCCGCGAAAGGCACATTTTGTGAAATTATGCATCAAGTTCCATCAAATATGGTTATGCCGAATTAAGAATGCACCCATGGATGCTCAATTTGAGCAGAATTCAGGAATCCAAATTCGACAGAATTTGGTCACTCGAATTTTGCGAAATTCAACTCACTGAGCCCTCAAACATACTTGTCAGCGGTTTTGCTTAAAAAAGAAAAAGGAGCGGTCACTCCGGAAAAGCGCGAAAGCGCGCGAATGTGTGGTGTCGTTCTCTTGTTGTTCGTGTTTTGGAAGTTCTGGCCGTATGATGTCTGTGAACGATAATACAGATAAGGCTGTGAGTCTTCTCAGAGAAGCGGCGAATTTGCTTGCAGGAGGTCGAGAGACAGCTGATGGAAATCAAGACACAACTTCTTCAACTACAGGAAGATCTCCAACTTCGACAGTGGTGACCAACTCTGTATCTAATCATGATCAAAACCGCGTGGTGCAGAATTTCAGGTCACTTTTTGCTGGCTACCGATCAACTAACCCTGGTACGTCAACTTACCCCAAAAGGTCAGAGACGAAGTCACTTCCTCCAGCGAAAAGAAGCCGACCATCTGGGAGTGGATACTATCGGGTTCGAGAAACGTGGACGCGGGAATTCCTATGCATGGCGAACAAAGATGTCGAAGCAGTAACGACTAAAGAAGACAAGTTAACCCTGCTTGCAGCAGGTTTGGGCCGCAAGAAACTAACTTTTGGAAACAGAGACGACGCGCCAACCTTCAAACGAAAAATGGAAGATGCATACCCGAAACTCAAACAGGGTGGTGGGTAGTGGTGTACGGCCTGGCGAGTTACTGCTGATTAAGCCTCCTCCTTCAGGGTACACTGTTCCATTTCTCAGGGATGGCGCTGGCTTGGGTCAGGCTATTATTTATGTAAGACCGATTCAACAAAATCTTGACATGTCTGAGGTGAAACAAGAAGTGGTGAGTTTAATATGCATTCAACTACAAATAACAAAGCAGTAGCTATCTTTTTCCAAAGGGATTTTCAACTCTTACGGGTGTGATGTGGAAATTTAGTTGGATTTTCCCCTAACAGTCTACAGTCTTTTATGGTTGACTGAAGTTATAATAAGCAAGTAAAAATTGGCTGTGTTAATATTTTTCCTCATGAATTTCAATCCCAGTCAGATTTATTATTTTAAAAAATGATTTAATGATGATGATGACGATTATTATTATTATTATTATTATTTATTAGCTATTAGAATATAATTTGAGAAAATGATATAAGCTTCCCCTTTCCAATGAGCACCCCCTCCACCACCTATCCTAAATTTTGAGTTAGTGGCTTAGGCAATAATATTATAACAGTAGCTTGATTTAATGAATGTATAATACACTAAATTGTTTCCTTTTGAACAGTAAATTTCTCTTACTTTTTAGGGAGAAGAAAGTAACACACTAGCACTTGTTTCATGTTTGGGTTGTGGAAAATCAGTCCCAATGTCATCACTCAGAGAGCATCATGAAAAATGTTCAGAAGAAAGGTTTGTGGCAAACAAGCATGAACATCACAAAATAATATATATACTTCTTACAATCTAACCTAAAGTTTACTATATCCATTGTTGCTGAAATTCCAATCCATTTTTACCATTTAAGCATTGATACATGTAAAAGTGATTTGCATCTTAAGAAGGTCAAACAAATCTTGTTCTAACTTTGATCTGCAGGTCACAAGTTTCTGTTAGCAGGATTTCCATAGATGTTGACAGTGATGAATACCCAGATGTACCATTGCCTACCAAAAGGCTGGTAAGTTTTTAAACATCATGTTTTTGTAGCAAGGGCCAATGCTTACTGAAAAACTTCATTTGCTATATGGGGTGAATAAGGTGTATTGTTGTTGCTAATACAGTCTTCAGTTTATGAAAGTATGTACTGTATCTTACTTTTGGTCTTGAATGTAATAGATCCAATCGTGCAACATTGTTTCAACCCTTTTTTGGATGGGCATGATTCAAACAAAAGCCCATGTGAAAGAAATTGGTCACTGATTTGTATTTTCTTGGGTGTCAAATGTGGCATTGATTTCGCTACAGCCCACACAAGAAGATGAAGATAAACTGTGCGAGGTTTTTCCATCCAAGAAGGAAACTGTGAGGGCAGCCTTGGTGGCGGTAGATGGAGACCTTGAAAGAGCTGCTGCCATGCTTGCAGAAGGTAAGTTTTTGTATGTAAATATTTGAATTTAGGGTTAAAAATATATTCACATAAACAGCAACATATTTATTCCTGAGATGATAACACTGTTTTTTTTTTGTTATTATTTGACTTGAAGAGTCTGGAAATTGTGTTGATGATGACAAGGACGACCTCTTAAACAAGCCTGTTTTTGAAGTACCGGTAGTCAGTGATGAGTGTAAGTAGTTATTTGTTTTTCAAGTTATTTACTGAGATACAGTAAAATCCCATGTGTTAGGACCTAGGAGTTTTTATAAAAACCTGTTGAGGTAAGCCCGATTAAGCAGCTTCTCCTGTGGGTTAGAGTTAAAGTATGATAAACATTTAAACCGAGGAGTATGACTTCGAGATTGCAGAGCTAGAGATATACCCTTTTAAATTGTACCCCTTCCATATACGTTTTACTGAAAAAGGCACCCCTTTCATATACCTAAAAGATGTGACATAGCCTTAGAACAGGACATTTTCTTGTCATTTTTATGTAGCGCTTAATAAATTAAAATAATACAGCCATAAAGTGCGTCTGTTCGAAATATTTTAATTACTGGCCTTTTAAAAAAACCTAAATGACAGATTTCATACCCTTTCATATACCTAAACTTGTGAAATCGCTACCCTTTTATATACCTGAAGACTGAAAAAGGTACCCCTTTCGGGCGGAGCCTTCCCGTATAGGGCGTTATATGGAGTACCCCCCCCCCCCCCCGGGATAACACTACACATACACATGTCCATTTCTGTAATCAGTTCTGTTAGGGTTATATAAATACAGTTGTGAATAAATACTGTATAATAGCCCAAATTCAATATATTAAAATTCAGCCTAAAACAATAGACCTCAGGGCGAGGCTCCAGGGAATAAACTTTAGAGTTTGTGAGGTTTATTCCCCGGAGTGATGTCTATTGTTTAGGCTGAATGTTAAAATATCGAAATTGGGGTATTATAGAACAAACCCAAGTTAATTTATTTTTCTGGTTATCAACAACAATAATTTCCTTCATAGAAATTTAGAACCTAATATTACTAAGAACCTACTTAGCCTTAATTGCCAAAAAGTGGGTTTATGGAACAATTTGCCCCAGCAAATGAAGGATATTGGCTCCATTGGGCACTTTAAATGAGAAATCATAAATCGAATCTCTGACATATCGGATTCCCACACAGCAATCATGTAAAACAGTGTTATGCTTTTTTTTTTTAATTTTTTATAGCTTACTGATGATTCTTTTTTACCATGTGATTAAATAAAGATTGACTTGACTTGACTACCCCAAAATTCAAGAACCTTTTTTGCCGGACTTCAAAAAGTGTGGGTTCTTACACATGTAGGTGTTTACAGTAGTTGGATGAAATAAAAAAATATTTTTTTAATCTTTATGAACAGTTGAGACACCTGAGACCATTCAACCTCTTTCTGCAACTAAGGGACGGACCATTAGAAAAGTGATAGGGAGGGTGGGGAATTTTCGGCTTGCACGAATTTTTTTTTCTGTCCATTTCTTGTGCAGGAATTTTTTTTTCGGGTGAAACCCTCTGCTCGAATTTTTTTTTTTTAGACAAATGTTTTTTCTTCAGACAAATACCATGTTTTTTGACAAATGTTGCTTTGTTGATTATTTTTTAAATATTTTAAAACTGCTGTTCTTCATTGACTTCATCCTTTAGGGACTGTAAATACGTACCGAGGGGGGGGGGGGGGGGGTGGGGGTGGTCAAAGGGCGGTGCAATTGGAAAAGTGGAGACCACCCCTTCCTTCTAGCTCAAAACACCCACCCCTAGTCGAGGATTGGAAATAACATGATCCACCCCTTTCTACAAAAAATAGTTAATAAGGAAAAAGCCTTTTTGATTGTCTGTAATGGATTGGAGGTTTCTGAAGTGATATCAGCTTTTAATGTGCGATCCTAATCATGCGCCACCATAATTGTCCCTAATGAACACTGTAATTCTATGTGTAGTTTCTTACACATCTTCTTTCGCTTCTTAACACACCAAAGCAGGATGAATTTCTCGATCACTTCGTATAATAGATTTGTGTTTTTCATATATTTCTGTGTTAAGTCCGTGGGAAAACTAAGGGCGCGTTCGTTTGGGATCAATCCAGAATAAGAATAATTGGAATAATGCGACTTAATGTTCGTTTGGCTGCTCTTCCTATTCTGGAATACGTGGATTTCCATTCCGGCTATTCTGCTCCTAGGAGCAGAATAGCCGGAATTAATATATTCCGGAATACATTCTTATTCCGGAATATTCCCAAACGAATGCGCCCTTAGACATAAACATATGAAAAAACTGAAACAATACGTAATAGAAATTCATAAATAATTACTGCAGAAATCCTATTTGACCGGAATTGACAACAGAAACTAAGACCACTGTATATCGTACCATTCATGTTTGCAATCTGTTTAAGAAATGAGTTAACTGGTAAACAATCTATGCAGGCTAGAGAGAGACGAGCAAAAGGAATGTTATGATCACAATTTATCTAGGGGGGTGTCGGGGAATGCTTCCCCAGAAAATTTTGAAATTTCTAGGCTAGGAAATGCTATTTTCAGCGTTCTCGACCATATATTTCGTCGAAAAATTGATCTCATCAAGTGTTAAATGATGACAGGTATTTTCAGGTATTAATAGGACCTTTCCTTCTGCACGTCTTTGCCTTCCCCTTTGCAAGATTTTTTTTTCTTGCCATTTTGGCTTGCATGAATTTTTTTTTTGGTTTTTTCCCCACCCCCCCCCCCCATCACTTTTCTAATGGTCCGTCCCTAAGGCATTGAGAAAATACAGAAGCCAGAGTGAGAGAGGGACCCAGTTCATTGACTTCAATAGAATGCAGATGTCTTCCCTAAGGCAGTTGATGCGCATATACAAGCAACCAGACTTAAATCTAAAGAAACATCTGGATGGGTCATTTAGTGGGGAGTGTGGAGCTGACATGGGTGGCCCTTCTAAAGAGTTCTTCCATGTTAGTTTGGCATCACTGAAAAAAGTTGATCCAGTGTATAATTTCCAACTATTTACTGGCGAAGAAGAGCACTTGGTGCCTGTGTATGGAGCTGATTTATTGTCTAGTGGTTGCTTTCAGATGGCTGGAAAGCTTCTTGCTCATAGTATTCTTCATGGTGGTGATGCCCTGGTTGGGTTGGCTCCTCCAATTAAAGAATACATGGTTTCTGGTTCTGTTGAAGAGGCTGGAAAGCTTGTGACAACATCAGATTTGCCTGATGTTGAACTACGAACACTATTAGAAGAAAAGGTAAAACATAAACAGTATCACTACACTGTATACTCTTTCTTGTGCCTTCTTTAAACTGAATAAGGTAGCTTCGATTGCTTTTATAGGGCTTTTAAGAAAAACAAGCTAAAGAAGCCTGCAAATTAGAAAATATTGTTGCACAATTGGTGGGTTTGCAAGGGGGTGGAAAATGTTTTCAGACAAACTAAGTGACGTTGCACCTCAAATTATTTAGGAAGTGCAGCCAGTGCAAATGAGTGTGGACAACACTAGTTCTCTAGCATGTAAACTGATAAAGAAAAAATGTTTCGCCAAATTCTGAAACATTTTGTTCCTTGGAAGCTAAAATTTTGTTTACAAGAAATGTTTGCTGTTGGGAAAACGTTTTCAAAAAAATGTTTCCTTTTTACAATGGCCTCCAATCTCTCTTCCCCACTAATTGTACAATTATATCACTGTTTTGTGCCTTGTTTTATCTCTGTTGGGTAATAGGGAAAGAATTTGATTTGACTGATGGAGAGAAGGACAAGCTTGAGGAGTTAATGGTTAGGCATGGACTTACAATGTGGGTCCCCTTGACCTCATTGAACATAGGCTCTGCAGTTCAAGACTTGATGATTGCTGAAGTTCTTTCCACTAGAATTCAACCCCTGCAATCATTATTTAAAGGAATGAACTGCTTGGGGCTGGGAGCTCTTTTGAGAGAGAACCCTGATCTGGTAAAGAAGGTTTTCCCTTCAGCTAAGGATGTACTGATAGATGTGGACCTTATGACCAAGAAGATAAAGTTAGATGTGTTGGAGAAGGTGGATTCTGAAGAGAAGCAACAAGCTTGGCAATGGTTCTTGCAGTTTGTTAAAGAGTCTGATTCACTAGAAGGTAACATTCAACTTTGCATTAGAACTTTTGAGTAGATGGGTCATGTTGAATAATTGTGGTTGTAAAAGAAAAAAAGAAAATACATATAAAGTTTTGATTGCAAAAAAAGGTGTAAAATTGTTCTGTTTTCCCATTGACAGGAAGTTTTCAATGGTTTACAATTAGGGCATTTTATTTCCATTCATAGATCCAGATTCAAAGGAACCATTGGTTAACCAGCTGATGACATTTTTAAGTGGACGTCCAACATTAGATGATGTTGATGAGATTGAAGTAAAGTTCTTGGAAGATCCAAAAAAACTGCTTCTTGAGGCAGGTGCCTGTTTCAACACGATTTCACTCCCACTTGCACACCAAACATACGAAGATTTCAAGAAATACTGCCTAACTTCCCTCTTTTTTGGAGGAAAAGGTTATGGACGATTTTGAAATAAGAGTAGGTTACATCAAAATCCCTCAAGTTAAACTACCGTTGTGTTTTAATGTTACCAAGATATCCTTGGTAACGGTGACAGAAATATACATGTAGGTTTTCAATGTTAATACTAAGTCTATTTTAGTTTTCAATGTTGATACCATGCCTATTTCAGTTTAGGTAAATTCTACAACCTAAAATCTATTTCCTGTTGTTGTTTTTTGTTGATTTGTTGGTGAATACTCAAGACAAGAAGTATCAAGAATGTTTCTGTTATCAATTCATTTGAAGATTGTTATATATGGGCACCACAAACTAAGGTTTCCTCAATTGCTTGTGCAAGTTTTTGTTGTTGTTCAGTGAAAGATTGTTAATAATTAACTTTCTTTTATCAGTGATGTTAATAAAATAGCTTTATTCTTATGTCAATGGCCCTTTTTGTTTACATCCTGCTACAGACATTTACTATGAAATCCACAACTGCTAAGTATATGTCAACTCCGTGACAATCTGAATCACGCAGTGGGTCAATAGTCACTTGAAGCTGTTGTTGGAAGTTCTGTGTTAGCGTAATCCCAGTCGGTGGAACTTCAACAGGTTCATCACTGTCCTCTAATGGCATAGGCCCATCATCATCAATACCATATTCTTCATCTACAGTCTTAAATAAATACAAGGGGAAAACAACTTATTGTGCTTTGGCTGAAAAAACAAAAACCACATACCTTATTATAGGAATATAACGAGGCATTTTAACAACGCGAACAAAATTTACGCGTAATAAAATTAACGCGAATTTAGGAAAAGTTCTGGTCAAATGCTTATTGTGAAAAAGTTAACTTACATAAAATTAACGCGAATGTTTGAAATTCGCGTTAATAACATGTATCGTTAATTTCCTATAATAAGGTAAACCACGGTCCCATTACTCTAATGTACTATGCAAAATACAGGTCTTTTTTGAATCCATTATTTTATAGGTTACCGTAATTTTTTGATTAAGAGCCCACCTTGGATAAGCACCCACCCTGTAGGTACGAAAAGTCAATAAGCGCCCAGCCTCAAATAAGCCCCCACCCCTTCAATGAGGGCACCAGAGGAATTTTGAATATTGTTTAAGAGACTTTGCTGAAGACCAAGTTTTTTTAGTTTTTTTACTGAAACTTTCAGTGAGCATTTAAAATTCAGCTTTGGTTCACCTTCACGTTTAGTTATTTTACATTGTTTTCTTGCAAAATAAACATACTACTTGCTAAAAATGGTGAAATTTAATAAGCGCCCAGCCTCGAATAAGCGCCCACCCTTAAGGTCCAAAAATTTAATAAGCGCCCAGGGCACTTAATCGAATAAATAGGGTATTTCAATAAAATTAGGCTTTCAAAACCGGTCAGAATAATTATTGAACATCTGGTGACAAACAACTGTGCTCATGATTAAGCGTTCAGTCCCTGTAGTTATTGAGGTTTGTCAAGAAATGGGCCTCAGAGTCATAGCCTTACCTGAAGATCTCCGAATTCTTGTGCTACTGTGTGCTGAGAATTTGCCATTCGCAGCAAACCACTAACCCAAAGCTGCTCTGGAGAAGAGTTTCCCTCTGTACTTATGGGAGCTCTGGTATGGGCTTCTTGGAAGGCTTTTAGATTTCTGTTTATCCTTGGCAGAAAGACATAATGTAATGCAAGCACATGGATCTCATTGCAAGGATCAAGAATACCACATCTCTCCATGTGATGAAAAAGGTGGTAAAATAAGAATGTACAACCCATAAACAAATCCCTCCACAATCTTTCAATTCGCTGGTTGTGGACACTTCGTCCTGCTATATGGCTTCCCCTGTCAGGTCCACGCAGTGGATGGTTTAACATGTACCAAGCAACTTCTACGTTTTCACCACCCTTGTCAGATCGCACACGAGAGGGAAGACCAAAGGTTTCCACAGCTGACTGGAAAAGCGACATAACAGTGCAGGCCTTGTTGTTTGTTGAACAATGTAGGAAAATTATCATGCGCGAAAATCCATCAATCCCAGCATGGATTACAAACCTCCACCTATTCAAAGAAAAGAAAGAAATATTAAACATACAATTTTTCACATAAATAGATACCACTCTTGTCAATAACTCATACACAGATATTCTTCTCTAGTTATAAGAAAAATATTTCCCTCAGCACCAGCATTCTTGGGAGTGGTATGCAAGGGGGGGAAAGCTTGATTTTTATAGTCCATGCTTGCTTATACCTTTGTCTAAATCTATAATGCATGAACAATCTGTGCTCACTAACATAACCAGAACAGATACCAAAATCACATATTGTTTTAGTGTCTCCATTTAGTGCTAAAATACTGCGCTTCAATTTTTATGACAATTTAATAAAGATTCATTTATTCTTTTGGGAGTGGGTCACTTCTGTCAACATTACATGAAATGCATGAAATTATGCAAGACAATGTTCAAGGAGACATTTTCTTCTTGGACACAGGAGGACTCTTCACATGGAAAATAATCTATGTCATTCACTCTACAAGATATTGGCCTGTTTTAATGAAAGAAGAATGATTGATGATGATTAATTGACAAATTAATATAATTTCTATTCTGACTCGGATGATCCTACGCACTGTCCTACGGCAGCATAATTAATTAATTTATTTATTTATTAATTTATTTATTTACATAGAAGGAGAATGAATTTCATTCTCCTTCTATGTAAACAAACTCTAATTGCCCATGTACCTCACCTAATGAGCTTATGGTTACCATCGATATGCCAAAGGGCTAGGGGTCCAGCAACCTGGTAACTACGCCGTCTAATGACATGAATTCCAAGAGCTCGCAACAAAGTTCCTTCGGGATTTGTTCTCCTCATTGCTGCTCGAATGCGACTTTGTTGGACAATAATCCCTCTTGCTCTTAAAAACCCTGTCATCCGCTTGTAGCCCGTCTGAGGGAAATCGGTAAGGATACTGTTGATAATTGCATCCAATTCTTGGTCACTTAAACTGCTATAAGAAGTACTGATATTCAAGTTAAATTCAACTAAAACGTCTCTCAACTGTTCGTTGACTAACACCCAGAAGCGAAGCTATTTGTGGAATGTTAAATCGACGTTCTACGAGAAATTGTAGCTGTTCTTGAGGAACGTCTAACTTTGGCCGTCCACGCTGCCCAGTAAAAATACTACCTGCCTGAAATGCATCTGTACTATCGTTAGCGTTGGTAACCGCTTCTCTCGCTTCACGAACGAGGTGGATTATACGTGCGTGAGCTCTGGTACCTTCAGTGTCCAAGTATCTCGCGAGCACATTTAACACCCAATCTAACCTGAACACTGTATAATCAAACGTATCGGAATCGTGGTTGCCACCCTCTAAAAATCTCACTACATCAATAAGATGAGTACGAAGGCATTCGCGCACTTCACCACAATCTACCGTCGTGGCGGCCATGTTTTCGCTGAGTGACCGCTCCTTTTTCTTTTTAAGCAAAACCGCTGACAAGTATGTTTGAGGGCTCAGTGAGTTGAATTTCGCAAAATTCGAGTGACCAAATTCTGTCGAATTTGGATTCCTGAATTCTGCTCAAATTGAGCATCCATGGGTGCATTCTTAATTCGGCATAACCATATTTGATGGAACTTGATGCATAATTTCACAAAATGTGCCTTTCGCGGAAGATAAACGAGTAAAGCGAAATGACAGTTGCTACAATAAAAAGAAGAACACTACCTTAAAATGAAAAAACAATTATGGCGGGGATAATCCCTCATAATTATCAGCTTCCTTTCAAATCTTTGCGAAGCCATTAATCTTTCCTTACAAAATTCAGTGTGAAGTATTTTGAAAAGTTTGAATCGAAGAAAATACTAAAATTTCACGCTTTAAACAAATACGCTTTAGCGGGCAAGAATTTACATTTATTTACATAACGTTTGTGTCCTGGAATGTGCTGGCGTTAGCAAATTTTTACTTTCACAAGGCACTGATCGACAAGAATCACGCAATGCTCTGAAAGGTTTAAATCTGCCACAAACGGAAACTAAACAAATCCTCTGGTCTAAACTTAGCATGTAAAGTGTGAAATGTTTGACTTTTTAGCGTTATTTTTTTTTTGGAGCTGTGTCATCTGGAGGATTTCTGAAATCTGATGGAAAACCACTGAGACAAACCCTGACTTGCAAGGTTTACGTCATTGCTAAATTAATTCCCCGGGGAATTCCCATTCAGCAAAACACAGGTCTAGTGTTTTTCTCAAATATGATTTAATTATTTGCTCCAATATTCCATTTTCGGAGCTGGTTATTCAATCTTTAAACGGTAATTCAAGACAACACTGGATGCTGATTTAAAAGATTTTTTTTGTTTCACGGATCAGGATCGTGGGAATTAAATTTGACCAGCATTAGCATATAAGAAAAATATTTAATTTCGGATGGAACTAGTCAACCATGAAATGTCACGCAAGGTGTTTTCCTACCATCTTGTTTGTCAGTCGCAACATTGTTCGACGCAGGTTAAGGGGATAAGGGGGCGGCGCATTTTTTGTTCCCCCCACATGGCTCCCCTAAAGTGCTCACGAGACCAGCGCAGTTGTAAGCTCTAAGAGCTCTTGTTGAAATTGAGTTGTAACTATTTTAGAGGTAAAGTAATGTGGTCTTGACCATTTCTGACACTAGAGATACACACTTTTACTTATCATAGTTCACATTTTTTTTCTTTTTTAAACCAATAATTGTGTATGTTGGGGGGAAAAATAGTATCTATTATCGACTATAAAGTTAGAAAAAAAAAGGATTGTCGGGCAAATAAAAAATACAGAAAAATTAATATATAGATTTAGGCAAGCCTAAAAGCGGAGCTCCCCGGTTATATGCCCTTTACATTTTTTTTTAGAATGATTTTTTATTCGTGCTATTTTCTTTATATATATTATGTATTGTTTTTCACCATGAACAACAGCACCAAATAAAAGTAAAAATAGTTGATCAATCAAAAGAGGATGATCATCTAGCAGTTTGTGCATAACCTCCCAAAGATATATAAACTCTCAAAGAGAAACTAGAACAAAGAAAGCGTTGCTCTAGAAAATATCCATACACCCACCATAACTGGTATGTTATAGCTGTACATAGCATACAACTGGAAAGTTTTGCATGTAGCTTGTCCCCCCCCCCCCCCTCAAACGGGGGCCCTATTGGAACAGTGACAGTATTTTTTCCCGATACTATAAATAACAACAAATAACTAATCTGTGAGACACACCCACAAAACAAAACAGCTGTGTTTAATGTTTTATTATTTAATGACTGAGTTCGGTTTTGGTGAAGTAAAAATTTGCCTATGAACAACATATATTTTATCAGTTATTATTGTATTGCAACATGTGAGATTAATTTAGAGATTGATGAACTGTGTACATGTATCTCATTATCATGATTACTGTTCTTCACAGTGTGGGCACTGGGAATTAAATGTTTGGGTAGGTAAAGCCTGCTGTTGAGCCAAGTGGCTCATCAGGCTGGGACGTAACCAGGTTTCTGCAGCATTATTAAGCGGCTAGGAGTATTTCTACTCCCCCTGGATGGGATGCTAGTCCATCGCAGGGTTAACCCCCCCCCCTCCCCCAGCAGTAAATAAGCCGGTACCCATTTATACACCTGGGTGAAGAGAAGAACTATGAGAGTAAAGTGTCTTGCCTAAGGGACTGGTCAATAAGTATCAGGGGGGGGGGGGGGTGGGCCGGAGCAATTGGAAAAGTGGTGGCTCAAAAATTTGTGACCCACCCCTTCCGTCTGGCTTAAAACTGACTAACCCACCCCTGACAGGGGGTTGAAAATTACATGACCCACCCCTTTTGCTAAAAAAAATCAAGGGACCTATCATTTCTTTATCATCTGTTAGGGGTTGGAGATTTTTTTAATTTGACTTCAGCTTTTAAATTGAAATTCCCCGTGTATGTCTTTTTCCATTTCTTAAAAGTGAAAAAAGGATGAATTTATCACTTCTCATACTAGCCTTTTGTAAGTTTTCCACATATTTGTGTGTAAAGTCCATGGGGAAATTTAGACACAAACATATGCAAAAAGCTTAATCGGTATACATGTATGATATTAATTCATAATCAATTATTGAAGAGTTCATATTTTTATACAGAAATTAATAACTTAAAATACAACCACTGTCCATCATTCATATCTGCAAATCGTTTGAGAAAAGAGTTTACTGGTATTAAAAGGCCTAAAGCCCAGCGTGAATCTATGCAGGTTGAGAGTCAGGTAAAACTAGTAATAGTTCTCACTATAAAGCTGCCCCCGCCTTTTTATAATTTGTTTTTTTGTCGCCTTTAATTATTAATGCCGATGGACTGCACAATTAGGCTTCTTTTTTACTGTGTCATGCGGAATTTCTTGTTGTGTGACACCGTTGCGTCCTAAAAATATTCACAAGTTCAAGTCGAATTATATTACCTAGCGTGCGGAAATAACACCTAGCGGAAATAACACATAACACATTATTCGTGATGACAACACACAAGCTTATTCCCGGGCTTATAACATTCAAAATAAACTTACAATAATTTCAAGGCCAAAAAGCCTAAAAAATTCCACGAGTAACAAAATATGGCACATTCAAAGATTCGAGAAAACAACCCACTCTTTGGATCAAATAATCTGACAGTTTGTTAGCGAAACGAATTACGTTGTACCTTGTACTACATGACAAAGTTCACGCGTTTGTTTATTACTCGTTGTAACTTGTAAGATGTATACGATACAACAAACCTCCGAAAGCAAACCTTACAAATGTAACGCTTGGAACATAGGTAGCCGGCACGTAGCCAAGAACACGAAACCAATTGCTCGAAATCTTTCGACGTATTACTAATATTTGCTTCAAATATCACTTAACACAACCAAAGCAGAGAAACCGCTCGAACAAATCTGTGAACACGCGTAGGCCAAAACCGGAAAACAAAACGCTGCTAGCAGATGGCGAAGCTCGAAACGCGAAGGTGACCAAACGCGACCTCGTGGTTGCAAGTACCCGACACCCGTCATGCGCGCTTGCTAAAATATTACCCGTCACGACCGTGCGCGCCTAGTTTTGTCAAATCGAGAACGCTTCGCCCATTACAAACACATTTCTTACTTTTTCAACAAATATTCTTTGTCCTTGTATGTATACACGCGGGGAGTCCTAGGGTGCCTCCTCGGGTTTTGGCCCCTGGGCCAAAACCCTGCGGGGGCAACTAATAATATGATTACAAGCCATCTAGGGGGTGAAATTTTTAGGGGGTATGCTCCCCCGGGAAATTTTTATATTTGGGCTTTTTGAAATCGCTAGAAATTCATTTAAAACTGCCTAAATGGAGAAATTTATCAATTTTATATACTGATGAATACAACTTTTCTTGGAACTCTAACAGTTAAAAGTTAGTGAATAAATAAGATGACCCACCCCCTACGTGTAGATCAAAACTACATAACCCACCCCTTTTCGAGGGTTCAAAAACTGATGACCCACCCCCTTTCTGCTCCGGCCCACCCCCCCCCCCCCCCTGTACTTATTGACCAGTCCCTAAGAGCGCAACGTAGTGCCCGGGCCAGGTCTCGAACCCGGACCGCTCGATCCGGAGTCCAGCACAATAACCATTACGTCACCAAACCTCCCACAAATGTTTGGGTAGCCGGATGATTTTTATATTGTGTTGTCAGAGATCCCTTAAGAAATACGTACATGGATGAGCCTTATCTGGCTCTATTTCATTAACTTTAAAATTACACCTGACCACATAAATTGTATTTCACACAGAGTACATAAGTATTAGTTGTACATGCAATGAAGAAATAATATATTCTGATTGTTCATTTATCTCTCTCTCTGCGTCTGCAACTCTCTGTGGAAATTCTGCTACTCGTGTTAACCCTGAAAAAGGGAAAATAACAGATACCATTTTGTTGATGATTATTGACATCAAATGAATATTTATAATTTTAATTGAATTTATTCAGAACATTATACAGATACATAAAAAAGAGAGTTATTTTTCCAATTTTTGCATGGGCCAGGGAATGTGTTGGGGGATACATGTATGTTTAGAACCAAAAAGTCCTTTCAGAGTGAGTGTGTCAGCAAAACCTTTTTTTACCTACTGAAGACACTAATAGTGCTATCAAAAAGACCCGGCACATGGCAAGGCTTTGATGAATGTTTTGGGGTGTGAAACCCCGGCTTAATTCAAGAGTTCCCTACAAAATGATGTGTCTTTTGAGACTCTTATAATTATTTATCTCTGACAGGTGCTGTTGAAAGTACTGTGATTAAGTCCAGGAAAGCTTACATATTCTCCCTAAAACTTTTATCAGGGATGTAGCTAAGAAAACACTTAGCCGGTTCATCAACAAGCCCAGCTGGCTTTTCTGGCCTAAACAGCTCTAAAATTTTACTAAGTCTTTGTGTTCACGTAAAATTTCAGCTGAGTTTAAGTTCTATTTCTACATTTGCCTGGTACCACAACAAGACAATTTATGTTAAGTTAGAGCTTGAGCTTATTACATGTAGCTATTAAGGTTTAATTAAGGTATTAACAAAAGGAATTCAAACACAACAGGTCAATTTGCACTTCTCCCACAAAATCATTACAAGTATTCCGGTATTTTGTCGGGTCAGGTAGCAGATCTTGTTGGTTCTTTGCCCTCATACCCCTCCCAAACGGTGGGGGAGGGGTGCATTGAATGAACAACGAAAACATTTTATGTACATGTGCTGTTACATATAAATTGTGTATATTAAATTCCTCAATTGAACTAGGATTTTAGGGAAATATACAATGTAAACTTACCAAGGGGTTAAAACGCATACAGTACCATTTTTCACACCCAAAAGTTTTACACTTGAAAAACAAGTTTCATGCACTAATGTGTCATGGAGCTTCTTTAATATCTACATGTAGCTAAAGAAAGGTATAAGCTGACACTTATGTAATGATTACCTGCATCACCAATTTCACTAACTGCACCCCTTGACTGTTTTCCCTGCACTGAAAACAAAATTTATACATATCAAAAACCTGTAAAATTCTTAACTTGCATCCTGGCAAAAAGTATGGAAATCCTAACAGCAAGTTTTAGAAAGACAACAGATTTACCAAAATAAATGATAACTTCAAACTGCATCTTACACCCTCCATAAATACTTCTCACTGAAATTGACCTCAAAAAACTTGTTGTACATGTTTAAATAAATAATACATGTTTGTATTATTTACTTTTAATTATATAATCCTCAAGTCATCGCAGACAGGCCCATTTTGAACTTATTATTTTCACGATCAAAAACTAATCCTACTTCTCTTGCAGAAAAAAAATTGGCAAAAATATTTGATTTAGTCACTGCTTTAAGTTGGAAAACTTTGAAAGGCTTAAAGAATTGTACGAGTCATGTGCAACCTTCCAGAAAGCAATGCTCATAGCCACAGGGCTAAAAAAGTACCCTCTGATTATCTGGGGCAAGTAGATTTTTCTGTCAAGCAATTAATTTTTCGTGCCTGTTTGCGTAATTTAGGTTAAAAGGCCCAGGCAAGTCGTCTACATGTAAATTATACAGTCACAAGTTTACTAAGAAACATAATCATGCACAGTCCTAGGCAAGCAAAATTTGAGAGCTGCTTGTTAACCACAGGGCAATCTGGAATTTATTTTTTTCCAAGCCCTTATCCTACATTATAACTTCAGGATCAGCTTGGTTGTTATAACTTAAGAAAATTTCATGATCTTTTGCATAACATTTTAGAATCTGTGCTATATTCTTTTATGTACCATATTTATTCGATTAAGCGCCACGGCGTTTATTTAATTTTTCGTGATTCGAGTGCGGTGTTTATTAGAGGAAAGCGTTTATACGAGGGCGGCGTTCATTTAAAATTCAATTTATTTCTTGTTAACAATAGTATGGTAACTGAACATTTAAATTAAAAAAAAAAAACAGAAACATGTTTTAGTGCATGCCTGAAAAGTCAATTTCAATACCTTAAAACCTTGTTACAATCAAGAAAAATATTTTTTTTTGGCCTACTCCAAGCTTGATTATTACTGCATTTGCTTTCCGAGTCTGTTATTCGAATGAATGCTGCATCATCATGATGCGGCGTTTATTTGAGGGCGACGTTTATTAATATTTCTGTTCTAACATGTAGCGCTTATTCGAGGGAGGCGTTTAATCGATTAAATACGGTAAGTTATAAAAATATGAAAAAACTAATCAATTTATTCTGAGAAAGGCTGTAAAATCAAATAAGAAATACAAAACTTTCACAAAACGTTTTTACTCATAACATTCATATGATAAAAATATAAAAACTAAAATAAGGAAGACTACGCAAAGTTCTCAGTGAAAAATAACAGAGGTCATGGAGAAACTATATTTCGCTAAGACTCTCAGCTAGCAATGTCCCCTATACAGTATGGGGCCCAGTTCTCGGCCGGGTCCAGTTCTCGGCCACTTTGTGTTCAACGCGTTTTTTCACGCCTCAGTTGAATTAAAACAAAAAGTTATTTACATCCAGCGATAGATTTACATTTGCGATAGACTGATTCTTGTGCTCTAAGTATCGTTAGTTTGATCCTTCAACACGCTATAGAAAGCTCACACGTCGAGTTTACGCGGAGGTAGGTTAATTTGTTTTCCCGAAATCTTGTTTGTTTACGGCTCCTTGAAATTCTTGGATGCAGTTAAATTCGTATTTTATCCGAAAGCCCCAACCAAAAGAGCTAATTTTTTGCATGTGAAACGTAAAATAATTCAGCTTTCTGCTTAAGTTAACTTTTCGTTGATTCCTTTATATTTTGTTGGTCTTAATTTACTTCGGAATTTTTCCGTGCGACTTTTGCGTATTTGCCAGTTCTCGGCCACCCTGCTCGCTATCACAGCTTAGCGCTTGGTTTTTAATATAATTTCATCTACTGCAGCCAGAATAAAAGAAAGAAATGTTTTAAAAATAAAGTTCAATTACATCTCTAAGTTTTGAGCTAACTCTTGTCTTGTTTATTATTTCTACAACACCTAACTCTTTCAAGACCCTTCCACTGCAAAGTAAACCATCTAAATGCATTGGTCACACAACACAATTCTGCGGTTTTGCAAGAACCTGCAAAAAGCCTCATAAAAATAATTTGCGATCGATATAACATAAATAAGTTTACAGAATGATTTTATGACTGTGAAAATTAATTGAGCCTTTTTATACGGAAATTACGCATAAGCTTTTTGGTGGCCGAGAACTGGGCCCACAAAAGGAGATTTTATTTTTATTATTGTTTGGGATAATTAATTATTAACCGGTCGATAGCTTTACACCAAAAAGCTGAATAATGTAGAAAGCTCTGGGAGAAATTTCAAGTTTCTTTGGTTATTCTGAGAAAAGAAATACTAGTTTACGTCTATAGTGGTCGAGAACTGGGCCCCATACTGTATTGCATCTGACTCGACCACATTCTTACAAATTTTCATGTGAAGTTCTCTACTTGTTCTGTACTCTTTCCAACGTTTAAAAGTGGTGTGTTCTTCCTACTTCGGTGATTTAACTACAGAATAAACAAATTAACGTGGATAGGAAAAACCAGAAGTAAGGTATGCTTTGAATACAACTCGTGTTTAAGACAAAACGAATTTCAGTTCATTAAGTCTATGTCCTTGTTTGACATACCGGTACACGACTGAGAGCTAGAACCCAGCTTCGTTTAATAACTGGCACGCGTTTCACAATGGGTCTTACATAATTTTGAGGAAAACTTAAAGTAAATAATAGTAGCTGACACCTTGTGTGTCGAAAAGACTGTTATCCAACTGCATCTTACATTTTTTTAACATAAGAAGCAATGTTAGTGATTGTGTAAATAGTATAGTTCGAGGATCTGATGGAATTCAAATAAATGCAGTTGTTATGAATTCACAGACCAAGGATGCAAATAATACATTTTCTTCGTAGATTTGCTCAATAGCTCTTATTGCAGTTCCCAGCGGTTTGACACATAAACGAAGCAAAAGGGTCATTCTGCATTGTTTTAACCGATGTATTGACCCTTTCGCCTCGTTCTCATACCTTCTCAACAAAAGAATATATTATCGCAGGCTCAACTACAATAACAGCTATTGAACAACAGTAATACTTTATTTTATATTTTTATTATTTATTTAGATTTCCCTATGTTGTCTCAACAAAGATTGCGTTATACTGCAGTGTGATATCACGGATAAACGACATACGATACGCGCGAGCAAGCTTTTAAGGTCAAACGGTCTCTTGCTCACAGCGGCCCTTTGTATTTTAAGAATTAGAAATTTCTGTCTACTCAATCAGTGTGACTCAATCTAATAGATTCCATCATATATAATAAGTCTCTTTCGTTCATACATTGTAGTTTTCCATTCTAACTGCACAGAAGTATTTTGCTTTTGTGTTTTACGCCGCGATTTCTTGTTAAGTTAAACTTGATTTCTGTTCGATCGGGCCAAACAGACAAAACGAACCGATCGTGCGATGGCATAAAAGCGATGTCACGCCATCGCTTAAAAATGATGTACAGTGTATTAGGTTGAATGCTGGTTAATCTAAATACCAAAGACTTTTCTAATCTGTTAAAAAAATGAACATCAATAGCTCACCTTGTTTTCGTAAAGGAATGTTGTCCTTGACCGTCTTTGCTTCAAACTCACCAAGAAGCTTGGAAGATTTTCCATTTCGATCGGCCACAATCTTTACTCCTCTACTAACTATGGTTGTCATCGCGGGTGAAACGAGGAATATATCCAGAAATAATGTATCTGTAATAAACTGTCTTTAAAACTGAGTTCTTCGTGTGCTTTTTAATCGAGGAGTCTTCATGCTTTGAACTCATGCGTACGCTTGGTAAATCGGCATGCTGTGAGATTGTTTCCTGACTTTTCACACAGCGGACTTCCTCAAGTTAGTCTCCCCTTCATGTAATTCTAACATTGTCAACAAGAGCTAAGAATGATTTTTTTTCCTCGCGTTTAAAACTTCCTACTATATAAAGCTTAGCTGAGTAGAAATCGTTTTTAAAAAACTTTTTTGCTAAGGCCTTGATAGTAATGATTTTTCCCGCCAAAAGACGCGGGTTGCCACCGGAGCCTAGCTCGTTCCCAGGCCTAATCCGTGCGTACGGACGGACGTACGTACGCGACAACCAAAATTTCTCGGTTCGATAGGATACCATTTGCCCTGTCTGTTCCCTTGTACCCGCATGTTACCAATGGAGCTACGCTACGCGCCTTCGGCGCGTGGAGCTCCGCTATCAAGAAAACTATTGACAAATTGTTTACACAACCGACAAATATTAAATGAAGTTTACACATCGAAATTTCCCCGAACAGTTGGAACGGTTAATGCTTGTTTTGGCCACTGGTGTTCAATAATCAGTGGTTTATATGCATCGAATAAGCAATTCAAAGAATGAAGATTGCACGCATTGCGTTGCAGTGCTATGGCTGTTTTATCTCACGAGTGGTTTCTTCCTTGGATGACTTACTATAACTGTTACTGGAGTTATAAATGTATGTATTTACCCAGTAAAGTACATAACGGCTGATATCCTGACCAGGAACCATTCTTCAAACATTGACGTTCTAAGGATCCTGTCAGCCAGTAACCAGTCTTGCAGCTGAATGAAACCTTTTTTCCTTCCCAAAATTGCTGTCCGTAGATAAAACCATGATCCAGGCTTCCTAGAGGTGAGCAAGTTCTGCGACCTTAAATATAAAGTAAATATGTGAATGTATGAGATACTGACTGCAATAAACTTAACTAGCTATCGTATCGTTTTTCTAGGGAATCAAAGGCGCTTTGTTAGCCCACTCGTGAATGAGAATACTAAATGTATTAGTGTAGAGCTATGAAATGATTGTGTCTTTTTGTGAGCGGTATGTTAGTATAGAAGTTGTTTGAAGGGAGATATGATCACGTTGGTTCCTTGTGTTTACAGCGGACGCGGGTAATCCATTCAAAAGCCTTCGTTATATAACACTAATTTCTACCATAAAGTGCAAGCTTGCTAACGCGTTGTGTAGTGGTAATGCGTTGCCCCTCTAGTCCAGCGGCCCGGGTTCGATTCTCAGGGGGGACGATTATTATTATTTTTTTACGACAATCTATTTTACAATTTTATACGACGTCTTTTTTTTTTCTTTATCCTTGTTTATGAATCTATTAGAGATGCAAATCAAGTACTATACAGTATATATTTAAAAGGCAACAAAATTCGTCAGTTTTGGCGAGCCTTTTAACGATAAATTATTTACGTATCATGACTATCGATTATCATACAATACGCTTGGAACTATAAAACAGTCAGAGACTGCTAAAATTGGACTTTATTCATACAATTGTCCTGAAATCAACCTTTTAATACCCAACACAGTCGATGTCCACAGTTCGTGCCTGGAAAATCTAAAAATCCCATTAAAACACGGAATAACACTTCAGTGCTTCAAAGATTTTCATATTTTCTCTAATATTATTTCTTCTAATTGTCATGTGAAATTCTTAAGAGCTATAAATCGAGCCATTCGAAGACGCTTTTATACATACAAGCCATTAAACTTTGAACCTACGGTATCGGTCAGCGGGCTAACAACAACACAAAGAAATCTATATGCTAATTTTCAGCCCAAATGATCAGTACGCCGAAGTGGTCAAGCGGTTAGGGGTTTGGTCTTCAAAACCATAGTTGATGTTAGGAGTCGCGGGTTCAAACCTCAGAAGTGTGAAACAAAAATTAAAATTAACCATCCATCGACCGACCGAGCGACCGACTGACCGAGTGAAAATTTGCATATCACTTTCATTACCATACTCGTTTCATTCACGAGTAATAAAAAAGAAACCAGTTTCGAAATGCAGTAGGCTGGGTTCATATTAAGTTCATGACAAGCGTTACTTTATAAATAAATGATACATGTAGATATGGCGTCAGACCACGCGTAGGCGTACTTGAACTCGAGAGGATCAATTACAGACGTCCCTTTTTTCGACGTTTTTGCTTGTTTACAAGCTAAAAACGTAGAATAGGGGTTATGTGCACACAATTTGAAACCACATATTTGTAAACTCTTAAGGGACTTTTTTAATTTCTCAAGGGACTGTTTTAATTTCTCAAGGGATTACTTTCCGCTGTGGGTGATCACTTGCGATCTCGTGAAAAAAACGTGACTTGTCACATTTACAAACGTTAAATAACAATTTTAAAAGTGACATGTCAGCTTTCTTATCTAAACGCACGTGTGTCTGAAAGGCGATCTATAAAAAGCGTCGCACAAACAATGGATTGCGTAACTAAAACACGAATAAATAATCAATAGCACTTACATCGTTTAAAAATTACAAACGTCAAAAATAAACCATACCAAAAAACTTGCTCTTTTCTAAGATATTATTGAAGTTAAAACAAATGCAAGAGATGAGGGCTTCTTCTAGCTTAGGAGCGGTTAAAAATTAGGCCAAATTTGGTCGCTACATGCAAGCGCAACTCTATTTCGTCATCAGCCTAGGTCGTTAGGGACGTGACCTCGCGTTGACAGGGAATGACAGCAATGTGGCATGAATCGGCTTTACAACATGCGATCGTATCTACGCAGTTCGAGTGGAATTTCAGTCAAAGACAGCAAAATTCTTTCGTATTTCATCTTCAAATATAATTCGAAAGCATTCACTGTATATATGGCTTTTGTTTAATCCTGCGTCTTGATATCCGACCCTCGCAGAGCCTAAACAAAACGCAGCTTGAGTGTAACGATTTGTTTACGCCGCAATTATATGCGCAATGTTTTCTCCGACAGTAGTCGGAAATATCCGTATTTCTTTTCGTGCTTTTTCGTGGAGCAATCGTAACGATACGGCCTTGAACACATTGAACAGCGGTCTACCTATAACAATTCAAATATGGCGTTGCAAAAACAAAGCGTCGAACGCATATTTTGCTGTTTCATTTGCTAATTTCGCTGCCGTAATCGACTGCCTCGAAAGGTCCTTGCAATTTTAAAGTATAGAATTGTCAGATCTCGGTGAAATTTGCACTGTTTATTTGTGTAATGTTAAGGAATATGTGTATAAATACCCGGCTCGGACGAGCTATTTTTGGCAAAATTATATGGCTGCATTTCCTCCGCGAAGATAGGAAATTGTTAAACTAAACTACAAAGAAACTGTAATGATAAGTTCGAAGAACAATGCACAGGATAAACCTTCGACTCATACTGCATGCAAAAACGTCGATATCTCGAAGAGACTTTGATTAATAACCGATTCCCTCTATAGTGCGCGCCTGCAGGGAATCACGGTAGTTGTATTCATCAAACCATGCGCGAGACTCAGGAACGATGCAAGTTGCTGAGTCTCGCACAGGGTTTGATGAATACAACTACCGTGATTCCCTGCAGGCGCGCGCTATAGAGGGAATCGGGTATTTACAAGAAATCATTCTTGCTTTTGATTTAAATAAGGAGAAGTTCGCTTTTGAGAATTTTGAGAAGCGTATAATGTTGGCGTAACCTAACCTCATTCCATTCTAAAAAAAAGAATAAACCTCCTTCCCCGTATATTTATATTCTAATATCATAGGTGACAAATTACTCCTTAATTTATGCGCGAAATTATAATTTATAAATTATAATTATAATAATTTAATTTTAATGTTAATTTATAATTTCACATGTGAAATTATAAAATTACCATGGCAACGTAGTTAGCGGCAAGATGGCGTTCGTAATAAAAGATGTTTTAAAGCTTAAACTTTGTACACTTTCGCTTGAATTTTATCATAGCCAGCTAGCCTTGACCATGTAATAAAACTTTTGATAATATTTTATATTTCAAAACGTCAAAACGACTTCTAGACTTAAGCCAATATACATAAATCAAAATGGCATCGAGCGGATTTTTAAGCGTTTTACACTGGCACCGTTTTCAGTTTATTCAAGACTACGGTCATAATGTGAGAAATAATTGATAGTTGATTCATCTTTGAAACTTTTGGTCAAGAGCAAAAAGGAATCTCTAAAGGGTTTTCTTCGCGAACTTGAGCAAAATGTATGCTTTCAACTTTTCAACGCTCGGAGTTTGCAGAGTTTGCAATGCAATATACCAGTCAAAAACCGACGATTGCAAGCGTAATTTCTCACCTTGATATTAAAATGTAATCAAATGGTATACTCGTGAAATTAGGAAATAATTTCACTTGTATTTTGTCAAAATGCTAATAATTTTCCTCGCCTAAAGGCTCGGGAAATGATAAGCGTTTTAACAAAACGCGAGTGAAATTATTTCCTAATTTCACTCGTCGCCATTTGATTACCAATACTAATAAAGATTATAGGAGCTTAAAATTACTCTTTCCTGCGGCCCACTCAGGTTCTCTTTTCATCATCCCGGCAGTGAAATGACGTGGCTATGATCTTGGTTAGAGTATAAAGACATAGGAACAGCGGCATTATTCCTTAATTAAGTCAACACACGTAGTGTTTTTAACTGCTGCAAACACAATTGCCCACCAAGAAAAAGAAACCTAGTGCCTGAGCCCCCTTGTAATTATGCATTGCTTACATGAAGGCTGTATACCACTCCAGTTACCGGAAGGAAGACACTTTCTTGTGGCTGGTCCAATTAAACGATATCCCGGATGACAAATAAAGGACACAGATTGACCTGTCCAGTGACGTAAGCCAAGTTTTTGACCGTTTGATGGCGAACCAGGAACTCCGCAATTGACTAAAGCTAAAATAAATAAATAAATAAATAAATAAATAAATAAAATAAAAGCTTTACAGATATTTGAATTTAATATACAAGATCTTTTGAGCAGTTGTTGCCAGTTAGATCGATATACTATCTAAAAAGAAACATAAAAAACGGCGAAAACCAGTTCAGCGACTACCGTCCGAGACTCCAGTTTCGAACATAATTTTGGAATAATTTCCTTTAACTCTTTTTTCGAACCTTTACTACTTTCTTTAATTGACAGATACGTGCAAGATGAAAATTGTTTGCCGTTTGCGTCATGTTAAAAAAAAGAAATCATAAGTTTCACATAAAATCCATGTACATAAAAAAAAATCGGTGAAAGCACGCTTTCTATTCAAAATGCGTTAATGTCTGTAAACCATCATAATACAGTAATGAGACCTAATCACCAAACAGCAAAGTCCCATCGGTACTGGAAACTGAATAGCTATTTATTCAGATGAGCATGTTTACTGTGGTAAATTAGCGATAACAACAATTTACCTGTTGTGAATATGGTAATTTGTGGTTGCTACGACATTTTTGCGATTATAATTCAGTTTCACACCGTCAGTGTTTAAAGATATCTATCATTGAGTAAACAATTATTCACATACTTAGGCTTGTGTTGGCTTCTGCTGTGGTATTCTTGTCGTTATAAAACAGACACGTGTAGATCCCAGTGTCGTTTGGCTCGAAGCGATGGATGACGTATTCACTCTTTAACAAATCGTTTCCGTCCTGCACTTCCATAGAACTAACATGTCGCCCATCCTTAAACCACTTGACTTTAGGTAGCGGCAAGCCACGAGCAGAGCAATTCAACCTCACAGAATCACCGACATTTGGCACTTGAATTTCACTGGGAGGACTTGACACAATGTAGGGATTCACTTAGAGAAACAAACATAACACATTACAACCGCGCTTTTATACTTTTATTCACAACAGTTTCCGGTATTTTAAAGATTCTTAAGCTTACCCACATCCTTGACCACGACCCATGTCACTGCCACCACACTTTCCAATTCATTAGCTCCTTGGCATAAGTAAGCACCATCATCCTCTTCTGTTGTGTTGTAAATCGTAAGTTTGTTACCATCAATGACATGTCTGTTGACCGGAAGCTGTTTGAGAGATCTAGTCCACGTTATCACAGGGAAGGGATAGCCAAATATGTCACACTTGAGGATCGTGTCCCATGATTTGTAAGCAGTTACTGATTTCTTTGGCTTTGTCACAAATTTGGTTGGTACTAAAAAATAGCAAATAGATATAAATAATATAGTTTTTGTATTTTTTTAATTACGATTTAAAGAGGTATAATAATATATTGATTATGATCTCCTTTACATCAAATATGGCAGGCCCTGACAGAGTAAAACCCAACAGACGACTTGGCCTTAAGGTAACTACAGCAAGTAAAATGATCACGAAGTCGAGACAATCGATTTTCTTTCGCAGCTTTCAAATTAGATAGTGGGCATGAAGTACTGATGAATATTACAGTGACATCGGACGTTTAAAAAATCAGGAAATGGCGCAAGATAACTCATCCCTCCCCCTAGCGGTGCCCTAAAACATAAAACATATAACATTTTTGATAACTATAATTGCCTTTTGGTTCTCTATAATATTTAGGCTTTATTTGAGATGAAATACAGTGGTTACCCTTTAAGGTTAGTTTACTTAGGAAAGAGGACAAGGCCTTTGTTTTTAACGTGATGCTTAGAATAATTAATTACATAATTGTCAAGTTTATTATTTTTTTATTCATTTGTTTGTTTATTTATACAGAAACATCGGGTTTAGCCAATTTGAACAGAGTCCTGTCTAAATACTAAAATAAATAAAAACTAAGGGAAATCATACAATTTACATTTTATTGCAACAACACTACATTAATCTGAGATAAATGACAACACTTAAGATTACGTTGTGTCTTTATTGGCGCTTAAAGAATTTCTTAGCAAGTAACTTGAACTTGCTGTAGTCAGAAGCTAATCTTATCTTAGAAGGAAGTGAGTTGTAAGCATGCGCACCACTGGTCCAAACGCTGCCCTGGTATTTTGTAGTTTTTGCTAAGGGCGGTCGCAACAGGTTTGATTGTCTGGTTTGATAGGCGTGGATTTGGTGGGTATGTGTAAATTCACTTAACGTACCTTTTACAGTTACATTGACTGATGATTGAACTCTGCCCAACAGATTCTCCGCTGTACAGGTGTAGATACCGCGGTCTTCAAACTGAATTTCCTTTATTTCCAAGTTTCTTTTCTTAAACTGTCTTCTTTCTTCTTCTATCACCTGTCCATCTTTAAACCACGTGATCACTGGTGGTGGGAAGCCAGCTGCTTTACAAGGTAACGAGACGTTTTGTTTCTCTTTAACCGTTACGGAAGAAGAAGGCTTTGAAACGAAATGCGGTAATTCTGTAAAACAAATGTTGCTATTAGTGTTATGATATGCAGTAAAAAAAGAGAAGCCGTATGTTAGTGGTTTGCCCTCGCATTGGCAAATTTTCAAATTTAAATTAGACATTTGGTAGATTATCCAATTTACCGTATTACAGTGCTGAAATGATAAAATTCATATAAAATTCATTCGTTCTTTTCTGCTTTAGCCTACTTCTGAACTAATGTCTCTATTAAACGATATTTCTTTCTTTTTTTCGTTATTTTATAAAAGGGGATTTGTTCTGAACTGCTAAAGGTTTTAGTAGCTGGATGGAGATGTGTTTGGCAGTGTCTAATTCAGCTCCTCTACGCTTTGTATAGAGCCACTGGTCAATCACTTCAAGAACTTTATTAAAGGGCCACAATTTCAACTTCTGGGACACCAGTCATTTTGTTTGCCCTATGAGATTTTTTTTGCTATTTATTTATTCCTGATGAATCATGAATTTTGACATTGTCATGTTGTGTATTGACAGCAATGTGACGTAAAATGCTTATTAATCTGTTTTTTTTTTGTACTTCGATTTTTTTTTTTTTCATTTTTTAAGCATAATTGCAGGATAAGCGCATTTTTACATCAGTTCTAGAGGCATGGTGGTTTGATTTTGTATTAATTTGCACTGTTCTCTGACAGACTGAGAAAAAAGAGAAATGCGAGCTGAAACATCCAAAACGGAAGACTTACAAGGATGGATGGGAAAGCCACCCCCACCGTAGAGGTTTTTTTTTTTTTTTTTGCAAAGCTGCAATTTTAAAAGGCATTTACTCTTTGATGCTGCAACTCTTAGTAGCTGTCCATTCATCCATCAACGAAAGTGTCCATCTGTTTTGACATCACCAGGGCAACGTCATAGCTACATGTAGGGTTGACCAAATATCGTTTTTTTTTTAACAATTCTATAATACTCTCATGGGTTTGTTGACCACAATTCAAGGATTTGCCATAAGCATTAAGTAAACATTTTGGATTGACTTTATATTAACCACCACGTGAGGTGTATAAATAAGTTGGTACTTCCGGGTATGTAGTTCCCAGTATTGCACAAAATGATAAAGCGACAACTAATGGGTTGAGAACCCATGGCATGGCAAGAATATATCGGAATAAATGGCAACGTCTCACATGGAACACGCAACAGTTAGTCATGAAACTACACTGCAAAAGGAATAATATCTTACCTAACTGACGTCCATTACTTGGTCCTGTTTCATGTTGTGTTGATTTACCAGGCGCTCCTGCAGCCCCAGGGGGTCCTGGTAATCCTCTGCTGCCTCGCTTTCCTTGTGGGCCAGGGACACCTCTTGTTCCCTTTCTTCCTTTTTTACCAGGAAGGCCCTGGGTACCAGTAGGTCCAGGTGAACCGGGAGGGCCTGGTGGGCCTTGAGGTCCAACACGACCTGATGAAATTAAACACGTTCAGTAAGATGATGTCACACTAGATTTTAACCTGCGATCAGGCCTCGCCTAATTGCAGGTTAACTAAATTTAACCAGGTTTTTCTCAATTTGAGTTTTGATCAGGATTTATTATATTTAATTTGGTGATCACATCCATCTACACCACTGCTCATCGTCAGTTTCCTATTAGTTGTAAGAAACAGAATCCAAACTCGCCCTTTATTTTCCATCAAATTAACCATTCTAGTTTTTCAGGACTCCAAATGTAAACAGTGGTACTGTTCTCTATCCGTTCGTTGTTTTTTCAACTGCATAAAGACTTTCGAATAAATGGTGAACAAGTACAGTAAAAGCGTTCAAGTAACAGCCATAAGAATATTAAACAACTACAGAAAATTAACAAACAAACAAACAGATAAATCAATCCGTCAATCAATCAATCAATCAATCAATCAATAAACTTCTGAACAGCGCCTGCAGAAGGGACTGGGACATTACCTGACTGTCACCTGACTCGTCCTCAGTCGTCTGTTAAGTCCGTCGTGAGTCTAGAAGGGAATCTTTCGCGTCTTACAATTTTCGCATAAGAGACGATTGGGGACGAGTCAGGGACATTGCAATATGTTTAAGACCAACCTAAACAAGGACCCCTTTTGAGTTTTATATAGTGTGAAGCACTATGAAACTTCTTGAGGACAAACGTGAAATAAATAAAAAAGGTGGACCAGGCTCTGGAGAAAAATGGTCAGTGACGTCAAACAAAAGATATTTTCGATGTGGCATTTGACTGGACGATTCTTGATCGCAGTGGTGGAGAGCCTTCGCCGTTGAAATGTGTTTTTTCTATAGCAAAAACACATTGCTTTCGCTGTGCTTATCTCAACTTGCTGTGGATGTACAAATGAGTGTCGTGAAACTTGACAATAAAATGCTGGTAGGTTACTTTGTGTAAGGCGAACAACCCGTTCAGAGATGCAATACTGTATAGTTAGATCAGCTGTGTGTGGGTCACTTGACCCTTAATGAAGAAGTTTTTAACTACACAAAAATCTTACCTTCCACGCAAACCACCTTCCCCTGACTTTTTTCCACTGTCACGTTCTGTTGATTGTAAAGAGAAATATTATTGTGATCAATTCGGTTTTAATCTACCACTGTTGCAGGCTAAAAAAGACCTTTTATTTAGATAGCTATGAATGTGTTGCTAACATACGTATAGTTGCTTAGCAGGCGGTTAAAATTGTAGTCTGTTCTGAAAAGAAGTCACAGTGACAATAACGTTAATTCCAAAAAAATTGATGAAACAACTTTCATTACAAACAATCTCCGATTTAGTTAGTAGAATTTCCGGAGGGCCAAACGTTTTTTTAACAGAATAAAAAGATACCATTTTATATCCCTTCGATAGAAAATTGCGCCCCCTTAACATACCTACAGAACGGTTATTAATTCTTTTTTTTTTTGTTAATTTATTCACTTAATTAAATAGCCCCTTCAAGTACTTAAAATAAGTATTTAACAGTTACAATGACAACGGTAATCTGTTAATCCCCCCCCACTATCAAGGTGGCCTTCTTCCACACACACAAAAAAAGGGGGGGGGGGGGTTGAAAATTTCCATGTTTGCATTATTTTTTTCAGATAAGTGCTCTGAAATATCTCTCACGTGTTAAAATATACCATTTGCCATTTTGTGTATTTTAACACGTGGTATTACTATATCTAGCGACTGAGAAACGTATCGCTTTTGTGGAGAGCCTCGCCATATAGTCCACTTTCAGGGAGTACGACCTCCCCCGGGGGTAGAAATGTTATTTTTTCCCGTAGTTAACCCTCGAGGCCGGTCCAGGAGATAACGCGGATTGATTAGGTAAACACATCAACTGACACGGTAAAAATAAATAGCTGCACTGCTGGGGGTTAAAGCATTACTACTGTAGCAAAACAGAATTTTACAAGCACAAGAGGAAGTTATAAGCATAACAGGATGATTAATGTTATAAGCGTAACAGGATGAAGGTTTCGGATAACCGTATAAATAGCTTTTCGAGGCTTCAATCTGGTTCGACATACCGAATACTTTCGTTGTAGGTTAAGCAGATGAAAATATATCGAAATTACATAGCCATATTTTCCAACCAATTATTACAAGATATAGGACTGTTTTGCGCACAACAACGTGAAATTTAAGTCAAAATTCAGACTCCTTATCTACATCTTTTCGATATGTTTGCGTATTTTGACCTTTGGTAGTTTGTTGTTGAATACGTGCACGACAATGCAATAACAGCAATAGGAGCTTGTTAATCCCAGCAAGACAGTAAAGTTCCTCTTATTTGTAATTATAATGAGCAATTCTGCGAGTTTTGCTTTATTTGGCGAAACAAATTCTACTCAAAGCAATATCGAGCTGGGAGAACTAGTTAATTATCTGTAGTACGAACATGCAAACCCACTTTAACTTTGTAGAGTTGAGTCATAGTATATGAAACACGGAAGTAATCACACTTAAATAAGAACAACTTACATTTTGATGCCCATTCCAGTTTAAACAGACGCTGCTGCATTTGCTGCACATGGATTGGCTATTGGCAGCTCTTTTGAAGACAGTTTTCATCATTTGTGATCCATGCGAACTTGCAGTTGCTGGTGTCACAATCTCGCGATGGTCATTTCCATATGGATAACTGCTTACAACCAGCAAATCCCGTTCAACTGCCGTTAGACGCGAATCTAACCGATGTAATGAATAGCATGTGAAACCAAGAGAAGCCAACGTCAAAATTAAATTGAATGATAGGCCCAAGAGAAGAAAATTGGAGCTCTTTTTGCTTTTGCTCTCCATGTTCGTTGCCCGATCTCCTTGTAGACTAGATTGAACTACTGATTGATGTTTTAGCTTACTTATACTCGTCTCGTCAGACAGGAACTGTAAATAATACTCAAGGAATGTTGACCTATATATTGTTCTATGTTTATCATCATTTATTTGTTTTCGCCTTCCACTTTAATCGCCATAATATCGTTTACAGTTTCAACTGGTATTTCCGTTCCATTATTGAATTGTCCGATATATAGCTCAGAGACCTCATGCAGTGGTGTTATCAGACAAAGAGGAACTTCTTAGCATAAACGTTCATTCTGCTTACACGGAAGTTAAATCTTTTATAAGAGAGGATTTGTTCTCAGGGTAAAGCGTTAAAGGATGTTACAGATATCTGAAAATGACGTTTAACACAGGCGTGAGAAAATTGCATGGTTGTACTATTTATTTTTTTCGTCCTTTTTAAACGAAATAAAAACGACACGACCAACCGTTCATTTCGCGAAAATGAATTTGTTTGTAAAACCAAGATTTAAGATTTGTTCTACTGTTATTTGAATAAATATAGGTATGCCACAAGTTCATATGGCTATACTTATTTAAATCCTAACACTTGTTGACAAATGCATTTTCTGTTGGATAAGTGGATAAGTAATTTTGAGTGATAAAAATTCGAACCCCTAAGCAGCGTAGGTGCTGAATGTATAAATGATAAAAATGTAAGTACTACGCTGTAGTAAAACTATTCCCGACGTTTCAGCAATGCCGCCTTCTTAACTTCAGGGGGACAAAACTATTTCGCCGTTAAAAAGTTTGTTGTATAACACGCGCATTTAAATAAATGCTCGCGCACGTTTCCGCGCGCGCGAGAGCGCACGATAATACAAAAAAGTAAATTCATGTAAAGCTAAAGTCTTGGTTAAGTCCACTCGGAGCCAGAGTTCCGTGTTGGAAGATGTATCTCATCTCCTGTTTCTTGCGGTACTGTTGGTTTGTCAGGCCTGCTTTCAGGACAGTGACCTTCATATCCTGCAGGGAGTGATCCGGCTGGTTAAAGTGTGCTGGTACAGGAAGGTCATTCCTGCCGTTGATCACATCCCTGCGGTGTTCCCTGAAACGGTCTGCCATCCTGCGCCCGGTCTCCCCAATGTAGACGGTCGATGGACATTTCTCGCATGATACACAGTATACCACGTTCTCCGTTGTGCAGGTGAAGTGACCTGTGATGTTAACATGCCCCTTGGGTGTTGAAATTGTGTTAGATGAGTTAACATGGGGGCATGTGCGGCAACAACCCTGGCAGACCGATAGTATCCGCTTGTTCATGTCCCACTGATCTACTGGCCGTCTATCTTGATCATGTAACAGCGCCTTTTGTGCGAAGCCTGGACAGCTATGTTAAAGACACCGCCCACATGCTGAACATCCTGGATTCCTTCCGTTTCAGTGTTGCGCCTATCCATCCTTTTTTCAAAATATATTCGTAATTTCGCAGTTGCGAGATCGGTCTCCGCGCCTTTCGATTCGAATAATTGCTCTTACTTTTTTGACAGACCTGTACAAAAACTGCGCATTTTTTTTAGTTATGCATAGCATTACTTGATGTTTTCCTTCGAAGAAATACTGAATTTAGAGGACGACAAGGAACAACATTCTCCAGTGTTTCCTTCTCGTTTCGCCATTGTTTTAGACATCACAGCTTGCGTAGCCACAGCGGAATGCGACAAATGATTGACAGAGGTGCGAAAACTCCCGCGAGAGATCCCGGGAGATTAGTTTTAAAAATAAATTAAAACAGGAAAGGGGTGACTCCGAGGGTTAGTATGGGAGATGAAGGCTCCAGTTGATGGGCTCCTGATATAATGTCGTGTAGGTATATGAAAGGGGTACCTTTTTCAAAAGAGGGTTATTTGAAAGGGGTACCTTTTCTGTCAAAATGGTATATAAAAGGGAAAGGGGTTGGACCTCAGAGCGGAGACTCTCCGTAAAAAAACTTTTTGAGTACCCCCCCCCCTTCCCCCTTCGGGTTAGGACCTCAGGGCGAAGCTTCCCCGTAAAAAACTGTTTGAGTACCCCCCCCCCCCCTTTCCCCCTCAGGTTAGAGTTTGGACCACCTATCAAACAACTGACGCATTCTTGCATAATTTGGAGCATAAACAGCAGAAATGCATCTAACACAACTTTTATTAAACTGTTGAATGCAGAGAACCACACAACTCCGAGTAAAACCCAGTTCTTCTTGCTCGGGCTAATATGCTAGTTTTAAGAACGTCAAATTTCTAAGGGGCAACTATCAGACCGATAGTTACGAGATAGAAACACTCTATTGTTTTTATTGTTCACCACTAAATTTTCTTCCGCGCGCACATTTAAAAATGAGCATTGTGAATTATTTTTTACTTTTCAGGATAAAAAACTCAATTGAAAGCCGAAATTTAACAAACGAAACAAAACAAGACAAGAAACCCACTAATGCAGTGAATTTCAATGAAATCTGAGCGATGCTCTCACAATTTGCAAAGCAATCATCGGGGCGGTAGTAAGCGGATGTCTCTAAGGCGTATTAGCAGCTCCTTTCTTTGTGAAGTTACCAAAACAATAACAACACTGGACCAGTTGAAAAGTTTGATTATTATTATTACTTTTTTATTGTTGTGAAAAAAGGTTGTCTAAGTTTTGTCTTTGAAGCAGCGAAAATTTCTCCGGAAAGGTTCTAGTTTAAATATGTTGTGTTAATAGAATAAAACCATCACAGAAATGACAATGAAAATGTGGCGATCGAATATTCAGAACTATTGTTCTTGCTCTATTGTTTCGAAGTTGTTTGTTGACTTGGTCGTTCTTTGTTTTACCTCATTTACAATCCCCATGTGGGCCAGTTGAAAATCGTGGTACAATCATTTGCATTTCAGCACTGAAACGTAGCACGGCATCACAAAAGTCTGCGTTCTTACAACTAAACGACAATGACAAAATTTTTGGATAAAGACACTGCTTTTAGATTTTTAGCTTAGAGAATTGAACCCCTTTATAATAAGTGATTCCACGGCATGGAAGTCGTGATTGCCATACAGCCCTGTGTTATGCCACTTTCAGGTTTTGTGCAGGCAAATAAAGTGCCTTACAATGTTAACTTTGATCTGATTGTTTTGTATTTGATAATCAGCCGAAGGAGGCTCACTTTGACACGCTCTTTGATTCGCATATGTTAATCAACCCATGCCTCAAAAAGCACGCTTAACAACTAGGGAATGGTGTCCAACATGCCATGCATGGTGCATTTCATTTTGCCAGCACATCTTGGCGAGTCACTGCATGCAATTGCTAGCAGGTTCTCCACTGCGCGAAATAAACACATGACTTTATTTCGTGACTGTGGTGCGGCTGTAATTCACTGGAACCTCAAAATTGGATCAAATGTCTGATTAAGAAAATATTGCGTGTCGTAGCTTATCAGTGTTGCTTTTGAGAGTAAGTTCTGCGAGAATTCGGCATGTTGCAGTACAAGGGCTCTCTCCTCCGCAGAGGTTCCCGATGGGGTGGTCGTTGCAAAAATCCGCTGGGCAAGGTGGGTGCAGGCGCACTCGAGATCGCGATCCACGCCGCCCTCGCCGTTTTATTTCGCCTGCACTCTTTTCGTACAGCGGACTCTCCTCACCGAAAACCTCTCTGAGGAGCCTCTGCGGAGGATAGAGGTACAAGGGGATTTGGTAGAAGGTAAGGAAAGCCTTAAACGCGAATGTAGAAAGTTACAGAAAGGTCGCATTTTTACAGCAAGAATTTTTAACAAGTTGTCTTCGTCAAAGAAGAAAAAAAGTTAATTTTAATTAATTTTGTTCTTTTTAATGATTTAAAAATCACTTCTAAAAAAGATCAACTGATTGTACAATGGCTCATGGCGTTCTGTTTAACCATTGAGCTATAAATGTCGAAAAGCTTAGCTTTATTAGTTCTTCGAAGTAGCGTCCTATTTACGTGCATCAGAACTGTATTACATCACGGGATAGTTCCATGGAAAACGCATTATTATCTCGTCATGTGTGTCCTTGAATTAGCAAGTTTCTACCAGGTGAAAAACAAGTGAACTAATCAATTATGTTCAGATAATAGCCACGTAACGCGATGGCACACCACTTCGCTACCGTTACGAGAGCTCATCACGGAACAGCTACGCAAATAGATTTCAGTGACCTTCTATTGTATTTTAGACTGAGCAAGCACGGTGTATGAAGGGTGCCTCTTCTAGGACTTATCACCTTTCAACAAATTTCCTGTTTTACTTCCACAGGGCCCTTGTGTACTACCGCTTTTTCTCTAACTATGCCGGGCACGTGCGAGGGACGCTGTTCGGTCATCTTATCTTGCCACTCAGATATCTGATATTTTACGTGGTAAAAAGAAAGTTCAGGGGTGATCTGTGGTCACACGGTATCGGTCGACACTCTGAACAAGACCTGTATGGGATAGCTGAGAGAGATTTGCTAGCGGTATCGGCAATATTGGGCTAGAAGAAATTCCTGTTTGGAGAAAAGCCTTGCCTTGCTGACGCTGCAGTGTTCGCCTTCGTCGCTGCATCCACGTGGGACTGTCCACCAAGTCATTTTGCTGAACTCACCAAGTCTATAGCGAAAAATCTTGAGAAGCATGCTCAGAGAATGAAGGAGATGTATTATCCAGACTGGAATGATAAAATTTCAAAGAAACATAAATCTGATTAAAGAAACAAGATTCATTCTGCATGCTATAGGTTCATGATTGATACACTCCGCTGCTAAAAACTAGTTTATTACTGTATTCAAATTTGAATTTTATTCTTGAGCAATTCTGTGAATATCCTTTCTGTTTGTCTCATATATAGGGTTTGAATTTAACAAATAATATAACAAACAGCTTTCGTTTATAAAATGTTTTAAGGGGCAAGCATGGTCTTGTGTATAGCCAACGCCGGATGACAGGGGTAATATAAATTGCTTTTAATTAAGTAGTCACATATCGTTATTAATAACATTATGAGTTCAGCAGTTCTGTCTTTGAAAGTTTTGAAAAGGTTAAAAAATGTAATCATCAACTTTACATGTTATGCGTCATTGCCAGTGCTTCAACAGTAACCAAGGGTTGTGTATGAATTAATAAAGGCACTACCACACCGCATTGCTTTTTTTTTCTTTTAGCTTTAAAAGCCTCATCAAAAAAATAACAAAAAAACTTAATTACCAAACGATGCTCCTAGTCGTGGTCACAACGCTGACAACGCCAATTATGTGAAGGCTGGCCGCAGTGGACTGGTTAAATAAAAGCCAGACACACTGAGCTACTTACAGAGCGATATAATTCCCTCTAGACATGCGAAAGGATGGAAATGTTCCACAGATTACAGCATTAGTTACCACCGTCTATTTGTGGCTACAAATAAGACGGGGATTTTTAGGGGCGCAACTAAAGAAGCAAGATGCATTTAACGGAAGGGAAAACGTGGATATCAATTCAGACAGTAACACGCGAGTGTGGCAGATGGTCAATTGCAACTGAATTGAGACTAAATCATCTTACGAAGCTAGAGCAAGACACTCTTGACTCCCCTTCTAATCATCAATTACAGAAAGTTTATTTTTAAGTAATAATACCTCTCAAAACTACTCCGAAAGCGAGACGCAGCTGAACTTAGGAGGGACCGGAAATACATCTAACGTAGTTAACTTAGCAGACCATGAGATTCAGTGTTCCTGTCTTCAAAGTCGTTCAAGGATAAAGTTTACAGGGGGCAATGGAAGAAACGTTTTCATTAATCGATAATTTAACATCGCATTATTTGCGCTAAAAATAAAGATGAGAGTCATGAAATTGACATTCTGCGTTCTTTCATTACGTACAACTTCTCTTCGCGACCACCTAAACTTGGCGGTAACTGCGTGGAAGTGTAGCAGCATAATTGTAGGATGACTAAAAAAGGACGGATTCTTGACGCCATTTCCTCTGGTTATGAATATTGCAGTGTATCTATGAGGAATAACGAACATCATCTGAATGGGAAGTTTTTATTGTTCCATTAAGCGCGTACAAAACGGAACTCCCATGTGCGGTGTTGCGCAACTAACAATTACCACTGGATCGCATTTGCTGTTCGAAGTCGAAGTGAGAGAATTTAGCTTTATGATAAATTAAAGCAGCAAAATATTGCTATTGATATCTGGCAACGGTAAATGTAAGGTAAAGTCCGCTTCAAACCAAGTGATGTTGAAGGTCGACAGTACGTGAAATAACCTCCAGGGTCAGAACCTTCAGTGCGCTACAAGTATCTTCCGGTTACGCCTGCCGCCGCATATCTTCCGCATAATTTCCCGCGGATTAATAGCCGATGATGGGTTTACTTATGCTTTTAAAGTGGGCGATTTTTTTCAGCTTAGGGTGAAACCGTTCGAGATAAGAAATTCAGTTTGGTTAGAACGTATATAATCGTGAAGGAATTAGCCAGCTAGATATTTGACGTCCTCTCTAATCATGCTTCAACTGATCTCTTTGCTCGCGACTCGCTCCTCCACCGGTCAAATGCCTGACACGGAATTTCTGTTATAATTGTGTGAAAACGGACGGTGGTTTTTACACATATAATTATTGTTAGGTGTTAGATTTAACCTTCTGTCGTTTAAGGAAGCGAAAGCAAATGTGTTTCGTGACTTCGGAACCCCGGCGGTATTTAATGTTCCGTCTTCCTGTTTATGATAACATCTGAACACCTAATTGTGGCCACGTGAAGGAAACTCTGACAGATGTTCTGATCATCACGTCGTTTTATAAATTTATCAGTTAGTTAGCGGATATACCATATATAGACTTCGAAACCAGCAATAAAAAGAGTTGCTGTACAGTTCTAGCGTTCAGTGTCGATTAGATGCGAATTCCGAAGTTTCTGGAACACGTTGTTTGAAAAGTCGCCGAAAATTTTAATTATGCAGATATCAAAAAAGAGCAAGAAACCCGCCAAGCGTGGTACAGTCATCCTTCATCAGTTCGCTCCAACTGATTTATCAAAGAACGGTTCTCCACCATGCTTAAAGTTGGAAACTTTCCTTCGCATGGCAAAGATCCCGTACGAAAATGATTATCGTTTAAAGTTTTCCAAGAAGGGGAAAATGCCGTGGATCGAGTTCAATGGGCAAGAAATCGCTGATTCTAATTTCTGTATTCAGTTTCTGAGGAAAGAATTTCAGGTGGATATTGATTCTCATTTGAGCGCCACAGAAAAAGCCATTGCTCACAGCATTCGCACCATGTTGGAGGAAAACACTTATTGGTAGGTGAATATACAGTCATATCCCGAATTATCCCGCGGGTTGCCGGGTACACACAGCCGCCCCAACTATTATTGGAGGTACCAGCTTTTATGTGTTGGCCGTCATTTGTTTAAACCTTATGTTATATAACTGATTCTTATCGATCAATAAGTAGTACTAATCTGACTTCTAGTCTGTTTATGCAAGTGAAGAAATTTAGCGTCACGCACTCTACTCTACGCGCAACTTGGAACTAAATTATCCTCGACTTGTTAAAAGAAGTTTTCACTAAAGACCTCTCAGTAGCAATATTCTTTCTTCTCAGTTCAGCTCGTTGTTTTCATGTAACTGAAATGCTGTCACGAAACACGGGAAATGAGGTCATACGTGAACAATTACATCATTTCCGGCCTTTTTAGACCCGTCATTTATGTATACTTCTATAGTGGAGATTTTTCTGCACTTTTGGTCAAAATAATACTACACTTTTTACTTAGTGGCCTCGATAATGCGACCAATGCAAAGACGACGGCTGAAATCTTCAGTCACGGGTTAAGTGAATTGAATGTAAATGAGGTTCCATGGTTATGGGCATTGCAAGTGATGATTTTCTCTAAGTTACCTTTGTGTTTTAACTTTCGTTCACAGGGCCCTTGTTTACTGCCGCTGGTTGTCTGACTGTGGAGCGGACATACGGGAGAAGTTGTTCGCAAAACTGTTTGGCCATCTTTTCTTTTCACTAAAACATCTGGTGGTGTACCGCATAAAGTGTAAGATCAGAAGGGATTTATGTTCTCAGGGAATTGACCGACACTCGGAGCAAGATCTGTATGGAATAACCGAGAGAGATTTGCTTGCGGTGTCGGAAATTTGTGTCACAAGAAATTCCTGTTTGGAGAAAAGCCTTGTCTAGCAGACGCTTCACTGTTTGCTTTCATCGCTGCATCTGCCTGGGATTGTCCAGAAAGTCCAAAGTTAAAAGTCCAAAGTCCAAAGCTAAAAATCTTAATGATCACGCCCACAGAATGAAGGAACTCTATTACCCAGATTGGGATAAACTTATTTCAAAGAAATATAAATCTTGATACCGTGATTGAGGTCTTTTTACTCGTGCTTCGATACAACAGATTCAAATTATTATTTGTAGTTATTTATTCCTCTGTCTATAATGGTTATCTGATTTAAAGATATTTATGTATTTATTGCCAACGAGACAACCGAGCCAAGAGGTGAGGCTGTCGAGGCGGCAGAATCATAGAGCCGTGTGCGTATGAGTGTATAGGCAGAGAAAATCTTACGTTCTGCGTAAGGGACTTTTTTTTGACCATATTTGGGTGTAAGTAAACCCCATATTTGGGTTGTATTGTTCTTCCCAACTGGTTCCCAGTCTCTCACTCCTTGCTAGAGAGCAAATAACCAAAATGGCGTCCACGCGGCTCGCTGTTAAAATTTTCAATGTGGTCATTCAACCCTTTACCGATAAATACACCTTTAGGGAACTATAAATCGAAAGAGAATACCCTACAGAATATTCGACCGCCGAAAAAATGAACATCAAGGTCTTCAAAGCGATGAAATAATCTTTCGACTTTGGAGTCCTTTGATTTACGATCGAAGAGAGACATGAAAATCAAAAGCGGACTGTTGACTTTAAATAGAGTTTTCTTGACTTATGAGATTGCTGAAGTCGAGTAAATGCTTCCTTTTAGTGTTGATTGTGTTTATAGTAATTTTTGACCGATGATTTATTCCAAATCAAATACCGTTTATATTTTATTTGGCACGCATTTTCGCTCCGCGTAGGAATAACATCAATTCAAAGCGACGCTCACTAAAATTACTGCATGTCATACACACAAGAAAGTCAAAAGTTGTTTGCTTCTAACGGCAAATGTAATGTAAACTTGAATAAAAATTTTGTCTCCAAATAATCCTTGACCGTTCAAGTTAGCGTAGCAGACATCTGTGTACGTTTTTGAGTGTGTTTAAAAGAGTGCGCGATCGCGAGAATACGCGCGCTGGAAACTACGGCGCCTGCTACGCAGGCTATCAAGCCTGTGTCATTTCAGAACACCAGAGAAATAGCCCTTTTATTGCATATTACCTAAAATACAATTTACCATAACAGTGGTCATTTCAAATATAGTTCTATCAAAAACCATTCAATATCTGTTCTTATGAAGAAACATGAGTATTTCGCTCGTTGGCACTTACCGATAGGTACAACTAGTTTGTACAAAGATAATATTAAAGATTAAAAAATGCATATGATGTCTTTCTCCCCATTACTTTATTTACGAGCTTTCTTTAATGATTTGAAATACAGTAGCCCCTACCTGTTAATTAAAAGTATATTTTGTATCTAGCTGTTCCGAAATTTGTCCTGACTTGTCTATTTACTAAGCCAGCGTGGCCGAGTGGTTTCGGGCGCTGGTATTGTTTTCCGGTGGTCACGGGCTCAACCTGCTGGATTTGTTCTCGGTCGTCCCGAGTTCAAATCCTCGGTCACACTTCTCATATAGCCAACGTTTCTGCCTCCTGCTATAAAGGGTTATTAAGAGATATATAGGTACCCTTCATTTTATTGGATAATATTTACTGTTTGTTTGTTAGTTAGTTTCTTTGCCTAGTTTTACGTAATAAAGTCGAAAGGTCCTGTAAATACGCCAAACATATGCAAGTCATACATGACTTGCCAATGCAGATTGGTAAACTATGAATACTGTAGTTATACCTAATCGTACCTTTTTGGTACGCTTCGGCGGCATATCAGGCGAGTTTGGTCGAGCCATGGTTCGTATTTTGGCGAGACGCAGTCGAGCCAAAATACCCATGGTGAGACCAAACGAGCCTGATATGCCGCCGAAGCGTACCAAAAAGGTACTATTAGGTATTTACCGTACCCAAATTCAGCCAAAAATCCGGTGATAGAGAGTATTATTCGATCTGTTGAAGCCATGCTTGCCAGACACGTAGTACAAAATTTGACCTGCTTGTATTGATACTTTTTTGGTCTTCAACACTTTTATCAAGTCCTCTTCTTACATTTTTTTACTCGTTTGTTTGTAGTTTCATTCCCTAAATTTTCAAAATCCAAATTTAGCGAAAAATTGGGAAACTTCGACTCCATTGTTTCAGTGTGAATGTTTCAGTACTCGTCGCTCAAGTTTAGTTTTGGCGGGAAAGTTTTTCTCATTTTACGACCGGTAAACACCAGCTAATTAAAAATACTAGTTTCTGTTTTATTGGTAAAACCTCTTTTCAATTCATCGTACAGAAACACTACTTTAATTCAAAGTGACCGTGATATGGTGGCATATCAGGTCAGTGACTTGATATCGTAGGATATCAGGACAGTAGATCGCGCTTCTGATTGGCTACTTGCGAATTTGGGTACGGTAATGTGTCATAACAGAAGCGGAATATTAAAAGAGCGCTTTTAGAAAGAGGTAGAAGGCATTAAATTAAAATTTGCGCATTTAAACATCCATAACTTGCTGGTAAATTTTAAATTAAAAACTCCGCTTCTGGTATGACAGTAGCCTACGTGATCGGTGTTTAAAGGGGAAGGAGAAGCAAGGGGAGTTATTGACTGCTGATTAGTTTTTGAAAAGATCACTGTGTGCTGACTCATACTCGTGCCGCAAACTCTGCCACAAAATCATATTCTTTTCAATTTG
>NC_135766.1:9011340-9013840 GCF_052425735.1 Oculina patagonica
CGAGCAGCAGCTCATAGCTGAATGAATCAGAGTTGGACTCGTTTTATTTTTCAATTTTCAGTGAACAAAATGTCCGTTTTTATACTAGAGACGTTAAAGCCATCTGAGACGTTTAAACTGTCTCGATACGACTTAAACGTCTAGTATAAAAACGGTAAATGAGACAGACGCCTTTAACGTCTGACGGATTTAACGTCTTTTCGTAAGAGCGTCTTAACGGCGCTCGTAACGGACAGCCTTAACGCCTCAGACGTTAATAAAGGCTAAGTAAAAAAAAAAAATAAAGGCTAAGTAACTGCCAACTCAAATGGCGGGAAAATCGGATACGATTTTTTCGTATCAGGGCTGTGATTGGTCGCACGATATTTTTTACTAGTGAGAAAAATCGTATACCAAATACGATTGCTTCCCATGAAAGAGAGGCGATTTTTATTCGAGGCGTTTTATCGTGAGTAAATCTAAGTACTTATATAATTTAATAGTCACATTTATTTTTTACATAGCTGTATTTGTTTTATATGAAACAAAGCTACTTACTGAAAATGGGTATTTTTGCGACACCGACGAAAACATATCTTGAAATGGTCTATAAACTACAACACAAACACTAAGTAAATAAAATAAAATATGTGTAACGGTTTAGCGTTTGTTTTAAGTCTCCGTGTCCCGTGACTCAGCCAAGATAGAATACCTCCACCTCATCAGGTGTGAAGTACTGAGTTCCAGCCAGGATTGTGTACTTGCTTTGTACTCCACTTGGAACAGAGTAGGAGTCGCCGTGACCAAAGGATGTGTATGATTTAGTGTTGCTGTTTGCATTGTTAACAATGCTGATGTCGAACCCATAACCAAATGTTGGTCCATAACCTGAGTTCCTGTAAATTGCATATTGTGAACTTTTCACCATGCTCTTAAACGGTCCAAGACCTTCCTTGTTCCGAAGAGAGAATATGAAGGCATTGGAAGATGAACCATAACTGCTACTGGTATCTGAATAACAGGAAAATAAAAACAGAAACATTTATTACGGAGAAAACGCAAACACATGAAAAGTTCCATTACACATCTACCTTGATTTATAGAAAGGTGGCTTTCGGGGTGTTAAGGAATGTATGGGGTTTCTTTTTTTTAGGACAAGGAGAAATGTTCGGCTTTCTACCAATGAAATGTTGCCCTGTTTAATGTAGTGATTTCAATTTAAAATGTTTTCCTTTCTTCCTCTGTGTCCCCCCCACCCCCTACTTTGATACAATGAATTTGTATAAAATAAATAAATATATTTATATCAATTAATGAATTAGTTAATTAATCAATCAATCAAGTAATTATGTATTACATAGACAATATGGAATGTGTATATAATAACATTTTTATAAAAAAAGCATATGAAATACCGAGTAATCTAATAATGTGGAGCAATTTCACAAAACCTTTTCATAACACGCATATTTTAAATTTCTCATTTGATCTGCCTGTTTACTTTGTTTAAATTTTGGTCACTGTTACTCTCTTAGAGTTCTGGATGGGGTTAACTGGCCTGAAAATTAGCCAACATCTAACAGCTGATTGACACCTTTTTTTAAACTGACAGTTGAAACAATTTGAAGAAAGTATTAAGTGGGAAAGCAGAATTTTGAAAAAGGCATCGACAGGCGCACACAGACTCCCCTATGTGGTTTTACGTAAGCGATGCACGAGCCGTTTTAAAAGTTTTGCACTTACGAGTATGTCTTGGAGCGATTTACCTCTTTTGTAAGATATAATCGGAGGCGTTTTGTAAATTGTTTTCAGAAGTGGCTGATTATGAATGGGACTCCAATGTTGCATCAGTATTTGTTTTAAATGTTTAACCCCTGGGTGGTACGTTGTCACAAAAGGCATTATTTTGCATTTAGTTTTTTACTGTTTGTTTTTTAAGTGCCGTCTGCCTTTCGGCAAAGGAGACCTCATAAGGTTTTTTCAATTAGGCTTTTTGGATAACCATGGGAGGCGCGGTGGCCTAATGGTTAGCGCGCTCGCCTCCGAGTCGAATGGCCCGGGTTCGAGGCCTGGCCGGGGCGCTGCGTTGTGTTCTTGGGCAAGACACTTTACTCTCACAGTGCCTCTCTCCACCCAGGTGTATAAATGGGTACCGGCGAATTTTCTGCTGGGGGTAACCCTGCGATGGACTAGCATCCCATCAAGGGGGGAGTAGCAATACTCCTAGTCGCTTAATGCTACGGAAACCGGGATAAGCTCCGGCCTGTATGGGCCACTAGGCTCGAAGCAGACTTCACCTTACCTTTTTGGATAACCACGCGCTTCAAGTCGTGTTTTGAAGATACACATGGCCTCCTGGAAATTTTCTTCCGAGAAGTTTGTTCTTAGAAGTCTGACGGCTTCTCCTTTTATAAAACTTCTCTTATCACCTGGTGGGTGGCTAGAGGAATAGTGTGTATATTGAAAGGTCTCGGTCGGCTTGTAGTGGGTTTTGACGTCGAGGATAGATTTGTTTTGGAAT
>NC_135766.1:9018840-9185070 GCF_052425735.1 Oculina patagonica
AGAACCTTGTTGCTATAAATCCGGGTACAGCTGATCTATTTAAGATAGCTGGTAAGATCTTGTAATGGTTTAAGCATGCCTGTCTATGGCATTCTATCGTAGCTACACTCATAACGTTGATGATGACCTTTCTTCACAACAAAATTGACAAGGTTTTACCAAAAACACACTGAAGATGCTTCGAAGCCACAATTCGTTGCTATTAGTGTTCACCGCTCAAAAGTAGATTATGTTTGACCTCTATTGCCGTTGCCATGGGAAAGCATTTTGACGTATTTGGATTTGATTCTTTCTACTTACTAATGCTTTACTGGTTTACAGTAAATATTTGTTTCATTTATTTCCCCGTGTTTGGTATTAAAGCCAAGACACTTCTATTGCATCCTTTCATATTAAAACAAGGGTTTCAAAATATCCAAGTTTTATTATTGTAATTAATATTAGGCACTTTAAGTGTTCTAATATTAAAATTACCTACCGCCCTAAAGAAATAGGTCTAATCGAGTTAATCTGTTTCATTTTTTATACGAGAATGAAATTTGATTTTAGATGTATTTTATACGGGGATGGCGTTTGATTTAGTGGGATTTGTTAAGGTGAAGTTTCCGTTTTTTGTTTTTCTTCGGAGTGATTCCCAGTATGTCTTCTTCGACGATTCTTCCGAAACAATGTTCTTGAAAGTACCATAACAGTGGTTTTCCGTTGACGCAAGTACTCTAGCTGAGTCGTGTTCGTCGAGAATCTGCTAAGTCTCGCCTTCAAGACACAAATATTATTTTCGTGGTAAAAACGTACACGAACAAGAAGTATCATGCTAATCTTTAACACTAACTACATGGTGGATGTTAACAAATGTGATTTAAATAATTCTAGGATTATTTAACAACAGCCTATAAAAAGCACAGTTAATTGTGATAATAGCTTAGTGAGCTCACTAAGAGAATAGTTATCGGCATAGATTGATAAGAAAAAAACACGCAAGTCTGCACTCAGGAAGCCTGCCATTCTCGTCAGGTGCACAGTGACAGACCCGTTAGAGTTCATCCGAGGGGTAACGAGGGGAGACGTTACATTAATCTTTGCATCCGTTCTGTAAGGAACTGTTCAACAAAACGCCAACCCAGGGTGAATCTCTCTAACCACGTGTCAAACTGCGGTACCACAGCTGGCCCCGCGTGCCTGAGCCGACAAATTGTCAATCTATGTAGACTAATTGCACCAGTACCTCGGTTCAACGAGGAGACCCTGAGGTTTCCTTGCTAACTTGTAAAAATCAGGTGGGATGGATCTGGGAAGGTGCCTCGTGGCCCGTTAACCTTCCTACACATTGCCATTCTTTCTATTATTATTGGAAACCAAATTTGATTTTACAAAACATTCACTTCATTTATAAGAATATTTTTCAGTCTAAAAAGCCTCCAAATAAAATTCACTTCAGTTTTATTTCATCGTCGAAACTTTAATTGTAAATAACAAACTTTTACTGTTTCACCCAGGACACTGGACTTTTTAAATAGAAATTTAATCAAAGCCAATAGTCATACAGCCAACAGGATGTAGCCTCTACTCCCTGCATTCATTTGTCTGGTTTGGTCTCTCAGATGATCATGTAACTGTTACATAGTTTCTGGTCGACCTGCCATTCATTTGTTCGTTGTGGATGTGGTCTACATCTGCCACTTACATAAACGCATAAAAGCCATGCAAAATATTAAAACCTAGACAGTTCCAATACTACTTGGTTTTAATATTAAAAAATGGCGCCCAAAGCGATAAAACTATTCCTTTGCTTCTAATAATAAAAAAAAAAAAAAAACTTTAAAACATACAAATTTCAAAGTACAAAGAACTCCCTCTTTTTTTCTCTTGCGTAACTGTATGCGATCCAGGCTGCGCGCGCTCACAGTGCGATTATTTAAACTAGTAGTAATCAGAGATTAGGGGAATGCTTTCGACCTATAGGTAAAATAAACCCAAGGTAAGCAGGCATTGGCATATGGTCGGCCTACTAGTAGTATGCTTATACCTCACTAAACGCGAGGAGGATAAGTGCGGGAAAGATTGTGTGACGAGCCAAAAGAACATAGAATGAATGAAATATTGTGTACACAAAAATAATTATTTATTTCACTTGACTTGTTATTGTTTGGCACTAAACGAGATTTAAACTTCCACAAACTTCTGGAAATAGTTTCACTTCGATTTAAAATTCCACAAAGTACTTTAAAATACAGACATAATTCAGACAGTAATCCACTACACGCATGTAACATTCAATAATTATACAACGATTTCCCCGTCAAAATGTCTAATGTTTCTAAGAATAACGATATATCACAAATTCAAAGAAGTGATAAAACAATTTTGATCCGTATTATACCCACTCTCGATGCATGCAATTCTAACAATTTGTAGTTTAATGCAACATATAATTGCAGAAAGACACGCTGGTTTACCTACGAACGAACTCCGTACAAAACTACGCATCAACTTACTCGATTTCCACTCTTTTTAGGACGTTCAGTGGCTAACGACAACTCCGCCACCTTGGATGATAACCCTCTAATGTTCTCCATGACATTTCCGGCAAAATTACAATTTTGGCCACACGTTTTTAGCCCTTTTTTTAAAGCAAAATAAAATTTTCTGACCTCAGTTTGGGACGCCATCTTGTTTTGCATGAAAGTGAGGCCATCTGTGGCTACCAGTTTCCCGGCCGAGATTTGCCACTGCAAAAATCAAGAGCGGGGGCTAAATGTGTGTCCTTACATCTGCACGTGCAATGCGGCTCGATTCATTCCGCATAACAGTACACAGGCATACCAACTCAAAACAGACAGGACACAAAAACAAAATTAGGCTTGCGCTCTCCTTCGTCGAACGCAACAAGGTACGCGCGTACATGTAACTGTCGCGCGCCTACAAATAAAAACGACCAAACGAGGTTGTTTCACGCCTGGCTCTATCCTTCCGTTGGTAAGTTTATTATTTTTGCTGTATGTTAATTTATTTTAGAAAAGCAAGCCTTAGTACATACAACTTAGTTGTGAACGCTTGTCGGGTCGGAAACACCTTTTGCTCATGTTATTCGTTTTATTTCATGGTCGAAACTTTAAACGCAAATATCGAACTTTTACTGTTTCACCCCGGACGCTGGACTTTTGCTGTTTGCAAATATTGTATAGACAATAAGTCTACATAGATTGATAATTGTCGGCTCAGGCACGTAGGGCCAGCTGTGGTACCGCAGTTTGACACGTGGTTAGAGAGATTCACCCTGGGTTGGCTTTTCGTTGAACAGTTTGTTACAGAACGGATACAAGGATTAATGTAACGTCTCCCCGCGCGCGCTTTCACCCTACGTTCCTCGTTCCATAACTGTCACTGTGCCCCCCCCCCCCCTGACGAGAATGGCAGGCTTCCTGAGTACAGACTTGCGTGTTTTTTTTTTTTATCAATCTATGCCGATAACTATTCTCTTAGTGAGCTCACTAAGCTATTATCACAATTGGCTATACTTTTTATAGGCTGTTGTTAAGTAATCCTATAATTATTTAAATCATATTTGTTAACATCCACCATGTAGTTAGTGTTAAAGATTAGCATGATACTTCTTGTTCGTGTACGTTTTTACCACGAAAATAATATTTGTGACCTGAAGGCGAGACTTAGCAGAATCTTGACGAACACGACTCAGCTAGAGTACTTGCGTCAACGGAAAACCACTGTTAGGGCTAGATGCAATAGAATGCCAACATTAATGAAAGGTGTAAACTATTGTGAGTCATCTAAAATAATAAATTCACATATTTTCTTTCTTTTCTTTTTAATCTACGGTCCCTTCTTGGATTGTGCAGATCTAGCACAAATTTCATATCTAAATTCTTAGCATTGTTTGTAAAGTACGTTATATTATACACGCGGCGCCTTCTTTTTTTACAGTTATTAAACAATCAGGCTCCAATGTCGACCCTTCAATGAGTGCAGGTGCTTCTAGGACTCAAGCTCACAAATTTCTACTTTCAATCAAAGTTGTGTTAAATCAGACAGTTGAAATATATATTTTTTTTCTAGAAAATGTCTTGCCTCTAAACTTTATAATGTTTACTATCGTGGCGTGTCTTTTTTTTTACCTGACATAGGTAGGTGTTTTGTATGAACTTAAATAACCACGGCCAACCAAACGTTACTAAAAATGTGATATATAACACAAACACTGTTAGGGTAGATGACAATTGAATTCGAAACTTGTTGTTTTTAAAAGAAACTTAACTAAGGGAAAGCGCCAAGTTCCAGAAAAAAGAAAAAAACTGAACTTCAAAAAAGGAGTGAATTGCGACTGCATTTTAATTTATTGCACAAATATCTTTGATTCTCACCTGGCTGCCGAGGAAGGATAAAATTAGCCAATAGCCTAACTTTTCCAGATTACTCCAAAATGTATGTGGCATAATGGCGGTAATCTAATAGTCTTTACTTTTGAGGCGGACCAAGGTTAACAAGACTTATACCGTGATGATTCTATTTAGCGCCCTTCTTCCAATAAGCACGTTCTAACAAGACCCTCCCCCTCTCAAACCCCTCCACTACCATGAACTTGTTTTTATTGATAAGCGCCCCATAGACGATATTTAAAGCGCCACTAATTAACATTTAATTACAGTGCCATTAGAGCACATTAAGATCATTCGTAGTTTATCTTCCTTCTGAACTGTTCACATCATATCCACGTTACAAACGAACTGATCGTCTAAGTTTTTCCGCTGTTATTTTCATGCTAGGTGCGATTTCTTTCGGTCAAATTATTTATCTTTTATTTGACATTTCAGATATTGAAAAAGCAAGAAAATGAATAAGCGGCCCGTTGAATTTTGAGGCTCCCAAAATGCAATAAGCTCCCAGCGCTAAAAGTCCAATGAAATCATTACTATTAGTGAACTAATAAAAAACAATGTAGAGTCAATTTCCTGAGTAGTTAAGTGTGTTATGTCATTGCTTTGTGTATACTCTGCTGAAGAAATTATTGGCGAGGAGTGCAGGAGAAATTTGAGTTTTTACTGGATTATAAAACTAGAACGCTTTTATTTGTTTGATGGTCAAAACGCGTATCATTGGGAAATTATCATATTTAAGACAGATAATTTATAGAGTCGTTAATTTTTAATCAATTTGAAGGCACATGGTGTCTAACCAGATTGATTTGTTGCGTAAACTCTGTTCGCGCGAAACATAATTGATACTATTTATTGTCGAGTGTATCCTAGCCAAAATCATTTCTGCATACCTCGTTTCTGGATACAAGAATATTGGCATTCGAACTTTCCTCAAAAATCAGAAATATACAAGAATTAACTAATTGCTGGGGAAAAAAATAATAATAGTTAAGCTAACATTTGGTAAATGTTTAGTAAATAAACGCCTTCAGCGGCTGGCATTTCGGAGGATAATCCCCTGGGCTGAAATTTCAAACATTCCAAAAAAGAAAAACTGGCAGTGCCGTTTTTAAGTGTCGAGCGCCGAAAAATACTTATTCAACACGACGTACAGCTAAAATATAAACATACTTTTCTGCGAATAATAGAGAAAGTGCATCAAAAGAGTATCAAGACTAAGAAATGTCTTACTGTTTTTTATCATCATCATCATCATCATCATCGTCATCATCATCATCATTATCATACCATCATCATCATCATCATCATCATCATACCATCATCATTATCATCATCATCATACCATCATCATTATCATCATCATCATCATCATACCATCATCATCATCATCATCATCATCATCATCATCATACCATCATCATTATCATCATCATCATCATCATCATCATCATCATCGGTTTATTTGAATGTTTTTGAAATTCCCAACAACCAGTACAGTTAAAACAATTAAATGTTGCATAACAGTTCACGATTTTGTAAATCGTGTTCCACATAGTCATGCTTCGATGCGCACAGCCGTATTTGCATCCAATTTGCTTTTTCTTTGGCTAAAATGTTCTGAATCAGCAAATGAACGCTAGTGTGGAATTGGAATACCATTTTAATATAAAGTGAAGCTGATAGAACGATATAACCTGGATTTGTTTGAAATAGCGGTTGTAGAAGCTGCAAACATATTAAACAGCGAAAGGTTAGAGGATAAAAAGCACAGGATTCTGACCGCTGAACCACCGGGTGTTTCAGTCGGAAAAGAATGTGCAACCAATAAAATGTGGAAGAGGGATTTCATGTGAGTGAATTTTATTTATTTTATTTTTATTGTTGTAATCCATTAACATTTGCGGGATCATTTAAGACATACTTCGACAATATTGGGCCGGAAATGAAGCGATATGATTGGTTGATTGCAGTTATTGGCATTGTGACTACCAGTAAAAGTGTAGTATATTGACGGCTACTAGTATCGAATTTGTTATTCATGATTCTTTTAGTCATATCTTGTTATTCATGATTCCCAAGTTTTAAACACTAAGATTCGCGATTCCTACTAATTTTACAGCTACGATTCATGATTCATGATTCCGCTTCCACCCCCGATACTAGTAGTCAGGTAGTAGCACAGCAACAAAGCCCAAAACTAATAACGTTTTATCCCAACAAATGTGATCTCCGGTATTTCTACAGGCTGTTGAAAATTTCCCCTTTATCTACCAAAACTCTCTCTGTTTTGCTCCGGCAATGAGCCGTAGCGGACAGTCCTTTTTATTTAAGTCCGATTGGGCAAAATAACCTCCTGTAAGCGGACAGTAGAAAAGTTCACGAATGAAATATATAACAGGTTAACTTTGCAGCTAATGCTCAGAGAACAAACAATCTAATCTTCCCGGTAGGCACTAAAAATGGCAGAAAAGCCCTGTCAGAGTTTGTGGTATTCTTGCTGAATTTTAAGGCCACGAAGAACATTCCAGTGCTGCTCATAACGTGGAAACGCTAAAGTAGGCAGTTACAGAACTCTGGCCGCGATGAAAGTCGATTCACAATTCTATTTGTTTTGTTACTTTTCAAGTACTAGAGGTGCAACTTTTCACATTAAGTCATACTTACTTGCAACCACTCCGTGCTTTTCAATAGTTTTAGAAGTCGAATCCTCTGTTTAGATTTCCGCCCAGTGGTGCCCCTACCCCTACCCTCATGATGCTATAAGGTCTTCATTTTTCGAGAGCGCCCCCCCCCCTCTTATTCCTGGAGTCTGGTTGATCGGGCCCCCCCCCCACTTACCTGAAGGTCTGGATCTACCACTGGACTTTTTAACGTTTTGGCGAGGTTTTTGTTTATATTTTAAGTCCACCAGTTTTTGAATTGCCTCGACTGCAGGGTCTCAAACTCCACAAAACATAAGCTTTAAAAACACCATTATACAAGAGAAATTGAATCCTCGATTAAATTTAATCCTGAGTTAGTATTAATCGCCTTTCAAGCAACCCGGTCACTTAGACCATTTTTACTGGCTCTTCTTCCATCCGTTTTGTGAGCCCGCATTCCTTGCCTCAGACCACACATGGGGAAGGAGGACAACCAACTCGAAATAGGACGGAAACCGAGCCGACTATTCCCATTAGTCTATTTTAAATACTTCCGCTATTGCTAAAAACCGGATTTTAAAAAGCACTTCTCGCGCATGCACTGCAACGAAGCGATTTTGACCTTCAGTAAATCGCCAAATTTGTCAGAGGTCTTTGGAAGTTGGCAGTGGTAGTCGTAAGGTCGTTGTAATGTACTGAGTAATGTTTGTGATTTCACGGAAGAGATCGGAAGCATATATATGAACGTTCTTCGGATATCTTGAAAGATATCGAACACCATTCAGTTAATAACCTTGGCACTGTTTAAAAATACAACGTTTTGAAATTAACCGATCCAGTTGAATTAACTATGAAACATCAGAGATAAAGATAGGTGAGAAATAACTTAACTTATAACTGATAGCAGAGAAATAGCCTGAGTGTTGACTGAACTGTAAATAACAATCTATACCACCCCTATCTAGACCCCGGGGATCTAGACTCTGTTCTTATGATGCCAATTCGGTCACCAACCGGGCAGTCTTCAGTTACGCATTTCGCCGCCGTGGAAAACTGTATATCTTGCTATTGTTATATCACCGTTTTAGGTACACGATCCCGGCCTTTCCATTGATTTAATATGTTGTCCCATGTTAGTATTTTGTATGCCTGAGCATGACTCTAGCCCTGTGATTGTTGTTTGCATTTTTGTACATTGTCCAAGCGAGCTTCTGGTTTTCAAAGAATATTAAAAATGCCCTTATCGGCCACCTTGAGAAGTTTGCTCGAATATTTTAGTTTCCCGCATCTCTCTACCCCATCGCGCAATTTTATTCCCCACTCCCTCAGTAAAACACAAATAAATACTTTTCCATACTAACAGATCAGAAATTCAAAATATACTTTTTTCGATAAGATATATTTTTTACCGCTTATAAAATGATGATGACTGTGATAATGATGACTGTGATATGGCCGCAACTGCTGTCCACCAAAAATCATTAATAATACATATATAATCAGAGCCTCTCCCCCACCTCTCTACAAAATGAGCACTTCCTAAAAACGTCCCCCACCCACCAAAATCCCAGACGAAATATATAATAAGCTCTTAAAAATACAAGTTCATGGACATATAAATTTAGTTGTAGCTCTTAAAAATGAAAGATATAACTTTTCCGCAGTTGTAAGCCCCATTTGGAGAACTTGTTTGGTATTTTACACTATCACAGAACTTATAGACCTGTAATGTTTGCTTTATGGCTGGAGGACATGATTTTGGGTTCATATTGCTATGTTTTGAGAGTTTTATTATGTGGTATTCCTATATGTACTAACACATTTTCGGAGACAGTATCCCGACCAAATTAAAATTAACCCAAAGTATTTAAAACGCAATTATCTATCCGAAAATAATCCCCAATTCCAATAGAAGTCCTCCCCGAAGTTTGAAAGGCTTATGTTAGTAATTTCACCGCGGCCGGAAAATGCCTAGATAGGATTTGAAAGTTGTAATCTGCATCGATTGTAAACATAGACAGACAAATCAAAAATACTCGTCACAGTAGAAAAACTGATTTTTTTAACAAAACAAAAATATATGAAATAAATATAGTTGTAACAGTCATAAACAAAGCCATACAGTGGACCTCAGGAAATATTCAAATGTTTACAAATCTCTACTAAGGCAGAAAAAAATCGAGCATCTTAAAAAAAATGTAATTTACTTTTAAGGCGAGGTTTTCTACCTTTTTCGAGAACCTTATTGCTATAAATCCGGGTACTGCAGTTGATCTGAGCTTGTAAGATCTTGTAATGGTTTAAGCATGCTCGTCTTTGGCTTTCTATCTTAACTACACACATAATGTTGAGGATTAACTTTCACAACTAATTTGAATAGTTTTAACCAAAGAACACACTGAAGCTGCTTCCAAGCCAAAATTAGTGGCTATTAGCGTTCATCACTCAAAAGTTGATTATGTTTTACCTCTATTGCCGTTGCCATGAGAAAGCACTTTGACGTATTTGGATGTGATTCTTTCTACATATTAATGCTTTACTGGTTTACAGTGAACCTTTTTCACAAGGGATAGATGCAATAGAATGCCAACACTAATGAAAGGTGTAAACTATTCTGAGCCACCTTAAATGATAAATTCACATAATTTCTTTCTTTTCTTTTAATCTACGGTCCCTTCTTGTACCAGATCTAGCACAAATTTCATATCTAAATTCTTAGCATTATATTGTTTTTTAAGTGCGTTACATAAGCCACGTCGTCCTGATATCCTACGATATCAAGTCACGGACCTGATTTGCCACGATATCTTGGTCACTTTGAAGTAAAGTAGTGTTACCGTATGATGATTTGAAAAAGGTTTTACCAATAAAACAGAACCTCGTAATTTTAATTTAGCTGGTGTTTAGCGGTCGTAAAAGGAGAAAACCTTCCCGCTTGAGCGCGCTCGCCAACTGCGAGATTTCTGCCAACGAATACTGAGACATTCAGACTGAAACAATGGAGTCGGAATTTCCACATTTTCCGCTAAATTTAGATTTAGAAAATTTAGAAAGTGAAACACTAAACAAAGGAGTAGAAAAAAGGCAGAAGGGGAACTTGTTAAAAGTGTTGAAGACCAAAATACAAGCAGGTCAACAGAATTTGCAGTACGTACCTCAGGCAAGCATGGCTTCAACAGAGCGATAAATATGACCGGATTTTTGGCTGAATTTGGGTACGGTAAATACCTAATCGTACCTTTTAGGTACGCTTCGGTGGCATATCAGGCTCGTTTGGTCTCGCCATGGGTATTTTGGCTGAACTGCGTCTCGACAAAATACGAAACATGGCTCGACCAATCTCGCCTGATATGCTGAAGCGTACCAAAAAGGTACGATTAGGTATAAAAATCATTACGGTTAGCAATCTGGTTCAAATTAACGGAGTGGTGAAGTGTGTTATGTCACTCTGTTACACTATGACAAAGAGCGCACAAGCAATTTGAAAGCTCCTATCGGATCACTTACACTTTCATTAGTTTTATAATCAAAACGCGTATCATTGGGAAGGCTTTGTTTTTAAGTTTAGTTACTTTGCATTGTTTCTTTCTTTGATCCCCCCCCCCCCCCCTGACTCGTCCCCAGTCGTTTGTTCTGTCTCTCCTGTGTCCAGGGAAACTGGACCAAACTAAAAACGGAGGGAATCATCCGTCGGGCTCCCCGCGCTTCTCACATTAATATTAATAGGCGAGACTGAGAGACGACTGGGGACAAGTCAGTCCCTCCCCCTACCGAGTATCTCAAATAAAATTAATTCAATTTGAAGGCACATGATGTCCAACCATATTGATTTCAGTTCCTATCTTTAATCTCTGTTCGCGCCAAACTTAATTGTCATTGTTGAGTATGCAAGTAAATATTAATTTATCGCCGATTATCTGATTATGTCCTAGCCAAAACCGTACGTCGTTTCTCCATCTGAATTTTCCCCAAAAATCAGAAATATACAAGAATTATTTGATTGCTGAAAAATATGAAAATAAAGTTACGCTAAAATTGTCACTGATAGTAGAAAAATGTGTATATTTTGAGTTCTGTGTGATTCTGCGTTCTTTACTTAGTAACACTTTGCCAAAAATCCGACGATGTGTTGTTTGGGGAGACTGAAGCGGTAATTTTCGGTAAAATGGTTACGGATGCTGCAAATATTGCAGCAAATTAAAGATCCAATTAAATAAAGTCACGCAATTGCGTTTAGCAAGACAGTGGCCAGAAAAGGCTGGACTATGCGATAGAAATGGAGTGACAAGAAGGACGACGCTTAGTGTAGCCAGTAAGATTATGGAGTCATGCGTCAATGACATAATCGTGGACCACGTGTTCAACGCTAACCACCTAGTAACGGATAACCAATGGGCGCACCGCAAGGGACATTCCACCGAACTCCTCCTCGTGCATCTAACGGAAACCTGGAGGCAAGCCGTGGACTCCGGCCTAGTGGTGGGCGTAGCTTTTTTTTATTTCAAGAAAGCAATTGACTGCGTTAATCACGAAATTCTATTGTCAAAGCTCCAGTGCATATATAGTATGCGCAGCCCCCTATTAGCATGGTTAACGAGTTATCTAACGTCCAGATCACAGTACACGGTCCTGAACGGGCAGAGATCTAGCTACAGCCTTGTGGCATCTGGTGTTCCACAAGGAAGTGTTCTGGGACCCACGTTGTTCGTCCTGTATACAAGCGATCTCGTGTCTCGAGTCTCGTGTACAGTCAGCCGCCGTGTATATGTACGCAGACGACACTACTCTTTACTGTATTGGATACAGTATTGAGGAAGTCTCAGCTGCCCTTAGTCAATCACTTAAATAATTATACGCCTGGTGCACTACCAGCAAGCTAACTCCCCACCCCAAAAAGTCGGAATGTATGCTTATTCGCAAAGAATCTATCACTTGGCCCCTTCCTCCGATACTGCTAAGAGGGACATAGCCGACTCCTGGGCGTTGACATAGATGACAAACTGAGATGGTCTCCACAGATCAATAACCTAAAGAAGAACTTTGCAAATAAACTAAGCCTCATTAAGAAGTGTAGGTTTTTTACCTAAGCAAGTTCTTTTAAATTTATACTACAAAGTCATAATCCCGTCCGTCACGTACGGTATAACCGTCTGAGGGAGCACGAGTCGTCAAGACGACTTTGACGCATCTGAAGGGTTAAATTGCTGAGCGGAAAGGATCATCATGATTTTTAACCTATCAAAAGACAATGTTATCTACTGAAGTCCTTCACCGCGCTAAATGGGACACTTTTAGAAATACGTACGAACTTTCGATTCTGAAACTTATCTATAAGATCTATAGTCCGGGAGCTAGGAGCACAGAAATGATGTTTTGCACTTCAAGAGTACTGAAAAGGTTTGACAACGGATTTCAAAAGATTAAAACCTCCTCTTTCTCGCTAGGTAGTTTGTGGTTTCAAATTGTGGTATACGTTTTGAGTTATAGCTATGTTTTTGTCAGTCGGTACAGGTCAAAAAAGGTCTCACATGAGAACGAGGCTGAAATTGCCACTCGATCTATTCGTAGAAACTTATTCAATAAGAAAATAAATGTTATCCAGATAACTGATAGGACTCTATGAAAGTCGATTTTATGAAAAGCACCACGGCTTGCAAAGAAATAATATGATATTTGATCTCGTTTTGTTACATAGCAACAGAAACTTTTCCGGCTCACGATCATCTGCAAATCGTTTGCTCTTTCAATTTGCTCTTTTCGCACTAAAGAAAGGCAATATTTTTATTATTCATCACTTGCTGAAATAAAAACCTTGTCCAAAGGCGTTAAAGTAGCGCATTTTTACTGAAGCCTCGCTTTCATGTCAATGGAAAAAGAAAAAATAATATAAAAACTTGGTAAGGAAAGAAGCGATGTTTAATGAAATTTACCCACAAGAAAATATTTAAAATACATACAGGTTCTGCCAATTGTAGCGTAGAAAATAAATATTACGTTAAACTATGTCAGTTCTGACAAGACCTATCAAACCCAATTTAAAGAAGAAGAATTAGAAAGTTTCCACCTTAGTTTTTGTTAAAACTTGTCTCGTATGAAAGTTAAAAACGGTCGTAATGACGCCTAGAATATCGTAAATACCAGGTCACAAATATTCACTTAATGAAACAGTCATTCTATTTCTGTTTCGGCACTCGTGGTCCCCCGTACAGTGCACCATTTTGTATTACTTTTTCTAACCATGCCCAAAAGGTTATGGAAAGTTCTTTAGTAGCCGTAGGTTGATATATTCAAACGTAAGTCTGAATACTGTAATGTTCTTTTTTTTACAGTAAACGGACATAGCATAGCGCATTCGCCGTACGTAAAAACAGCTCTTTTGCGGGATAAATACATTCTTTTAATCAAAGCTTTGGTTTGTGTGCTGCTCTCTCGTCTACCTCTGCCGCTTTCTCTAACCGCCCTAAACGATCTTAGTTTTTGATTCTGCGTAAAACTGTCTGAGCATTTCGGTTTCCAGTTACAGTAAGAGAGTTCAAAGCACCAGGAAATGCATATAGAAGGAGGGAAATATAATCCACAACAATTTTTCAAGTCTTATGGCAACTTTCCCACTTAAATACAGAAGTAATAAAACACGTCTGTGCTGACCAGTCAGCGCCTTCATTTGCAATTCAAGTCGCCCCACAGAATTCAACAGGAAGAGCCGGCATGGCATCTTTTTAGAGCTTTACTGAGGGACCAGAAAGTGTTGTTTTCTCACGAATCGAGCTCCTAACTGGGCAGCACACAAGTGTTTAAAGTACCGCAGTGTCTCGCAAGATTGCAGCGCTCACACCATCTTTCGAATCATGTTTGGTGTGTAATAGAAACCTTGTGTAGGCTTTCTCGCGGCCAGAATATAATGCAATGATCGCAAAAAAAAAAAAAAAAAAAAAAACGATTCACTTCCCTTTTTTGTGAGGCGCAGTGGTGGTGGTTGGGAGGGGCCCGGGGGGAGGTTAGAGGAAGGTATAACCAAGCCTTCCAATATGACCAGCAAAACTAAGCTCTTACTTGGTTGGCGTTATGGCTTACTTTAAGCCCCCAATCGTCCGAAGTAATAACATTTGGTACGCTTGCCTCAAAGCACTTCAATAGTGTTACCTCTCACTTAAAGAAGTAAAATAGTGCGGGGAGAACATTGTCTTTGATCGTTATTGGACAATATCCGTCCGGCAAAGATGCAGAGCAAAAGAAGAGAGGAAAAAAACATTGAAATTGATATTAGTGGCCCACATACATCACTTCCTTAAGTTAAATACAGGGAAATACCTGTGAGTAATAGCCTAATTTTTCCCAGGTTAGCCGAAACGGGTTCTTCTATAAATGGTAGTAACACAAATTATTTTAGGCTATACAGGTTCTTATTAAGTTCTTATTTTCTAAAGAAAACTTTCTTTAATGCTTAACGTTTAGTGATATTCGGCCTATTCCTTGTATAAAATTTGCATACCACATAAGTGCTTATGTAATAAGCACTAGCGATTTAGAATGTGACATTATATAACTTTATACGCACAGTTATGCTTTGTCCAAACTTTCAAAAAACATTTGTAATCAATTTTAGAAAATAGCAACGTGTTTCCAAATTTGAGGCCAAATAGGTTCTTATACAAATGGGGTCTAATTTCCAAATTTTTGCCTAACAGGTTCTTAACTGTTAGGTTTTTACCCGCGGGTTTTTACTGTATATATATTTTAAAACCGGAAAACAGGACTAATCTCGTGTCCTCCCAATCCGATTCTTAAAATGTATTAAAAACAGGAACCTTGTTATTGCTACTGAGTGTAAAAATAGAAATTTGCAGTTTCTCGGAAAAAGAGAAAGCCCATAATTAATGAGACCATTAGATTCAAACAACGAGAAAGCCGTCAGAAGCGTTCTATCACACGCCAAAGATGATGCCAAAGATGATGCGAAAGATAATGCGAGAGCTTTCATTCGATCGCCAGATACTGAATAAATAATGTAGCCTTAATGTACTGGTACTTATTATGCAAGGAAATTGGCTGCCAAGAGCTGACGTTCGGGACGGTGTTTAAAATTCAAACAAAATACACTCAAGTACACAAAATTGTTTCATCAATGTTTGGTAAACAGTTGTGAAAAGTTCATGCTTTGTCTCTCCTGGGATGCGATTCTACAAACTTTGATGTTGATAATGGAAAGCAAAATACTTGGAAACTCATACGTATTAACGCAGGCTTATCAAGAAATCTTAGGATGGTTGTAGAAAGCAGCAGGGTAACGGTAGACCCGAGAACGGACTTTGCTGGAGGAGCTTCTGCCTTAATCTCTTTCCAAGCAAGGCTGACTAACATGTTGTGAAACAAAAGAAACAGAAAGAAAGAAACATAATAGCAAGTCTCTTCAACAAACGTCATTCAATCTTCCACTTAGGTTCTTGATTTAGTAAGACACATCAAAATTATCTTCCTTTAGTCAGGTAGTCCTTAGTTTGTTTTACAAGGTAAGGGTGTGTTTTGGGCAACCCAATGACGTGCCGAAAGCCACAATTGACAGTAATTTTCGGCACAATAACTTTTTTAAGACTTATTCTGAAATATCTTGTCAACTTTTGCATTGTTGTTTTTGTTCTTGATATTTTCGATGGTTTTTGACGGCGTATGACAGCATTATATCCTTTTTTTTTCATATCCTCAACATTGCATCATAAACGTCACTATTTCAGACTCCAAGTCAGAAAATAATATAAAATGATGGAAAATTTATCCCAGAATGATAATGGCTGGCTACAATCTACTCACTGTATTGGTGCCTGAAAAGTGGTCAGGAACGTCGTGATTGAAACGAAGAATTATGTCAAAAAGCTGAAACTGAGGCTACACGTCACTAAACACGGTCCCAGGCAAACGCTCGGCACATCAAAACATTCACGGGGGAAAATTGCTATAATGAACATTTTTGTATCATAAAGTAGATCTTCTTCTCAAAGTTTTGGAAAAAATCTCGAGGAAAATGTGACTAGTTGTTACTTGCAATTTGTAACATTCTTGATGTCATCAACGAACGAAATGGAGAACAAGTTATATTAAAATCTTACAATTTTTTTAAGCACCAATTTCGATCTCTAACTTTATTTTCTTCTGTAACCGATCGACAACAACTGTTTTTATATATTTTCTGTTAGGAAAAAAATTATCAAATATTTTTTTCCTAACCAAGTCTATTATCACTTTTCGTTTTCCGTTTAGCACCAAAGCGAGGCTTCCAATAAAAGGCGCCACTTTAACGGCTTTAACCAAATTTTTAACTTTTGCAAGTGATGAATTTTAAAAATATTGCCTTTCTTCAGTTAGGAAAGTGCAAATTGAAAGAGTAACTGGTTTGCAGGTGAACATGAGCGAAAAGTTTCTGTTCCTATGTATCAGAGAATGAGAATGCTGTGACACGTCACACAAAATGAGATCAAATATCACGTGATTTCTTTGCAAGCCGTGGTGCTTTTCATAAAATCGACTTTTATAGAGTCCTATCAGTTATCTGGATAACATTTATTTTCTTATTGAATAAGTTTCTACGAATAGATTGAGTGGCAATTTCAGCCTCGTTCTCATGTGAGACCTTTTTTGACCTGTACCGACTGACAAAAACATAGCTATAACTCAAAACGTATACCACAATTTGAAACCACAAACTACCTAGCGTGAAAGAGGAGGTTTTAATCTATTGAAATCCGTTGTCAAACCTTTTCAGTACTCTTGAAGTGCAAAACATCATTTCTGTGCTCCTAGCTCCCGGACTACTACCATAATGACTCCTCCTCTTGCATGGCTCGACTTGTAACCAAGTTTCAACACTCGTACAATTTTCGAAAAAGAATGTCTTCTAATTAATCGGGCGTGGCCGATTTATAATTTACCCTTTGGGCGTCCTAGACGATAGTCTCCTGTCGGCCAAAAAAGACGGGGATAGCCTGGGGTTGCTACAAAACCGCTACGGGTGACGCATACCGCAATGGTTTTCATTTTAGTTTTGACAGGAAATCGTTGCAGGCACACTGGGTCGACTTTTGGGTTAATGTGTAATCAGGTTGTGTTTTTTTGCTTCGGCGAAAGGACAGAGAAAAAAGCTCAAGGGCAAAGTACTAATATTCACCATTGTGAAACTGCGCTTACTTTGACAAGTTGAAGTTATTTTTGTAAATGAAAAAGGTAACGTCATTGATGTCACGCAGTGTTTTTTATTTTAGCAAACCAGACGGTTTGCTAGTTTCTGACTGTGAATGGAGGTGTGATCTTGCGGTATATTTTTTGAGCCTGACTCCGCCGTAAAACTTTTTTTATTTAGCAAGAACTGTGTCGATTTTCATTTCTGAACAATTGGTCGTCAAGTCGTTTGTCACAAAGAGTAGAATGTTTGTACAGCATGTTTTGGAATTATTTTAGATTTGGTTAGTAAGACGCTTCTGAAGACCTGAGCAAAACATTGTGAATGTACAGTATTAGTAGGAACTTGAATGGAATTTTCACAAGTTGGATAAAGCTATCAACTGAAAGAAATGGACTTCAAAATGAAAACTTTGAATAACGAGATTTAATTGGATTTTGTTGAAAATAAATTTTATCGCGGATTGGATGCATAATATCACGGCTATTTCAAAAACGAGTGCGAGTGTTTCATCACGATTTCCAAACACGAGAAAACAGATGAAAGCACTCGGCCGAAGCGGCCTCGTGCTTTCATCTGTTTTCTCGTGTTTGGAAATCGTGATGAAACACGATGCACGAGTTTTTGAAATGACTTCTCTAAAGAAACAATACAAAATTATGCAGTGTCGTATTTTTTTCCCATTTTTCTTTAAAATGCCTTGTATGTGTGATTTGTTGTATTCAGTCGGCATTCATTGTATTTGTGAGCTTTTGTTTTTAATTATCCAAAAGTTTCGTGTTGCACCAAATTTGTATTCTAAAAGCGTTGTGAACTTGAAGGGATTTACATATTGTTTTTGCCATGGCCGAAGGAAGGTTTCGCTCTCCGAAAACAATCGAGGAAGAAGAACTTTGCGTAGAGAGAGCAGTACCGAAGTCTACCAGATATAAAAATAAGTGGGCAATAGGGATTTTTGAGGATTGGCAACGAGTGCGAAGTGTCAATGTTCCAATACTCGAGGTTGGTGGAGTTTTTAAAGAGTATGAATTGCACAAAGTTCAGCCGCTTACACTAGGCTAGCTAGTAAGTGCGACAATTAGTGTCGATTCCAGCAGTGAGTCCGTGTCACGGAAGGTAGAAAAAGTTTCTCAGAATGTGGATATGGATACTATGCCAGTCTGTTTTGGCGACTTTAAGAAATGTACTGTAAACTTTAATTTCAAATGACTTAGGCTTGTCAGTTTGTAATTTGAAATGTTTTTCCTGGTCATTGTTTATTAAAAATTAATGATTCATGTAAAGCTGTGTTTGAGTAATATATGAATATGCAGATTAAGAACAATTTTTTCACTAGTGATGAAAACGTGATGAAACACTAGTGATGAAAACGTGATGAAACACTAGTGATTTTCAACTGGTGTTTCATTGAGTTTCCAACTCATCCACCTGACCCGAATGGGGCGCTCTGGTTGGCTTATAACGTCATGAATTATTAATGAGTTTGAGAAATTATTAGAAAGGTTCCTTTCTTCCTTCTGAACTTATTGTTATTTTCATGTATTGATTATTTGAAAGTGGTTTTCTTTGATAAGAAAAAAAAAACGGGTTTTCACTGAACTGCTTGAAGTATTTTTAGACGTGATAATATTGGCTTAATCAAATTACATTGTGCACGAAATATTTTTTATTCTTTTGTCTTGAAACTTTGAGGAAATTGAAATTTTTGTTTGGCAGTAGTGTATGAAAGGCAGTTTATAGAACTGAATAAAAAATAAGAAACATTGATAAAGGTTATTTCAAAAGTTTATTTTGCCTGATTTTGAAGGGTTTCAGGAGTTTTAAAGAGTGCTGGTAAACGGCTGTATCTTGTTTGTCTCTATTAATAAACAGATTGTTGTCACATCAAAAATAATGCAAAATTGACCGTGTCGCACGTTTTATTTAATAACTCCAAAAGTATTTACAGCTATAAAGTCTCCAATATCTCAATTGAAAGGGCACAAAATATGCTTTCTAGAAAAAATATAATCTCCTTCATGGATACTTAAAACGTTTCAAAAAAAAATTCTGAATCACAAAAAATCAGTAAAACTGAAATAGTGCAAAAACGCTCCACTGGGTAAATTTTAAGGTCCAAGTAATCATTTTCCGTATTCTAAGACAAAATTGGTGCCGAAAACCGGATAAAAAAATTCCAAACAGGGAATTAATTATTAATTTTTTTTCTTACGTAAACAGAAGGATCGCATTTCAGTTTCCATGGCAACGACTTATCAGAGCTCAAGTTACGTGCGGCTACTCAGGCTGCATAATCTCTACAAAACGAGTGATTATCAAAGAAATTGAGCTTTACATTCCCAAATTCGACAAAGGACAAATTGTTTATGATAAAGGCGAGTTTCTAAACGTAATAAAACGGCGATCCGAACGGTTTTTTGTCGCATTTTGAGCAACATGTGCTCATATCGCAAACAGACACAAACATGTGCGAAGCAAAATAAAAGATCATTTACCTCAATTTTTCTTCATGTAAGGCACATTCAAATGTGTTGGCCCAAAATCGCTCTGTAATTGGCTAATCATATCAGCTTCCTGTTCTCCAAATTTGGAGGAAAACGGAAGTAAGGCAAATTTTCTAGGAATTTTCGCGCTACCGGTCCAAAAGGACCGGTAAATGGCCGTGCGTGACAAGAAAGAGTTTAAGTGCCACTGTCAGAGAAAGTGTTCCAGGTGATGAAAGTCGGGTCAACCGATTTTGATGAAACTTGCTGCAGAAGTTGGCCTTGATGAGATATTCCAAAAGCCATTTGGGTTTGGTTTTCTGACTTTTACTTTAAAAGTTCTGGGGGTGGTCCCAAATGGAGGCTCCAGATCATCAAAAATCTTGTATTTGAAGGGGTAAGTTTGAAATTGTATAAAACGAAAACCATTCAACTTATTGACTAACTATTTGTATGCTATTTGTCTACTATAAAGGCTCTTTCATATGATATGTGTTGTTTTGGCATAGAGGGTTCTGGCAGTGTGGGGTCCAGCACTAATATTGACTAAATTTTGATGAAAAAAACACTACTCAAAATTGCCAAATTTTAAATGTTCATAATTTTTAACTGCCTTAGTGTATATAATAGATACTTATATCAGGAGTTACCCCAATGTTACTAGAATGAAAATCAACTGAGAAAAATTTGGGCCATGCAAGTTTTTAGTGCTTCAAAGACCCATTTTGAAGTACACCATCACCTAATTTGCATAATGTCCACACCAATAGTTTAACACTCAAACTCAATATATTTATATTTAAACACTTCAGTTTGCCTTGGTGTGGCATATTTTCCTTGGAAATCTGTACAATTAATGAGTAATTTTGTTGAGTGAACACTACCGTAGACATTTGAATTGCCAAAGAATTAGAAAATTCAGTACTGACAAAACTAATGTAACTGCAACTAAAAAAGTTTAAAATGTATACAATAAATCTTTTTGTCTAGTATTTATTTACAGCATTCCATTTCACTCCGATTCAATTGTGAATTGCTTTTTGAAGCAGTTGAGTAGTTCTATCAGTACCTTTTTGCCAGAAGTGGTCTTCTATAGATATTTTTCAACTGACTTCTCGTTGCACGGCAGCTCAAATCTTTATATTTATATTATCATTATACTTTAAGCTGAAACCATGTCCGTGTTTTCTTACCTGGTAAAACGCGTGTCCTTTTCATGGATTTTGTTACATGTGAAAGACAGAACCGGATTATCAAATATTAAACTGGTTTAAAATCACATTGATATAAAATTCGACAAAAACAAATTTCAGTCTGACTTCCATCTTGGACGTGTAAAGAAGAGAACTGGGTCATAAGCGGTTCCCAGTCTTCTCCCCAGAGAAAAACAACTTGTTGGAAATTATTTTATCCAGCCTGAACGATTAGTCACAGAATAGTACAATGGCATTTTGCTCGTTTGGAGGGGAGGAAGATCCCTGCGGTGCTGTAGAATGGGCTGCCCACGACAGCTCTATGGTTCCATTACAACACTGTAAGCGTGACATGAGCTCGTGGCTCAAAGAGAAGTACGGAGGTTCTGGCGCTTCCGGGAGTAGAGGACGTCCTACATCGAAAAGTAGCGGTAAGGTATTAAAATAATCATGCAATTACTGCAATTCGTGGCAAAAATAAACAAAGTTTGAGTTGCAAATATGTTTTTGCTGCATGTGGTCATGCGTTGACTGTCGAGTGTTATGGCATGCAGGCTTTAAATATCTGGTTACAGGAATAATATAAATTCGTATGATAAATTTTCAAATTACGCCGGTTGTGCAACACGAAATAGCCCTCTACAAAGCAAACAAGCACAGAACAAAACAAAACAAACAAACAAAAAAAAACAGAAACAAAAAAAGACTTGAAAAATAACTTTTTTAAGATTAAATCTGAGCTAATCTGCAATAAATGCACTTTGTTTGCATGTTTAATGATGTAATGTACAGTAAACGAGACAAACATGGTAGTAAGTGTGATGACAGATTGCTTTCAAACACGACAACCATCTATGGACAGAACCATTATAAGAAACATTTACGCATGACATTGCTACACTACACATTACTTCCAGATTCGCTTTTAACTTTAAACCTCTCAATGAAAATTAAAAGTACGGTTTTCTTCGTTTCGTGACACCGAAGGTCATTTTAGTCACGCGCGTGTTACAGTTGACTGCCCGGCTTCGAAGATTGTTGAATGAATTAAGGAATCCATAAATCCTTAAAAATTGAGATTTGAAAGATCTCAAACTAGTTTAACTTATGTTTGACTTTCGTCATAGATTTGATCATTGTATCTAATGAAAATGATTTCTGGAATGTCGATTTCAACTTCCTGGTTTCGGTTGCAATTTTGTGATCAAATAACATAAACAAATGAAACTAAATGCTAAAATCTGAAGGTAACAATAAAAACAAAACAAACTATACAACTAAAACATATAACAAAAATAGAAATAAAATGAAGAATTAAAATTAGCTCTAACTGCAGGCAGACAATATCTCAAAGGTGAATTCAAGAGTCACTTGGGACGAGGGGAATGTTGTGCTGACCACTGCACAGTTTTTGCATTATCAGATCCAAAGAAAGCGGAATTTCCCTCTCCTTGTGACCACAGCCATGACATGTCATGCTCAGACTGCCAGAACATAAAGAACGTTCTGAAAGATATACAAAAGAAACTTGAGAGCAAAGAGTTAGAACTTACAAAAGACCAGCAAGAAAGGGCAAAGTGGGAGTTTGAACATGCGGTTAGCGACATTGAGGCCTGGAAAACTCATCTGCTTAGGGCATTCCATCAAGACCAAGCAAAGCAAGATGCATTAAGCCAACTTGACGAGAAAACAATTATTGTCATAAACCACTGGGCGATGAAGCTACTACCCATGAAATTTAGAGAAACCCAATCTCAATGGTTCGCGAAACGTGGCCTGAGTTGGCATTTTTCTGCCGTGATTCACAATTCAGGTCACCCTGACTGCCAAGCTGAAGGCAACGGCGAGCATGTGATTCATACATATGTGGCTGCCTTTGATGATTGCAAGCAAGATTGGTTTTCCGTGACATGTATAATCGAATAAGTCCTTGTTACCGTAAAGGAAACACACCCAACTGTGTCAAAAGCTGTGTTACGCAGTGATAATGCGGGCTGCTACCATAGCACCTCTCTTTTGACAACAGTATTAACTCTTCAAGCAAGCGAACAGGTGTAGAGGTCATACGTTACGATTTTTCGGATCCTCAAGCAGGAAAGGATCTCTGTGACCGCAAAATCGCGCCATTCAAGCAGCGTATGAGAAATTACGTAGCAGAAAACAATAACGTACAAACGGCAGAAGATGTGAAAAAAGGATTAGAATCTCCACCAGGTAGTGCAGGCACTCGGGTGACAGTTTGCAAAATCGACAAAACTAAAATGTCAAAGGCCGTTAAAAACAACAAGATCACGGGCATTACTAAATATTATGACTTCTCTTATAGAAGAGGTATACGAGTCTGGCAGGCACACGGCGTTGGCGAGGGCATGATGATTGAAGACTTTCAAAGTAAACAGGATGTTTCTGGGCTAGAGAGGGCAGGCGAGTGGAGCCACGAAGTTACTAGGCCGAAGCAAAAAAAGGGCACAACAAAGTCCAAAGCTTGTAAGAGTGATCTCACGAGTACATATTCCTGTTTGGAGCCTTCATGCATTTTGACTTTTAGCACTCTTGAAGATGCTGATGAGCATATGGATATTGGATGCCACGTCATGCTTCCCGAGATTGAATCTGTTTACGACACCGTACGAAGAGAGTGGGCCGCTACAACAACCTCTATCAAGGGAAAAAGTCAGAAGATTGGTGACAGTCACTATCACTGTGATGCTACAACAGACGAGCATGCTTGCCAGGGATGGGCTCTAAAGAAGCAGAAGCCTCCTGTACAAATTTCAGGGGAAGTTAAGGAGTACCTCACACGTGTGTTTAATGAAGGTACCAAAAGCAAACTAAAAGCAAAGCCAGATGACGTCGCAGAGGATCTGAAGAGAAAGTTCGCGAGATCCGAGTGGCTTGAAGTTCAAACTATCAAAGGGTATTTTTCCCGACTGGCGGCGTTACAAAAAGGTCAAGAAGTAAGCGTGGAAGACACTGCCTGTGAAGATGCAGCGATCGAAAGGGAAGAACTTCTTCAGGATTTGATAGAAGAAGCACAGAAACAAATTCATCTTCAACATCCTCTGATGTACGAAAAAATTAATCTTTTTGAACTTTTCGGGGAACAAACTTGACCATGCGTTACGAAAGTTTAAGTTATGTACCCAGCTTAAAGCTATGTGAGATTCATTTGGAGTGCTAGTGGACATTGATGGCCCAGCCACTCGTAAAGCTCCATTTATTACCGCTGTGTTTGAGCTAGTTAAATTCTGCCAGTGCCAGTGTAAATGAGCGACTTACAAGAAAGTTATAGATACAGAAATCAGTGTTATAACAATATAACTCCGGGGGGGGAGGGGGACTCCTATATGAAACGGACCGGGATGCTCGTCGGAAATTTTAAAAAGAACCCCTAAAAGAGACCAATCTGGGAGTGGCTCAACCTTTCGTTGACCCCTAAAAGATACCAAAAACCTAAGAATAGAATTTTATATTTGTATATTTCTTCGTGTATAACCCTAAACGAGACCATTATGGCTAAAAAAATTGGCGTTTTGCCCGGAACACCCTAAACGAGACCAAAAATCCGAAATTTACACCCCTAAGCTAGACAACGGGCATCCCCGTCACTTTCATATGCGAGTCCCCCCCCCCCGGGTTATAACTGTACATAAAGCGATAGTTCCTTCCCTTTCGGTCTTAAAATATATGACACAAATACCCTAGAGAATGCACAAAAATGAAGACAAGTTTGCGCAGCCAACGTTCCGTAATTTGATCATAAAAAGGGTTGATAGCGCAAAGAGGGGGAAGGCCACTAGTTTTTTATACAGGTGAAGAGGCACGGGGCACAAGACGTATGCACGCATATTGAATAGTCAATAAAGAGAGCGAATAAGGGGGTGAAAGATGCAGGAGGATTTGAAGATAGCCTCCTGCCATTAAAATTCACCGAACCCCCACCCTCATACTCAGTTTTCAGGCAGACACTGCCTCTTTCTTTAGCATAGCGAGTTTTAGTATTAACATAATTGTTGCACGCTTTAGGGAACAACTGTTGGTGAAAGTGGCCTCACCGTCTGCAGAAGTTGGTCAAATGTTCACTAACAATAGCCAGACAACATTTTGTAGGTCTTTTATTTTATTTTGGGCAAGGAATCAAACTATCAGGCTGATTAAAATATGAAAATCTGTATATTTGCCAAGATGGCAAAGGCATATTTAATTGTTTTATTGACGTTTTATTTGACAATATAGATTTTCGAACAGGAAAACAAAGATATCAAATTGCTGGAGGTCGCGTGTACTCGTTCCAGTCAGGCTACTCTCGACCCAGTTCTCCCGCCACCACATCCAAAATGGAGGATAAACAACCCTAAATGCCAAGACGCGCAGCAAAAACGACAAAGAACTGAGCGAATATAGAAAGCTTATTCGTTATATCAGAGACTATTCACATAGATCCATGTAAAGAAATGTAGGGGGAGCCGATTATCAGAAAATACGATTTGTCCATGAACTGATTGTAGTCGCAGGATTTTGAGAAAGATGGAAGTTTGGCTTCCAACTGTTTATATTTATACACTTTTTTAGGTAAGTTGGTAAAGTAAGCAAAGATTTTTTGGAAGAACATTATGTATTAGTATTGTACACTCTCCAGGAATACTTATTACTGACTTGCTTTATCGTATGCATTTTAACTTTTTAATAGCACAAGTTAGATTGATTTTGTCAGTACTAAATTTTCTAATTCTTAGGCAATTCAAGAGTCTACAGTAGTGTAAACCCAACCACAATACTTATTGTATAAATATCTTAGGAACGTAAGCCTCACCAGGGCAAATTGAAGTGTTTAAATATAAATATATTGAGTTTGCGTGTTAAACTATTGGTGTTGACATTATGCAAATTAGGTGAGGGTGTACTTCAAAATGGGTCTTTGAAGCACTAAAAACTTGCATGGCCCAAATTTTTCTCAGTTGATTTTCATTCTACTAACATTGGGGTAACTCCTGATGTAAGTATCTTTTTTATACACTAAGGCAGTTAAAAATTATGAACATCTAAAATTTGGCAATTTTGAGTAGTGTTTTTTTCATCAAAATTTAGTCAATATTAGTGCTGGACCCCACACTGCCAGAACCCTCTATGCCAAAACAACACATATCATATGAAAGAGCCTTTATAGTAGAAAAACAGCATACAAATAGTTAGTCAATAAGTTAAATGGTTTTCGTTTTATACAAGTCCAAACTTACCCCTTCAAATACAAGATTTTTGATGATCTGGAGCCTCCATTTGGGACCACCCCCAGAACTTTTAAAGTAAAAGTCAGAAAACCAAACCAAAATGGCTTTTGGAATATCTCATCAAGTCCAACTTCTGCAGCAAGTTTCATCAAAATCGGTTGACCCGACTTTCATCACCTGGAACACTTTCTCTGACAGTGGCACTTAAAGGATCTTATTTAGTTTCGAACGCTCTAATTTTTGAAAGGTTAAAACAGGTTAAAACCGGGCGGTTTCATGAGTTTTTTGGGTAGAAAGGTACGGTGGTGCTCAATAAGAAATGTTTAGAAAGGAATGACTGTAGTAGCACGTAAGTCGGAGGTTTGCGTGAGTCATGGGGTAAAGTATGCGTGAGTTGGATTTCCGGCGTCTTAACGGCATGGTTTGTTTACTGAAATATACCTGAATTTTATTTTAATTAAATTTTATCACGGCCTGCATGCATAATGTCACGGCTTTAAACGTCTTCGATTTCAAAAGGTTGCTTGGTCTCATTTTCGATAAAAAATTCATCTGAAACATTTTGCCTGTCGTGTGACGCACGTTAATCTGGTTTTGAATAGTTCGAAATTGTGTTTTTAAGGGCCTGATTACATGAGCCGGGCTGGCCCGGTTAGCCGGGCTGGCTCGGTTTGCCGAGATGACTTTCAGCTCGGTATTACATGAGCCCGGTTAGCCGGGCTGGCCCGGTTTGCCGAGATGACTTTCAGCCCGGTTTCAGCATGAATGATCAGAGCACGAATGATCTTGATCACCTTTTCCCGGCAATTTGGTGGTTAATTTTTTGCACTTATGCAGCTAAATAGGTTACCTTACCTCTACATCCTATTTAGAAGGAGTAGCATTGATTTTTTAGTCGGATATTGTGCTCGGAAGAGAAATTTAATGCTGGCCCGCTTAGCCGGGCTGGCCCGGTGAACGCGATTACATGGAAAATTTTCAGCCCGGCTAGCCGAGATCCCGGCATCGCGATACCGGGATCTCGGCTAGCCGGGCTGGCCCGGTTGTCATGTAATCGCAAAGTTGATTTTTGTTGCGTTTAACAGACGTGCCGAGATCTCGGCAAACCGAGCCAGCCCGGCTAGCCGGGCCAGCCCGGCTCATGTAATCAGGCCCTAAGATTTTATTCTTGACTATTATGTAACTCTTTCGAAGATATAAAATTTAATTGATGAGGAACTAGTACTGTTATTTTCCAGATATTTCGATCTTTTAATCGAGAAATGAATTATTTTTTGGTTCGTCATTCAAGCGTTTTGAGTTTAGTTTTGGAGTCGGGGAAATTTATTTCCCGTAGAGGGATGACTGTGGAACTTGAATAGGGCCGGCTACTTGCCAAACTTTGGCCGTCTACTTTCGTCTCACTTTACTCTAAACTTTGACAAAAAATAAATAAAATAATGGAAGGATGCCGCAAAAATACTGCAAGACATCCGTGTCTAATGTCTGAGTCGAATTGTAAACGTATTGCAAGAGTTTTTAATATGTTTACCTTAAAATAAAGGCGGTGAAATCTACATATTTTGATGAGAAATTCCGGAAGGGACATCTGTGTTCAAAAAAAACTTTTGCACAACTTAAAGTTCTGAAAAAAAGACAACATGTTTTGTAAAAATCACAGGCAAACATGATCGGAAAAACAAAACAGGTCAATGGGTTTTATTCACGAAAATACAACTTTTTTAAGAAAGAGTTTGTTTTCACCATTCATGAACATGGGAAACAAGACAGTGGAATCAAATTACATTTCACACGAAATTTGCATACATTTGAACTTGCAACAAAGAAGTATCTCTGCCGAGACATAATAGTGAAACCTTGCATTAATAATTATTGTATTCTGATCTGATTGTTATTTTTTATGCATTAACTGTTTGAAAGTGGTTCTCATTGATGAAAACAGATTAGTACGCGTACAAACGAAAAACCAAGAAAAAAGGATACTGAAAAGGTCAGGCAATGTATGCAAACATTGAATTGAAAGAAAAATGCCGAAAATAGCATTTTCAAGCATCAAAATTTCATTTTTTTTATTTGGGGGGGGGGGGGATGCCCTCAGACCCTCCTAGGCGACTCGCGCCTTTGGCGCTCGAAAAGTACCCTGCCGCCGACTTTTCAAAACCATGTTATTGAAAGCCCTGATTTGTGAAAGCTTTAACGCTTCTATATTTTTCCACATTATTCTTTTTTTTTGTTTTGACGTGAAATGAATTTCCTTTTTTATGCCATTCAACTGGTTTGAGCTGATTTTGTTGAAGATTTGTGACGCAATATAAATTTTCAAACCTAAGCTGGAGCTTGCCTAGGCGTGTGTGTTAAAAAGAAGATGACTTCTAGAGTTTACGGAAACTGCGTGACATATGCAGACCTCGGGCTATCGTTTAACGGTCACCCAAAACCTCCGCTTCGCTGACACCATCCCCTTCCCTCCCCCAAAACGCTGGTGATGGGGGGGGGGGGGTGGTAATTGGAGTAGCTAGAAAGCTCGATGGGATAGGGTGGAGTAAAAGACTGCAGGAGAGGGGAGGGAGTGGAAGGATGGGAGAAGAAAGTGAGGGACAGGTGGGGGTGAAAGGCTAAGGAGAGGGAAAGGGAGGGAGCTATGCTTGGTTATATCACGCAACCTTTGACTTCTGTTGTTTTCTCACAAGAACAAAACTTAAGGTGGGGTTCTTCCTGAATTTGAATGAAATTTTAAGAGATTTAAAGAAGGGATTGAAGAAAAAAATGGAAACACCACCAAACAGTTAACCCCCTCGCAAGAGCACTCCAGGTTGCCAGGAGACTGTTTGGTGTCCGTCCACCAATTTTTAACTTCAAATTCTAACTTGAAAATCACATTAAATCTCCAATATTTCTTGTTTGTCTAAATTTTACTAATCCTTTGAGAAAATTTATCGCCTCCCAGACATCCCCCCAAATCGCCCAAAAATTAACAAAATACTGCAAAACAAAGATATACGGGATAAGTAAAGCTTTTTTCGATTTCTTGAAACGCGGCTGAAATGGTTTTCAGTATTTTCCAGCCCTTATACTTTGGGTCAGTACTACTATTCTTCATCAATTGCTATTACAGTAATGGTATGAAACAAATACCTAATCATTGGTCAACAAGTTGTGATCATTTTCTTGACAATAGTAGTTACCTAATAAAGAGTTGTAGTACTGTTCCATCAAAGTGTAAGGGCTGAAAAATACCGAAATGCGTCATCCACCTAAAGCGTTGGAAAAATGGTCTTCAGGTAAAACCCCGCCTTTATTAAGTATTGCGAAAAGGCTGCACTTTGCTAAGTGTTAAAAATTTATATTTTGTAGTCGTCTAGTTCAATCGTTTATTTGTATTGTGCGAAATATATTTATAAATTGAGACCATTATGTCATTAAGTAATAATGCAATCTTGAAAACACACACTAATAGGGGTGGCGAATGGTACCCAGAAAATCCAGGGTCTCAGAAAATTCCGGTCAAATCTCGAAATCTCGGACGATTTTGTGATGAGTCTCGGAGTCTCGTTTTTTGGGGATTTTTTTGTGTCTCGGAGTCTCGAATTTTTGGCCGCAAGGTCTCGGAGTCTCGGATTCTATATTATTTCAGCCAGAATCTCGGACAAAACGAATCGTTGTTAACGAAAAGCTACGAGAGCTAACGAGGAAAGTCCGCTCATTCTCGTCGCCCAGAGGCCGCGATCCTTCTGGTCAGAAGGCATTCTCGTTCCCAGGCAATACCAATGAACTCTACATTAAGTTTCAGACGCCCGTATTGAAATCGCTTGAATACGATTTATATATGTGTACGATCGTGGTCTTTCGAGTATAATGGCGTGACCAGCCAGTATATTCAGTCAAAGATTACGTACACGGAATGTACGGATTACACCGATTACTCATGGTTCAGAATTGGAAACTTTATCCGTATCGCTACTCTAATTATAGCTAACCATATAACTTTAAATAAATAGGTTTTGTCTTACCCTGTTAATCCGATGTTTCGTGCTCTTCGAACTCTGTAGTACCTTGAGTGGTTAGTCTTGTGCTGTACTGCATTCAAGATTAAGACACCTTGCTCTCCTATGCCTTACTTACACTGGAGTATATATAAGTCACGGTAGCGGTGAACTCTCAAGGAAATTCAGCATAGGACAGGAACTGAGAAAGATGCGATGGACTGATATTCAATTCAGGGTGCAAGTAGCTGTAGCAGAATCTCTGACCCGTTTCATATAAAACTCTCCGTAACAATACTATAACAATTTCTTTGATATGAATATTTGGAAAATTTTTAAGAATGATCCAAAGCCTGAGATTTTGAACAGAGTATAAATTTTGTGTTAAAATTGCAAATACCATATAATTATATGTTTTAAAATGGACCGTATACATATAAAGCTCTTTGTTTCTCCAAACGAGAAAAATTGAAAATGAGAGTAAAAAACCGTTACTAGCCAAATGCTCCGATGCTTATGACAGTTCGATGAACGGACGATGCAATACGACGATATGCACAGTATACGACATAAACGGAGATGTAATATGCTAAACCAGTTTAAGAATGTACACAAGAGTATTTTCAGCCTAACAGCGGCGGAAAAACTTGAAATACACAGCCTGGGCCGGAAAAAATATTCAAATAGGAAAAAAAAACAAGAGTGTATGTGCAGCGTGAATCTAATATCATTACGGAATAAACGCTAATGAAAGCTGATAAACTCTCATAGGTTAATGCATCACATGAATGGGATACCGTTACACATGTTAGGTAAAATTCCTGGTTCTCTGGATTAGTCTTGGAATGTTTCCAGATTTAGCTATATTTCCAACGTGGTCGCAAAAACAATGAATTGCGCGCATATAAGAAACGTTGACCTATTTACAAATTGTTTAGCTAGAACACGCAAGTAAGCAGTTCCCAGGGGGGTACTCCGGCTTGTAAATGACGGGGATGATCGAATGGAGGCAAAATTCAGGACCCAAAAAAATCCCTAAGTCTTCCGACATTACCCAAAAAATCCCTGAACCAAAAATAACCCCCAAAAAAATCCCTTGTCAAATTACCCCTAAATTGCCACGAGGTGCAATAAAATAACACAAAGAACGCTCGTTTTGTTTATTCATGATACCATTAATACGCCAAGGCCGTGCCAAGGCACATTAGTTCGTTTTTAATACCCAAAAAAATCCCCTATCTAAATCAAGATACCCAAAAAAATACTTGCCAAATTTTCCAACCCAAAAAAATCCCAGAATCGAAAATTTCAAACCCAAAAAAATCCTTCGATCATCCCCGTCATTAACAAGTCGGTGTACCCCCCCTGGGAAGCAGTTATGCATAATCGATTGTTAAATATAAAGCTAGCCAAAGCTTTGGTAAAATTCAAGGGCAATGCCAAAACACGTGGAGACCATGCGATCATGTAACCACTTACTTAGACTGTCCACAGCCCTCTATTTTCGTGTTTCTCGATCGATGAGCGCGCAGTGAGAACGGCAAGAGAACTGGACGTTTTTTGCGTTGAAAAATCGAGAGGCTGTGGACAGTCTACCACTTACTCGTTATTCTTAAGCTTTATACTATCTCATACTACGCTACTTACGTTTTCTTTTTTGCCGATGCTTTTCCTTCTCCCCTTCTTCGTCCATATTTATCTATGAACCAGTTCTCAAACGTTGGAAAAAGCTGACCAAAACCTTCAAGATTCAAGGGATCAGATCGATCTGGCGACCTTCAAAAAGCTTTTACAAGAGACTGATACTTTCCGACCGGAATCGGGAAGATGTCGTGACGCAAAAGCTCGCAGAGTATGACAGAGCGTGTGACCTTGGATAGTTAAATGTGGGGTCGTGATAGGTCGTAACAAGGTTGCGAAGTTAATCCATAACTAGCAGCTGGCGTCTTACTGTGAGTACATTTCGCCAATTCTTTACGTCTCACTAAAAAAATACTAATCTCGGGCTAAATTTTTTACTGTACAGAGTCTCGGGCTCGGTTTTTTACTGCTCAGAGGCTCACAGTCTCGGGCTCGGATTTTCTTAAATCATTTAAGTCTCGGTCTCGGATTTTGAAACAAGGGTCTCGGCGTCTCGGCGAGTCTCGGATTTTACCATTCGCCACCCCTACTAATACAGACTACACATTAATACAGCTCATGCAGACTGTGACTTGCGCAAACCTCCGACTGAGTGTTACTTAAGTGACTGTTTTTCCAGTGATTGTTACTGTACTGTACCGTGCCTTTCAAGTCAAAGCAGATAGTCAATTATTAACCGCCCGATTTTAAGCTTCTCAAGCTTCTTGTTCCTCCATCGTTTAATACCAATAAAGGAAACTTACAGAGGGGCAGTGCCCTGGAACCTTTTACTGCGAGAGTGCCACGGAGCAATATCCCTTAGGAGTTTTATGAAAATGATCAACACGTCTAACATAATTAAAAATACCGATTTTAACAACCTCTAAACATTGTAAGAGGTCTAGGCGCTTTTTATCTTTTTATCGTTGTAACAATTTAGCAATTTAATTTGTTTTAGCGATTAGTTAAGCGTTTTTACCTTAATATAATTTAATGTCTTTATCTACTAGTATGAATGTTTTATTTACACACGACACCACAAGCTATGTAGCTTTTTTACCCCATCGTGTCTAAATAAAGGTTTTGATTGATTAATTGATTGACGTACATGAACAAAATGCAATATACGAGTTGTATTGAAGTATAATTAGGGATGTTTGGAATATAGAGGAGGGTATTTGTCAAGACCTTGTAGCTCTGTAAACACTAAAAGATTAGAATGATCATATTTCATTTACCTCAACTTTTCTTCTATAATATTGGTACTGAAATTGTCCATTAGTGAAAATTATCCGTTCATATTACATACATACCCCAAGGAATGTCAACGTATCCTCCAAAAACGTACTGGTCTTTTCTGATGATAGTTATCGTGTGATACTTTCCATCACATTTACTATGAAAGGTACTTGCCGCCCAGCCGTGTAAAGTGGCGCGGTAACACAGATTCCAACGTCGAAGTGAACCACCCACGGGTTCCAAAAATCGACTGAGAGGATGGACAAAAAATCCATTGCCTTGGAGAATGTTTGACTGTATCGTGATCCCTACCAAAAAAACTAACAAGCATTTTTTTTAAATTAGTAAATCTGGAAAAAGTATTGATGTGACACCTCTTCGACTTCCACACCCCCACCCTTTCAATTACTCCATGTAAAAGTACAGTGACAGGCCATACTGAATACGGAACAGAACCCCCCACATTTAATTAAAAATATTGTGTCGTCTTAAGTTGAATTAAAAAGCAAGAAGATGTTATGTAACTATTGCTTGAAACTGTAGCTCACATTATCTTCATTTGCCACAAAATACAGCTCGCGCTCGTGTTTGGTTCACGTCTGCCTTGTGTTTTTTTTCTTGGAAATTGTCAGTTTATACCGTTACCGTTGCCAAAAAGCCTCTTACCATTGCATGAAGGTTGAACTCCTGTCCAAGTACCACTCGACTTGCAGTGACGCTCTGATGATCCTTTTAGCCAGTAACCAGGATTACAAGTGAACGAAACGTGTTTTCCTTCCCAATACTGTTGTCCGTGAGTATGACCATTCCTCAGGCTTTCCATAGGAGGACAAGTTTTGTGACCTTTATTTAAAGACCATTTAAAGGAATTAGAGTCACAAAACAACAATCGAGCAAAATAAAGTCCGTTATCCTTCGTTATTTGTTTGTTTTGTTTTGTTCTTATTAAAGATGCCCGTGTTAAACAATTTAAAATAAAAACTAGCAATATAAGTATAGTACAACGTTTCGCTGTCTTCATGGCAGCATTTTCAAGTTCAGTGTCATTGTCAAGTGCGATGGCTATTTATGATAAGTATAATTTCCAGAGGTGAATTCAATTCTGATTGGTCGAGAAGCTCGGAGAATACAGTAGAGCAATTTTTTTTTAGAAACCCCCATGTAATAGTGACTTCTTTTGATTGACAGAAAAAATGATCTCAGAAAAGCAGAAAGTCGCATTATTTGTAAGTAACTGTTGTGACTTCTTGATTGTTTACTGCAAGCTTGCATTTGGTTGTTACTGCAATGAGGTGCAAGGTTACTGGGTGCCGTGAAGCGTGTCGCTTGCTTTAGAAGTACCTCAGGTCACCTGGTGACAATTTGTTTCAAAAATGAAGCAGTTGTTAACAAAGCTTAGCAACAAAACTCCTCCTGAGTTGTCAACAGAGGTGCCGCTTCCTTCAAGCAACCATTCCGGAGTTACACTGCAAGCAGTGTTTGAAATAATTGCATTTTTCTCGTTTTATGGTAACCTAGTGTTCTAGTGTGGTTCTGTTGTTAAAAAAACCTGGCATCCTTTTGCTTTTTTTGGCAGTTACTGGCATGTTGAATAAAGTTAAGCTGCACGAGCTAAAACCATCAATCATCAACCAGCAATGCGTAAGTTAACAGCTATAAATGTGATCTGTGTGATGCAGGTTATGTTGGCTACACACGCAGAAACACAACATGGCAGCCAACACCCTTGATCTGAAGCACTTTTCGATCTTGAAGAAATGTCAAAGCAAACTGGACTGCCTCATTTATGAGATGTATAATTATTAGAGAACTCAAACCGGATCTTAACACTCAATCTTACTCTATCCGTGCAACACTTTTCACATAGAGCAATGCGTTCCTAATTTTTCTGTACCTCTAATTACATTCAAAATATTTTACTACATTCTTCACGCTCTATTATAAAATCATATTCATAAATAGCCATCGCACTTGACATTGACACTCAAATGCTGTCATGAAGACAACGAAACGTTGTTTTACACTTATATCGCTAGTTTTTATTTTAAAATGTTTTGCCGTTGCCTTGTTTTTGTTTGTCTTTTTTTGTAACCGCGATGTTCTCAACTTGATTTTTGTTTATTGGTCAATCAAACAGGGCAGGGTTCCTTTCTAAGAAATGTCATTTTTGATGCGTTCTCACAACTTACTTGTTACAGACCTTTATTGATAGTAATGAAAAGTAAAGCGTAACGGCAGAGTGTTTAAGGGTATGCAATCATGACGCTTACATGAAGGCTGTATACCATTCCAGCTACCAGAAGGCAGACACATCCTAGTTGTCGGTCCAGTCAAGTGATATCCCGAATGACAAATAAACGACACAGTTTGACCTGTCCAATGTCGGGAGCCAAGTTTTTGTCCGTTTGATGGAGAACCAGGATCACCACAATTGACCAAAGCTTAAAAAAGAAATTGGAAACACTAAGAAGCAAACTATTATATAAAAAATATATATATATTTATAACGAGATCCTGTCAATATGCGTAGCAACAGGGCCTTACTTTCTTTGTTCTATCTTTATTCCATGTTACGACTACTTTAAAATAATTTTGCCTTAGTAGGGAAAGAAACCGATTTGTTAATCGAAATATATGCTTATATTGTCATATTTTTTGGCAGCAAAATTCTGGATAACTGGATATTACTGATTTACAAGACAGGTTTTGTTGATGTACATTTCGTAGAATAATATCTTACAATAGCTAAAAGTTGGTTTACAATAGGGACGGTCGCTTAGAGAAACTTTATGACAAAGAAATTTATTGCCTTTCATCACTGGGCAAAACAAACAAATTAGTGTTCACATACATATAGTTGAGTTAGCTTCCGCTGTCCCGTTTTTGTCATTATGAAATAGACAAGTGTAGGTCCCAGAGTCATTTGGCTCAAAGTGGTGAATGACAAATTCACTCTCTATTAAATCCTTCCCGTCATGGATTGCTGTAGAGTTTACACGTCGTCCATCCTTAAACCATGCGACTTTAGGTACCGGTGAGCCACGTGCAGAACAATTTAACTTCACAGAATCACCGACATTTGACACTTGAATTTCACTGGCAGGTCTTGAAACAATGCTGGGTTTCACTGAACGGAACAAATAAACATAACCATTAGAACTGTGCTTTCTTTCCCAGTCTTTCTTTCTATTTTTTTTTAATATAAATATTCTCAGCTTACCCGCATCTTTCACCACTACCCATGTCACTGCCACCACACTCCCCAGTTCATTAGCTCCTTGGCATAGATAAGCACCACCGTCATCCTCTGTCGTGTTTTTAATCGTAAGTTTGTTTCCATCAATGACATGTCTGTTGGCCGGAAGTTGTTTGAGAGATCTTGTCCACGTGATCACAGGGAAGGGATAGCCAAATATGTCGCATTTGAGATCTGTATCCCAGTTCTTGTAAGCGGTTACAGAACTTTTTGGTTTCGCGATAAAATTCGTTGGAACTGTAAATATATTAAACATATAGTAAGTAAAAATAAGAAGTAAAATAAGAAGTAAGCGTATACAACTATACCTTTTTTAAATTCCCTTTTTCCTGTTACTTGGCAACCTTCGTTTTACATTTTCTCTCGTTCTGCGCATTGTTGTTGATTGATTCATGTCCAGATTTTTTCTGATTTTGAGCTTCTATGTCACACGGACCAGAACACCTCACATAAGGTTTGAAATTTACAAAAAAGGAAATAAAAGAATATGAAGTAATTTATTTAGCCATTCCTTTAGGTCGGAACTGGTAACTGTCGCCTTACTTTAAATAACACCGTGCAATAATAATTATTAGTAGAAACTCAGCTGTGTTCTATTGGAAATCCGCGAATCTGATTGGTTCTCCCACTGATTTCTATTCGCCGATAGAAAACAGTCGCGCGCAAGAGTAGCTCTTTAAGCGGTACATTTTCTAGATTTTTGTCTTTAAAGTGCACAATATTGTAGGTTTTGGACTGCAATCCTTTAGAGTTTCTACTAAAACAATTAGACTACTCGCCCTCGTTTTCTATGAGCGATAGTCAACTCGGCTGCGCCTCGTTGACTATTTGCTCATAGAAAACTCGGGCTCGTAGTCTAATTGTTAATTATAAATCAGTGCCAGAATATTCAACCTATCAACAATCATGTTTAAATTCCAAAAAGGACAAGTTCTCCTAAACGCAAGTCTCAGTTAAAACCTTAAGTTCACAACTACTTCCCTTGCTCGAATTCAGATGTGGTGCTTAATTAGTAAAATTAATTTCGAAATTCGTAATAAATACCTTTAACAGTTAAATTGACTGACGATTGAACTCTGCCTAACAGATTTTGCGCCGTACAAGTGTAGATACCGCGGTCTTCAAACTGAATTTCCTTTATTTCCAAATTTCTCTCATTAAACTGTTTTCTTCCTTCTTCTATCACCTGTCCATCCTTATACCACGTGATCACTGGTGGTGGGAAGCCAGCTGCTTTACAAGGTAATGTGACGTTTTGCTTCTCTTTAACCGTCACGGAGGGATAAGGCTTTGCAACGAGGCGTGGCAATTCTGGAAAAGAAGGCTGGCTGTTGATACTCGATCGTGGTTATTTGTGTATTGAACTGCACAGGCCAATAAAATTGTGTTTATCATTATATGAATTCCCTTTTAACGCTCATTCAGACAATCATCTATCACACATCGTGTAACATGCTTCATTTACTGCGATAAAGTTTGGCCTAAATCAAATTGTCTTTGCGCATTAACTTATAAACAAGCAACGAGCAAGCAAGCAGATAGCTCGAATCAACGCTGTTCCTATGGAAGGAACAATTGATTAGCTTCACGTGTTTTTTTTAGAGAGAAAAACTAAGAAAAGAAACGTTTACTCTCAGCTTAGTTTTCTTTTAGCAAATCATTTAATTAGAGTGGATTATTGTTTCTCCTGTATATCACATTGAACTTTGTGCTGTTTGATTATGTACAATACATTGTTATTTTAGAGAGATTTTTGTGACTTCGACGCTATTCACACGATTCAAATCAGCTACGTTTGCCATTCGATAGATTAATTCTACTTTGGTTAAGTTCTGTCCATATCATTGATACTTAATTGTATACCTGTTATACCCTTATTGGTTTTCGGGGTTTCGAAGGTTGGCAGTTGTAAATATCATAGCACCTCTTAGCACCTCCTCGCCTCCGGCCTACATCTTAAAAAACCTACATACGATTGTGTAGTTTGTGTTTATTTTTTTCACTTTATAAAATGTCAAATGCAATCAATGGCTACCCATGTTTAAAACTGAAATATAAATGAACGAGGATAGTTATATCATGTGTTTCGCATTCACGAAGATATCTGTGAAACTTGAAGTCAAATCCCCTTTATCACAGCATGCCCATCATTACATTACATTACACAACCCTTTTTATTTTTCAACAGAAATAAAATCTTACCTAACTGACGTCCACTACTAGGGCTTGTTTCTAGTTGCGTTGATTTACCAGGTGGCCCTGCAGCCCCAGGGGGTCCTGGTAATCCTCTGCTGCCTCGCTTTCCTTGCGGGCCAGGAGAACCCCTTGTTCCCTTTTTTTTCCTTTTTTACCAGAAGGGCCCTGGGGACCAGTAGGTCCAGGTGAACCGGGTGGGCCTGGTGGGCCTTGAGGTCCTACACGACCAGATGAAATTAAACAAGTTCAGTAAGATGATGTCACAATAAGTTTAATGAGGTTTGGTCAATGTGAGGTCTGTTCATGTATTGTGAACTTTATTTGGTGACACTTCATAATAGAGTTTTGTGTGACTCATGTCACTTGGTAGAATCTGAAAGCGCCGTTTGAAAGCAATGTTTATAAATTCTTCAGGATCCCAAATACAAACGGAAGTGAAATTGTTCTCAATTCATTGCCGAATTTCTGATCTACGTTAACCCGGACCCCTTATAAAAAGAGTAACTAAAGGCTATGTGAGTTGCCATGGTGTTCATTTCCTTACACATAAGGCGTATACTCTAGTGCTTATCTCCAGCTACTGTCCATTAGATGACAAAATGATATGGCAACGAGAAACCTGAAAATAAACTGCTGGAAGATTACTATGTGTAAGGTCAACAACCCGTCCAGAGATGAAATAATATTGGCCATTTCATGTTACGGCACAGAGTTCAGCTGTATGTGGGTCATGTGACCTGTAATGAAGAAGTATTTAGCTACACATAAATCTTACCTTCCACGCAAACTACCTTTCCCTGACTTTTTTCCACTGTCACGTTCTGTCGATTGTAAATAAAATATTGTGATCAAGTTGGTTTGAAGCTACCACCTTTGCAGAACAGGCTTTTTGTGTAAGAGACCTTTATCTAGGTGCTGGGAATAAATGGGTGGTGGCATCCAAGTCGTAGTAAGTCGTTAAAATTTTAGCCAAAAAAAAAAAGGCAAAACATTCAGTGAACAACAGTTATTAAATGTGCAAGCCTCCATGCTAAAGTACTGCTGCACTACTGCTGATTCACTTCAGGAGATTACGCTGTTTGATCAAGTCTCCTGTGTCATTCAAAAAACAGATAAGTTGACAAGGTAAGAAGAAATTTGTGCTGGGGGTTAAAGCATTAAGGGGTGTTATAAGTCGAGCACAACATGATGTTATAAGCACAACATGATGTTATAAGCACAACAGGATGTTATAAGCACAACAGGATGTTATAAGCACAACAGGATGTTATAAGCACAACAGGATGTTATAAGCACAACAGGATGTTATAAGCACAACAGGATGTTATAAGCACAACATGATGTTATAAGCACAACAGGATGTTATAAGCACAACAGGATGTTATAAGCACAACAGGATGGAGGTTTCGAATAACCATATAAAATAGCTTCAACCTGATTAGAAATACTTACTAGTTCCGTTGTAGGTTAAGTAAATGAAGATATATTGAAACTACTGAGCCATATTTTTTCATACCAGTTATTTGCAGTGAGGGACGTTATGAGGAAGACAGAAGTTGTTCAGAAGAAAACTTCAATTGATTCCCATCGCACTCTCAGCAGATTGACAAATAATATATAGATTTAGGCAAGCCTAAAAGCGGAGCTCCCTGGTTATTTGCCCTTTAAACCTTTTAGACTGATTCATGTTATTTTCTTTATATACATATATAGTTGTATCCTTTTTAACCATGAACAACAGCACCATATAAGAGCAAAAAAATTGATCAATAAAAAAGGATTGTCAATTAGCAGTCTGTGCATTAAACCTCCTAAAGATAAACTAGTATAAACTTTCGAAGATGAACTAGAACAAAGAAAGCTTGCGTTGTTCTAGAAAATATTCATACCCCCACCATGACTGGTATGTTATGTATCAGTCAATTTTAAAACCGCCTATGCCCCACCCCCTGGGGGCATTTGACATTTTGAAAAGTTTGGTCATATTCCTCACTTTGTAGATGCCCCACCTGTTATAACCTGCGATCAGGCGTTATACCTGTTAAGGATTTCAAACAGGGTCAAATCCTCCCCCCCCCCCCCACACACACACACTTTCCAGATTTTACAAAAGATGAAAGAAAGAAAACGCCGATGTTGCTTTTGTTTTTTGTAGCTAAAGTGATAAACAAACATTAGGATAAAATCTCTTCTGACAAGGAATCCACACTTACATGTAACTTGTTCCTCCCCCGCTCCCTCTCTCCTCCCCCGCCCCCTCCCCCACCCCCTCACCCCAAATGGCAGCTTTTTTTTGATGGAAATGGTGGACCAATACGAAAAATAACAGCTTTCTGCTAGCAAACCGGAGTTAAACAAGCAAGCAAGCCCCAGGCAAAAATAGTGACATTTTGTCATAGTGCCAAATACAGTCTGTAGGGTCCCCCAAAAGGATTAAGCACCTTTTTCCCTTCATATCAGTTCTGTTAACTACATGTAAACTAAGCAAAAATTAATTTTGCACAAGCGGAAATACTGTTTGTTAGTCATAAACTCAGGTAATAGATTGTTTGGCAAAAATTTAACCATTCATTTGCCTGCATATCAAACCATGCAAGTGTAATATATTTAGACTACTGTTACATAACCGGAAGTTGTGTTAAGCTATTGCACCATATGTACCCAGGATGCTTAGCGAATAAAGTGTTGTGTTGTTCAGCCATATTGAAGCTGTGTTGTTTCCTTGTTTAGAAGCTATCTTTATTGATATGCTACAGCAAGCATGAGCAACAAATATAACATAATAATTAACTGTACTGAAACAGAAGACTTTTCAACAAATAACTGATCTGTGAGACACAACTGAGACACACCCACAAACCAAAATAGCTGTGTTCAATGTTTATCATTTAATGACTGAGTTTGGTTTCGGTGAAGTAAAAATTTGGCTGGCTACAAACATATGTTCAGGACCAAAAAATCCTTAATTCACAGTGAGTGTGACAGCATAATTTTTTCAACCTACTGAAGACATTAATAGTGCTTAATCAATAAGCTTAGGACCTGGCACATGCCGGAGCTTTGGTGAGTTTTTTAAGTTTTGGGGTGAATCAGCAGCTAAAATTAATGAGTTTTCCCTACAAAATAACTTGCTTTAAGACTCTTATCTTAATTGCTTTCTAACAGGTGCTGTTGAAAGCACTGTGATTAATTCCATGAAAGCATGCATATTCTGCCCAAAACTTTAATCAGGGGTGTAGCTAAGCTTTAAAAAACTCTACCCCGGCTCATCAACAAGCTCAGCTGGCTTTTCTGGCCTTAGCAGCTATCAAAGTTAACTCAGTAAGTCTTTCCTTCCATGTGGAATTTCAGCTGAATTTAAGTTCTATGTATACTTATACCTAGTACGACAACAAGATAAGATAGGGCTTGAGCTTAGTTATTAAAGTTAGGTATTAACAATCGGAATTCCAACAGGTCAATTTGCACTTCTCCCACAAAATCATTACAAGTAGTCCAGAAAATTTATCAGGTCAGGTTAAGCAGATCTTGTAGGCCCAGTTTTGTCCTCAATGGGGAGGGGTGGGGGTAAATGACGGGGATGATCGAATGGAGGCAAAACTCAGAACCCCCCAAAAAATCCCTAAGTCTTCTGACATTACCCAAAAAATCCCTGGACCAAATACAACCCCCCCCCCCTAAAAAAAAAACTCTTGTCAAATTACCCCTAATTTGCCAGGAGGGGCAATAACGCCCATTTTGTTTATTTGTCATACCATAAAATACGCTAAGGCCCATGGACAAAGGCACTTAAGTTCGTTTTTAATACCCCGAAAAATCCGGGATCCCCTATCTAAATACAGACACCCAAAAAAAATACTTGCCAAATTTTCCAACCCAAAAAAATCTCGGAATTGAAAATTTCAAACCCAAAAAATTCTTCGATCATCCCCGTCAGTAACCCTGGGCCTCAACCGTCCCCACCCCCTCTTTTCTTAAACAATGAAAACATTATATTTACTATGCTGTTACATGTTAATTGTGCATATGTAATTCCTCAAGAACCAGGATAATTTTTAGGGAAAAACAAATTTTCCAAGGGGTTAAAACAAATAAAATGACATATAATTAATTAGCGATAGATTGATATTTTTCTGTTCCTAAAATCAAAGGAACTATTTACATGTACCAAGATCTCAATGCAGTAATTCTGTGCAAACAAAAAGTCAAAGTCATGTTTTGGACTAGCAAATATCTTTTTTATTGTACTTGAATGGCAATAAAAGAAATTCAATTCACACAAAGTATATACGTATAGTACAAGTACAAGTCTTATAAAAGAAAAGTATTTTAAAATTTATAAATTGGCTGCCTTTTTGTTTACTGAGCTACTTGATAGATGAATTTGCTGTGTAATGACCTTTTTTGTTCACGGTGGAAGATAAGGAAAATTCTGATGCCCAAAAGATATTTAATTAGTTGCACTTGTAGAAATTAAGTAACTTTCAGCCCTGGAAGTTAGTGGGGAAAGGGGACTCCCATATCGAACAGGCAGAGATGCTCGTCAGAAAATTTGAATTAAACCGTCCCTTAAAGGGGACCAATCTGGGCATTGATTACACTTTTTGACCCCTAAAAGATACCATTTTGGTACATTTTAAAATTGATATTTTTCTATATTTTTTCTTGTGCAACCCTAAACGAGACCTTGAAGGCAAAAAATACCCTCCTTTTTCCCAGAACACACAAAGAGAGACCAAAATCTGAAATAATTTAAATCATGTATACCTCTAAGCAAAACAATAAAAACATCCCTGTCTCTTCCATTGGATTTCCCCCCCCCCAGGGCTTTCAGCCAATTTCTTCGTAAACAATTTTCATGATCAATTTTACTTATAAAGTCTATAGAAAGAGTAACAAAGTAAATCAGAATACATTAATAATATGTTCCAACGAAATATTGTACCCAGACGTGTGTTTTCAAAACCCCTAAGAACTGTTTAGAAAAAGACAGAGAACGACAAAGAGCAAAAAGAGTCGAAGAAAGAGAAACAAAGAGCAGCATGAAGCAGAGATGGAAAGGCGAAGGTAAAAAGCAAGGAACAAAAACGGAAGAGCAGCGTAAAGTCAAGCGAGAAAGACAACGGGAAAAATGAGGGAACAGTACCAAAGTGCATGACATGAAAAGGACACAAGTCAATCTAAAACAAAGTTGGGCACTCAAGCAAGAAGTAGCTCCTATGCATTTTAAAGCCTGTGTGATCAATCAACAAATAAGACAGTGAAATTATAAACAAAATCGCACTTGTGAGAAAATGCTTTAAGGGGAAATCCGCCAGGACTTCGAGTAGTTGTTGGACAAAATTATGTACCTTATTGCAAACTTTTTTGTTACTGCTTCAAATATCTTATCAAAAGAAATCTTTTCTAACAACACCAAACATCAAAAACAAATTTCGAAGTTCCGCTAAATTCCACTGAATCGCTTAAGACGAATTTACAAAACTGAATGGCTACACGTGAGATGTTGCCTATACCTTGTGGACTTTGAAATTCATTTTCTCAGACTCTGATAAGAAATTATTGTTGGTGTTATCACGGATAATTACTTACATCTTTACCTTTTATAAAGGGTAGGAAATAACGCAATAAGGAATAGGATATTTTAAATTATTCTGGTACTTGACTTTTGTCCAACTTTAATAAATATTAATTACTCGACTTCCTAGTGGATTCCATCTTAAACACTAAAATCAAGTCTTTTTTTTATAAATTATGGAATAATGAATGTTAGTAGTTTTTACTAACAAAATTACAATGTCACTTGAAACACTATCAATGACTTACCAAGTTGTCAGTAATTTTCCTTTAGGAATATTATTGCACCAAATTCACTCTCAGTTCTTCATGTGAAATTTCTATTCCTTTCACATTATTTGAAGTTGCTCCACCAGTGCATAGAACATACAATTGCCCAAACCATGATTTTCAGAAATTAAGAATCCTTTATGTGATGCAATCCTTTCCAAATCTTCAGGCCTCTGCGACTCGTCTGCACCATAATAGTACATTCCTAGCAAAAACGTGCAAAAATATGTCAATTATCATTATTATCTGGATGATGACAATAACTGATCAGAAATATTTATCTCTCAGTGTTGATACTTAGTGATTCACTGAAAGAGAGGGGCACACAGGTAATGAATAGGCTCAGCTAAAATGTATGACATAAATCAACAACTCTATTGCATTCAGAAAGAATCAAACTGTCGTCATTCTAAAGTTGTTCTGATAAAAGGACTCAGTCTGATATTTCCTTGTAATGTGTTAGGACTGCTAAAATTCAATGTCATTTATTAGATCGATAATTGATAATTAATTACTGTGTTGTCTGCTATTTAAGGATAAAATTTAAAATGGATGATATTGGATAACAACAAAGGCTTATGCATTCAATATTGTTTATCAATTATCAATATTGTTATTGAATGATTTGGATTGTCACCTCTTCAGTCGTATCGATTGCAATGCAATATCATGCATTTTGACCATTTTATAGATCGTTCATTGCCTTCAGTTTTCATCAAATGAAAACGGAATGTAAAAAGAAGCCCTGGTATCTTAGTCGTTTAACCGTGAATAAATAGAAGACAGTAGTAAATCACACAATGAAATACAGTAGTCCAAGAACTGCGTTAAACATTCAGGCAAACGTTAGCTATAAATGACATCAATTTGATTGCACAGTTTCGGAAAAGCGGTAATTCGAGATGATAAAAATATTTGCAAATCACAGCAGCATAAAACAGCACGAAATGTCTATAAATCAATCTACAGAATTTCTAAACTAATACTCAATTCAACAGTGCTGTCAGATCAGCTGTCAGTAAGGGCCGGTAGTATTTTGATTATCAATATCAACCGACTGATTGAGTTTAATAAGCTTATTCATTTTCGATAATTTGCAATACTGATTGATCATGAGCTGTCATGGCTTTCATCGATTGCTCATAGCCTTCGGTTTCGATTTATTCACAACGTAACACGCATAACTAAGAAAAGAATTATAATACAAAATAAACGTCAGGTTACTGTACCGTCAATTCCGGGAAAGTGCTAGACAAATTCCGAGAAACGTCAAAACTACAGCGCCAGCATAAACCAGATCAAAAGGTCCGAAAATCCATGGTGGGCAATTTATGCAGAATTTATTCTCTATTAGCGCAGCAGATTCTGTTTTTAGGCACACAGCTTTCTCTGGGATTTTTTAATTCCGTTGCTACATTTAAGATGGGCTCTTGTCCTTCCAAAAAGCGGAAGATTTACATTATCTGGCATCAGCAGCCATTTTGTCCGCATTAGTATTGTGAAATGATGCAACAAAACTCACTCTCTACTACTCCCTAAGTTTTGATAAGTTCACAACGCGCCGGGTATACCGGTATTACAGTAAATTCAAAATTTTTGATATAAAACAAACTGAGCTATCGGCTTTTATGCGAACCCGGAGAACGCATTAAACGAGAGAAAAAAAATCAAAAATTCGTGACAGCTAGTATGAAAGAAAACATATCGAACATACTGGAAAATGAAATGTTGTTTTTCAGTGTTTTTACTCCTTCTGACACTGAACCGGAATGCTTTTACTTTAGTAGCCCGGTTTTCATCGAGCATTTGCTTTCCAGTCTCGAAGACATTTTTATCATAGAATCAAACTCTCAGGCTCCTATTTATAAAACTGAATTTCAACGAATAGTAATATTTTTTTAGTGGCAAAACTAAGGAATAACATAAGCTTTAAGCAAGTACGGTATAAATGTAACACTGCAGTTTCGTACTCACCTTCACCAAAACACTGTTCGTTTTGTCTCCGTTGCCTTTCCTGTTGTTCTTCCCTACATCTTTGCCTTCTTTGCCGTCCTCTTTGTCGTTCTCTTTCTCGCTGTTCTTCGCTATTTCTTTCCCTGTTCTGTCGGCACCTTTCTTGCTCTTTTTTTCTTGTCGCTGTTCTTCGCTACGTTTTCGTCTGTTCTCTCTTGATATTTCTCGCTCTCTTTCCCGTCGCATGCAGTTCGCTTAAACCCTGTCTCCTCGAAGTTAAGTTTCCTCCACTCTCGTTTGTCGACATTGACATAACAAGAGACCGAAATAAATACGTTTTTCTCAAGTTCTAACCTTCAGACTCGCTGAATAGAATTTGACAATAGCCCGAGTCGTTTTGAAAAATTTCTTTGCCAAGAGAATTTAACGCTGAGATTTCGCGCCAAAAAAACGCGGGTTGCCACAGTAATTCATCCCCAGTCCTTTTCCGTGCGTACGGTCGGACGGTCACGTGACAACCAAAATTTTCCGGCTCGATGGTTTCCCAAAAATTCTAAGGTATGGGGCTACGCATGCGCGCGCCTTCGGCGCTTGCGAGCTCCGCTATCAGCCGTGTTGGCACAATACATAGCTAATACATTTATATTCTAATTATTACTTCCTGCATTTTAATTCTTCCCGAATAATGTAACATCGCACCAAACAAGGACATAATTACCAGCCAACTGACTAGTAAAATATATACCCTAAATATATTCACCGTACATGCCGTAATTCTGAATGAAGAAATGAAGAGACCTAACATTTCATCTAATCTAGATGAAAGGCTAATTCGGATGTTATTTTCTTCAATATTAAAACATTATTTTCTTGTCAAGGTAAAAACGAAGTAGTGCATTTCAGCTTGAAGCGCTCTGATCAATTTTGACTCCTTGCTAACAATGCATATTTTGACTGCTAGCGATTTGTTGTTGAATACGTGCACGACAGTGCAATAACAGCAACAAAAGCAAGGCAGTGTTGTTTCACTGAATCTAATAAACCTTCCTTAGAGTTTATTTTAATTGCAAGAAATAAAATCAACTCCGAGCAATATTTAGAAAGAAGATGAAGTTAAAATTGGTATTAAAAGCAAACCCTTTTCAATTTAATAGAGCAGACTCAGTGTTTGAAACACGGAAGTAATCACACATAATAATGACCAACTTACATTTCGATGCCCATTCCAGTTTAAACAGACGCTGCTGCATTTGCGGCACATGGATTGACTATCGGCAGCTCTTTTGACGACAGTCTTCTTCATTTCGGATCCACGCGAACTTGCAGATGTTGGTGTCACAACCTCGCGATTGTCATTCCCATATGGATAACTGTTTACAACCAGTAAATCCCGTTCAACTGATGTTAGACGCGAGTCTAATCGATGTAAAGAATAACAAGTGAACCCAAGAGAACTCAGTGTCAAAATTAAATTGAATGAAAGGCCAAAGAGGAGAACATTGGAGCTATTTTTGCTTTTGCTCTCCATGTTCGTCGGTCTGCCTGTAGCTTGCACAACTGGTGAATACTTGCCTTAACATATCTTATATATAATTTACGGGTTTTCGATTTCAGGCCATCGGGAATGTTGACCTCTCTATTTTTGTTGTCATTAATTTGTTTTCGCATTCTGCAGATCTTGGTAGAACATGTCATATATCGGTTACAGATTCCGCTGGTATTTCCGTTTTATTTTTGTACTAAAAAAAAACCGGGATCGGATTCTGTTTAATAAATATAACAATGGTGACCAGTTGCGTAATTTAATGAAGCTTTTTAGTTCTTCGCATTTTACCTACCTTTCTTTCGCTAAGTGAACAACGGTTTGTTCCTTTAGCTTTAGCTTTTTCACGACAGCCGATGACGAACTTAGGCCTCAAAAAAATTTTATGCAAATTAGGCTAAGGGTAGACTGAATCTACCCATGGCTTATTATTAACCGTAACTGAAGATCTTAGTTCGCGCCTTAGCATGACCGAGGTGTTTCTTTGGAATTTTCGGTAATTACTTTTTCGCACTACCTGGCGCTAAAAATACACGCGGAGAGAAACTCGAAACTTTAAAACTCGGCATTTTTGACACGCTAAAAATGTTTTCCAGACAAGAACACGCGTAGATTTCGCTTCGGCGTCACTCGCGTGGGACATTTAGTCAAATTTACGTGGCGTTCGCGCGAAACATTTCGCAACGCGTAACTCTTATCATGTCTTATTATCGATACTCATAACCGACCTAACTCAACCTCACTGAGATCCCACAACATCCCTTTTAACAATGACTCAGTTATTTAAATATTAAACTCAAGATCTTCGTATATTGGGGACCGAAAACAATGAAACTGCGGAAATTAAAATGAAATATTTAACAAGAAACTTTCATGAATTCGATAACGCGAACGTTCTAAACCATTCTAAAACAAATGGTTTTAAAAGTCACTCTTAACTACAAACTAATCGCAATTACAGTTTCCAGGACAAAATTATAATCATCTACATGATAGTCAGAAGACATTTTATCTTTTAATGTCTTTTAGTGAAATAAAACAAGGCAAAAGTTCCTTCAGCGTGGGGCGTTTCGCAGTGTCAATCCCACGAAGAATGTCGAAACAATTAACGAGAACGCAAGAAAATGCGGGAATAAAAATTGAATTATTTACATAAAGCTAACATGTTTTAAAATCCACTCTCATTTTAAACTACATACAAGCGGGAAGAGAGCACGAAGCGCAATAATAAACTTCCGAAACAATGTTTGTCTACATGACAGTCAAACTGACAGTTTAAAGAGCAACAGAGAGTTCCTTGAGCGTGGGGCGTTTCGTAGGCTCTTCGCAAATCGCGGATTTTGCGACTTTTATTGACTTTGCAGTCGCTGTTGGTAGCAAATCTAATACGGCCAAAACGATTTTGCCCATAGAGTAAATATCAGAATAAATACTTTGTCTATCGCTGCCGTTGACAATTTCCGGGGCAATGTGCGGGAACTTCTGGCGGTAGCCTTCTTGCTTTTCCGCTTTCATTAATAAAACGGGCTTCGGATCTGAGATAAATCGGGCCTTCCCGAAATCTATAATGACGGAATTCCACTGCTGGTCCCGGTACTCCAACACAACGTTGTTGCATTTTAAGTCATTATGCAGGATGCCGCATGAGTGGATGTGGTCCAAAGCGTCAACCAAATTCTTTAGAATAAATAACCAAGTAGGCTTGTCCAGTTTCTTCTTCTTTATTAACGATTGTAGGGTAAAGCTCTTCTGTTTTATTCCGTGAAACTTTGTGATCAGCCGGAACGGCTCGCTCTTTGTCACGATTCCAAACAATAGAGGGACGCCACGGTGATCTTCAAGATGGTTGATCATCTTGGCCTCGTGGCGCACTTCTCTTTTAAGGTAGTCGAGGCTACACTTCCCTTTCTTGTATTCTTTAACTGTCACAACCACATCTCTGTAATATGCCAGGTAGCAGTTTCCAAATGTGCCAGAGCCCAAGAACTTTTCCGATTTTACCAATAACGAGGGATCGATTTCCTTGACATGCCGCTGAAGCACAACTCGCGGTTTGGGTGGCTCTTGGTTTGTTAGGGCTGTTTTACCCGATGACTCGGCGGCCTGATTACTTTCTTTAGCGCAATGCAGTCCCGTGATGGCTTCTTTCTTTACGTTTTTCATTGCTTTATCATTCGCTTTCTTGTTCCTCCACCTCTTTCGGGTCTCCTTTCGTATCTGCTTTATCCGGTCCTTATCTTTTACGTTCTTACGTTTGTTTCTAGCCATCCAAAGGAATGACAATTTAGAAAAGTAAAAAAGTAGCTAAAATTAAGTATTTTAAATTCGGTGCTTGTAAAAAGCGCAGTCTCTCAGGAATGTGAAGAAAAAGTATGAACGAAAAGCCAGTCGATCGCGTAGCATGGATGCAAAATTTACCGGAAGATCTTCCCATTATTCACACATTTTTTAGTTTACTGATTGGTCGCTCAATAAAAAGGGCTTATTGTTCCATAGCAATAGTGGTTTGTACAAAAGGCAGTTCAAGTGCGTCTTTCATTCATGCAGATCGAAAACATGGCAACTTTCATGGCGGTATTCAAAACACACTGCGATTTATGTCCGTGCATGTTTAACACAACAACTGCACTTCTGAGGCACAGAGAGTCCAAACATCACATTATTACAGAGTCTGCGACTTCCTTCCCGTTCTACAATGGACAAGAGCTCGTACAGATTCCCAAACAAAGAGGACGAAGGTCTTCAAGTTACAAACAATGGTTAAGTGGCATCGTGGATAGCATTAATTCCTGTCTCCATCCAAAAGCCGCAGGTAAGTAATTTACGTAATTTTTCACGTTCGAACAGCTGTAAAGTACCGAATGTGCTCATGTATGTGCAATCAAAGTGCGTATTTGTTTTGTGGTCTATTGTTTACTGGAAATGATTCCCGGTAATAGGATAACAACATGCCTGAAAGTAGATCGATCAAACAATTTTAAATTCTTGTAAAATAACGAGGACTATACTGTTTGGTTTGTTTTCAGGGAAATGGTGTCGTGTTGAAAGACACTACGTACCCGAAGACTATGTCCAAGTTTTGCTGGCGGACATGCCGAATGCTTTCATTAACAGAGCAAGGGAAAAGAGGCACTTACGCCCACCCACCCCCCCAACCCCCCCCCCCCCCCCCTGTATAGAGAGAAAAGTCCAACGTTTTTCACTACAGAGACCATTACCTGAACGACGTTATTTCTGCCCTAGGCAAACAAAGTACCGTACCGTTAACGATAAAGAAAAGTTATCTTGGAGACAAAGAGATAGCTCCGCGAAATGAACCGCAAAATGCTCGTCAAGCTTTAGAGCTAGCCAAAGAGAAAGCACGAAACAGGACAGAAACTGCAACAATGCAAATCGAAATGGTTGTTGGGCTTGGCAAAGGAAGGGCAAGCAGAGAGTTCGAAGTTATCTGGTGGCCTGATCTTTTCTCGAGTGCTAGCCACGGAAAGCTCACTCTGACATTTTATGTTTCTAAGGTGTTGCTTTGATTAATCTACGACAGAACACTTATATACAGTTTTATCGAATAAACATTGTATCTGTGTTATCTGCCAGGCTCACTGTCCAAGCAATTTAAATGCCACCAAGAGGAAACTTAAAATTATTGACAATTGTTAATTGGCTTGCCTTTAGGTATCAAAAGTGTGAATGCACTAGCAACCATAAAAATACCAGAACTAATATCTGATGATTTTTTTTTAAAAAAGTTAAGTTTAAAAACAGTCCATGATACCAAAGAGAGACCAGCTTATAAGTACAGAAAATGTTATTTTTTTTTACAATATTATGTTCTGCTTCAGACAGCAACAGACTGACTACCTTAGAGAGACAGGTCTAATTAGTATACTGAAAAAATGATTTGTTGTAAATTATGCCCTGCCTTCAGATAACAACAGACTGACTAGCCAAGAGAGCCAGGACTAATAAGTACACTAAAAAAATGATTTGTTAAAAATTATGTCCTGCCTTCAGATAACAACAGCCTACAACAGACTGACTACCCAAGAGAGACAGGACTAATTAGTACACTGAAAAATGATTTGTTATAAATTATGCCCTGCCTTCAGATAACAACAGCCTACAACAGACTGACTACCCAAGAGAGACAGGACTAATTAGTAGAATGAAAAAAAAAAAATGATTTGTTATAAATTATTAAGCTGCGACTTGGGATAACAAGAAGGACAGAAAAGCTTTGAAATAATGTAATAATACAAGAAATGTTATTGTCTTGAATAGCAACAATGAAAATGAGAGGAAATCTTTTTTTTGCTGTTGGTGGTGATGTCTTTCTAATACTTACTTCAGGACTGTATGCCATGAAGCTAAAGTAGCTGCATAAAATTCATGATGCAAATGTGTTAAAAAGGAAACAAAATACTTGTTTTGTGCTTGTGTATATGTATATTCTAGCGATGCTTACTTGCTACTGAGCTCTTGACTAACAAGCCAAATGTGCTTGTAATGGTTGCATCTCTTAGGCTACTCTTCGTGTAGTGAAAAAGTTACTCCACCCGCACAGCCCAGCTTCTCCTGTAGATTTTAATTTGCTCTTAGTAGTGAGCATTGTTATTATAAAGGCAGGGTTCAAAATAACAGCGTCCGGTCAAAACAACAATTTGTCCGGACAAAGTTTCCATTTGTCAGTCATTTTAAACGGCAAACATGTGAAGAAATATTATTTTTTTTGCTTTCTGTAAAACATTAATAACGATGTCTTTCTCGCTAAGTTTTGAGTATCATGTGGAATTTTTAAATGAAAAATAGTGAGCCTTCTTAGATCACACAAACAAAGAGTATCAATCAAAGACAAATTCAATTGAACGGCAACAAACAGTTTAAATAAATTCCTATTTTCAATATTAATTTTGACCGGACGGGAACAATGCGTGATCGAGTTTAAATCTGTTTGGCTTGTCAACATAAGGCGCAAATTTACGGAAAATTATTTCAACCCAGAAAGGCAATCTCATAGTAAGTCCTGTTTGCGTGAACCACGGAGTGTGCATGACATGAATTCCTTTACCACATCATCTCCGGCTTGCTTTTTATTCTTTAACTTCTAAAGGGTTCCCACACGATATGCGAACAAACCCAGAGAACCCAAGAGTTGTTTGCAGTTTCGCATTTCACAATGCAAAGAGCAAAGATTTATGCTGCTCATCTCTTCTTCCAACAGAAAGTTCACATCTACATAAAGAAAATAAATTAATAAAGAATTACTAAAAGGGAGCTACAGTTCTGTAGTGTGAAAGCAATATATTGGTTGACAAATTGATCATGCAAGTCATTCTGATTAACCAAATAATCAGATTAACCTAAGTACAACATTGTTAGCTCCACATGAACTTCCTTGTAACAGCTGTACCTATAGCTAGTCAGTTGTAACATATATACATGTGTATTCCAGTGATGTACTGAATCGGTTTTTTTTAGAACATTTAATGTGTAGCAATGCTTTAAAATGTATTAGCATGCTTAAGCACCCTCAAAAGATCCTTACCTTCCAATGTTTAAGCTTTGGATCTTAAGCCGTCTAAGCAGGTTTCATCTGGACCAGCACCATGGGTTGTGCAAGCCTAAAAATAAATTGAATGTTAACTTTTGCATTAATATAACATTGTTACAGTCCTCTTTTAACCACTATCAATAATCCCAGACACATGCATGATTACTATGACATTAGAAGCCCTGATGTGCAAATAATAAGTACCTGGTTTTACAACAGTTATTAGTTGGCTATTTTCTGTTTGCTAATACCAATTTTAACCCACAACAAAAGTAAGCAAAAATGATTTACCCTTATAGCATCACAAAATGCACAGAATTCCAAGTCATAACCTTTCCCATCAAGATGGAAATCTTCATTACCACCCTTATTAAGCAGAAGACACAGAGCTTTGTAGTCTACAGTACCTAGAAAATCAAGAAAAAAATAATTTAAGATCAATTTTTATCAATATTTCAATAAATAATTACTGATTTCCTATTAACAATGTTTTAATAAGAAGTATCATAGGCCAAACGGTTAATTTAAATGAATTTAAATTGTGGTGGCCTAATGGTTAGAGCGCCGGACTCCGGATCGAGCGGTCCGAGTTCGAGCCCCAGCCGGGGTCACTTGTGTTGTGTTCTTGGGCAAGACACTTTACTCTCATATTGCCTCTCTCCACCCAGGTGTATAAATGGGTACCGGCGACATAATGCTGTGGGGGAACCCTGCAATGGACTAGCATTCCATTCAGGGGGAGTAGAAATATTCCTAGCCGCTTAATGCTACAGAAACCGGGATAAGCTTCGGCAGTATGGGCCGCTTGACTCGAGGCTTCTCCTTTTTTTTAAGTTTGATTTAATCAAATTAAATTTTCTGAAAAGTTTCACATTTATAATAAAAATTGAAAAAGCAAATGTACAGCTGGATGTCATAATCATTCTTTACACTAAGGTTAAGACAGTGTCATAAGTACACTAAGGTTAAGACAGTGTCGTAAGTGTTGCTGGCAGTCAAAAAAATGTACATTATGAATAGGACTGCAGTATCTTATCACCGAATAAGCGCCACATTTAAGATAAAAAAATTAATATTTGCCACCCCGAATAAGCAAGACACTTTACTCTCACAGTGCCTCTCTTCACCCAGGTGTATAAATGGGTACCGGCAAATTTACTGGGGGTAACTGAATCCCTGCGATGGACTGGCATCCCATCCAGGGGGGAGTAGCAATACTCTCAGTCGCTTAATGCTACGGAAACCGGAATAAGCTCCGGCTGTATGGGCCACTTGGCTCGGACACAGACTTTACCTACCCCGAATAAGCACCTGAGGGTCCAGATGCGGCGCTTGTTTAAGGAATTCTGTATAACAAAAAAAACCTCTACAATTATTATAAATCAATTGCAAAATAATTTAAGCTCTCCAGCCATCTTCCCTCGAGTTGTGCATATACATATCTTATTATCCACACGCATTGGTCGTAATGTGCGAATATTGGCCCGAGGTCTTGAAAGTACGGATCAAGCGAAGCGAGGTCCGTACAAAAAAGACGAAGGGCCAATAATTATTCGCACAGTACGGTCTTGAGCAATCTTGGCTAATAAGAGATTTATTACATGACTGGAAACTTTGTGTAGTGTTAATTGCTGCCCAGTAGATGTGGTGGAAAACAATGTGTGCCAAAACTTTTATGCACGCTAAAGGAGTTATAATATTATTTCTGTGTTTAGTCATTTCATTTTCAAAGCAATAAACTCCGAAAAAATCTTGCAAAAATCTTGCGCTAAATCGCCCGGGGATTAGTGCGGGATCATCCGGGACAAAACCCGGTCTGATGCTCGGAAAATATCGGCCCTCGCTGAGGACCGGAAATAATGTAATCTGATTGGCTGATTAAGTTATTGGCCCTTGGGCTACCTTAGTCGTGTAATAAATACACATTATTTTTGTACTTTAGTCCTTGGTATAGATATGACCTTGTACACTGTAGACCTCATAATTATAACCATGCATGGTCTGTCAATCGCTTGTCTTTAATAAATATGAATACACATGCATATTAATGTATGCAAGACCTCTTCCAGTCTAGAATTAAGACATAGCATGCAAATCATGTTGATGGTGACACTGACAATTTTGCACACCAATATTTATAACCAAGTAAAATAAATAGGTAAATAAATTACTCCAGGTTTCATTTGGTATCATGATTACCACAACCACTGATTTCTGTACAACAACAGAACTCCAATAAAATTAGAGATTGAAATAGTTAAAAATTACAGTTTCTCGCCTTTATTAGACACACCCCTTCATCATCTTACGGCTCCTGTGGAGAATTTTTTTCGAGGCCAAAGTTTGTCATCGGAAGAGAGGAGCTTTTTAGATAAATGTGCATGGATTTAAAGCGTTTAAAAATGTCCTAAACTGAAGCATTGACGTGTCCCACAGTTCTGACAAGGAGAAGCCACGAGCCAAGCGGCCCACACTGCCGGAGTTTATCCCGGTTTCCGTAGCATTAAGCGGCTAGGAATATTTCTACTCCCCCTGAATGGGATGCTAGTCCATTGCAGGTCCCCCCACAGCATTATGTCGCCGGTACCCATTTATACACCTGGGTGGGGAGAGGCACTATGAGAGTAAAGTGTCTTGCCCAAGAACACAACACAAGTGACCCCGGCCAGGGCTCGAACTCGGACCGCTCGATACGGAGTCCGGCGCACTAACCATTAGGCCACCGCGACTCCCATACAGTTCTGACAGTTGGATACTAATATATATTTATTTCACATTATGATGACAGATTTTAACGACATGTCTTCGCTCAGCCCCGTCACTGATATTATACCCTGTAGTGAATTGTCCTGGGGCCAAAGAAAGAACAGGACGTGCATATATTCCTGTAAAATGAAGACTTTTGACTTAAATTGATTTCAGGAAGGAAAAAAAAAAACAAGCAAACAAACAAACAAAATGATACAAATGCGATTGCAACTATTAGGGGAGTCAGGGTAAATGAGTCGCTTTGCAAAGAGAGGGACGTTTTTTTGCGATAAGAACGTCCGATTGTCGAGCTGAAGCTGAACTAAGATTGAATGCCTGTTTTGATTATTCGAGCCTGAAAATGTCCTTAGAATTTTCTTTAGTTTTATAACGTTTTGATGTTTTATTCTTTTTTTTTTTTTTCATTTAACCAAATAAAATGCAATTAATGCGATAGAAGTCATATTGTTTCGATGTTATCGGGGTATTTTTGTGAGAGGCATTTGACACTAAAAAGCCATTTCTCTGATTTCTTCAAAGGCGGAAGGCTACTGCGTGCTCAATAACTATCTTGTTGCATTGCAAACAACATGCTCAGCTCTCGTACGTATTAGCCTTGGAAGGCGGATAACCAATCCAACACAGTTGGGAATAATTAAGCTGCGATAGAACTGGAAGACGTCTGCATGATGAGCTTTAAGCCGCGAAAAGATGATATGCAAATTAGCCGAGGGTACATTCAATGTACCCTCGGCTAATTTGCATACGTAACTTAACGCCATGGTTCACACCTTGAAGCTTCGTGAAAGAGAGACAAGGTGTTATTTTAATTTGAATCTTTCGGTAAAAGATGACACTGTTGAGAGATGATTGCAATTTGCTACGGATAATTATGTTTAAAGCGTGAACGTGGCCTGCGTAGCAGGCGCCTGTATATTTCGAGCTCGTGTAGGGGAAACGCGAAAGGCGCGAGACGGCCTCGCAATTTTCATAAAACCCCGCTACGCTTCGCAGACTAGCGTTAACAATGCTGACGAATATCATCGAGCCTATGCTTTCTAAATGAACCCGCTTAGATGAAAAGAAAACAAATACCACAGCCACTCTTAACTTTATTTAAAAGAAGGTATTATTACGTTTTCTGTAGCGCCGAAATCATTGCAAATTAAGGATAAGGCAAGATAAAAAAGGCTAAAAAAATACCCGCGAGTAATACATTCAATGACTAAAAGCAACCGGAACAAAACTTTTTCTTCGTTTCAAAGTTAAAAAACAAGAATTACAGTAAACCTAACACATCGACACGAAGCCGCTTCTTCACTCTGCACTTAAAGCCGCTTTTAATTCGTTAATAGTGGGCCGATCTTGGGGCGACGCTAGTAAAGCATTAATTACTGCAGCAACATTGCAGAAGCGCGAAATGTTGTAAACAGTTTTGACAAGAAATGCCAGAGCGTATACATCGCTTTCAATCGATGGTTTCCCAGTCCCATCAACAAGTTCCGGTGCAATGTATGACTCTTTGTAATGAGATCGCAAATGTGCGGGTTTAGGTGGAGGATTTCTTGCTTTAGACAACATAACACTGTTTCCAAAGTCAATTATTACGGGATGAAGCCTTTTATCTTCGCGTTTCTCTAAGACAACATTATTTGATTTCAGGTCATTGTGTGCATACCCGCAACTGTGTATGTGATCCAAAGCCTCGGCGGTTTCGACAAGAATTCTGTTCCATGTTTTTTGTTCACTAATCAATTTCGTTTTCGCCGATTTATAAAGTGTTAGGCTATCACGTCCGTCGCCATGAAACTTTAACACAATACTCACTGGCTCTTCTTTTAAACATACACCGAAAAAAAGTGGTATGCCAGGGTGATCGCCCAGCTCAAGTAGCACATTCGCCTCGTGTTTTGCCTGCTTCTGTAAAAACGACACGCGTTCTTCACCTGGACGGCTTTTGTCGTTGTATTGTTTTACGACAACACAAATGCCTCGATACGTGCCTGGATAACATGTTCCAAATGTTCCATGTCCAATGGATCTTGCCGCCGCACAACGCGTCAAATTTGCTGGACAGATTTCCTTGACGCGCGTTAGGTTGCTTGACGATTTTGGTTTTGCGGCTATGCCCACTTTCCGTGTCGCGGTCTTTGATACAACTTTACTCTCTTTTTTCTTTTCATCGTTAAGCGCAGCGTTGACCATTCTCTTACCCCTCGACAGACACTCTTTCGGTTCTTCCAACCTTCTTTTCTTCGCATTGTGACTCGCGTTTGCTGGTGACCGAGGTTCCACGATCATTGCCTCCACCTCTGACTCTTCAGCTGACCCGCGCTTTCTTTCTTTTCTCCTGCGTTTTTGTTTTCTTCGGAGAGCCTTGAAGTGCTGAAGTGTAACTTGTGTAAATTCCTTCCGTCTTGTTTTCCGCTTCTTATTCGACTCCATAGTAAATTCGCGAGTAAAATGAACGAGAGATTTCCTTTTTATTCCCTATGCATTTTTCACCCATAACAAGAGACCATTGTTTCGCGGCAAAAATTTAATACCTTAAAATCATTGGTCAAAATAACAATGAACAATGGCAGCATAGCAGGAGTTCCCCACTCACGACTTTTGTCACATCATGTTAGTCCCCTCTACTAACTGTGGTCACATTTAACATGGCTGACACATATCTTCGCTGTGATGAATGTTCGAAAAAGTTGAAAACATTTCAAGCTCTTTTAAAGCACTTCGAGCAACAGCATGTAAGCAGACGTCTCCCTAGGCGGGCAAAGTTTTTACAAAATGATGAAGAAGTTCAAATGCCAATTCCAGAAGCAATAAGATCTCCCTTACAAGCACATTACAAGGCATGGTTGATGGGAATAACGGAGCGTATAAATGGAGTTCATCACCAAAGACACCGAAGTAAGTTCATAGCACAACTACACATGTTAACTATGATTGATTTATCTTTTCTTATTCTAAATAATAATCAAGCTTAGACATGACAACGCACCCACATGCAATACGTATCTGGGTTTCTCAGTCCTTTCTCGCACCTTCTTTCAAAAACAACTTAAGGCGCGCTCGCGGTTCCCTCCCTGTCGCGCGTTGGTTTTGAAGGATAAGTAAATACCCGTTTTAATTAACTTTTTCATGGTTTCGTTGACAGTTTAAAACTACCGTACGTACCGAGATATGTGTCCGAGAATAACTTCGGAAATCATAAATTGTTACCATAAGAGTGCCTACATACAAGTAAATTATTAAGTAATACTTTTCAAGCCCCCTCAAATACACAGTTTCTTTTCATTGAAAACAACAACAACAAACAAATAAATAAACAAACACGCAGTGAAATGAAAATTCCTTTAAAAGAAAAGATACAGTATGTTAAATAGGCCACATCTTTTTACAGGAAATTGGCAGACACTGGAGTTCAACATGGTGCCATCAAGTTTCTTCCAGCAGTTGCTCAGAAATCTGAAGGACCCCCAGCCTAATGCTGTCAGAAACCAGCAACATTGGCGAGCCCCAATTTTGTGTCCTTCGTCAAAAAAAGTGACATATCGCTTTTTTGACTTGGAAACACTTGAAGCAGCACTGGGAAAGCAAAACACTGTTGCTCTTCAAAAACAAGTGCAATGGAATGGTGATAAACAGGTCACTGACTATTTAAGCGATATGGATCCAAGAGAAGCACTTGCTGCTGCAAAAAACAAAGCTCATGGAAAAGCACCTAAACGCCAAATTACTTGCAGAAGCAATTTAGTGGTCGGTCATGGAGAAGGTCGAGCTACCCGCGAGTTGGATCTGATATGGTGGCCAAACCTCTACAACACTCCTTTGTTGGGGAAAATGTGCATTCGATTGTACGTTAATAGAGTGCAACTGTAGACCAAAATACAGAGCCCTTTTGCTATAAAACCAATCGACACTAACCAAGGATTAAAAAAAGTTTAATGTTTTATTTTATTTTCTGTTAACTGTTGCGGAGGCAAGTCAATAAAGCTACCGTATTTATTCAATTAAGCGCCCAACCTCGAAAAAGCGCTTACCCTTTAGGTAGGAAAAGTTAATAAGGGCCAAGCCTCGAATAAGTGCCCACACCCACCCCAACTTCTCTAAAAAAAAACTGAAGTGCACCATAGGAGTATTGATTATTATTGAAATTGAAAATGACTAAGTACTACTAAGGTGAGAGACTTCCCCGAAGACCGAGTTTTCTAAGTATTTTACAGAAACTTTCAATGAACTTTCTGCTTTGGTACATCTTAACCTTTTTGTTGTTTTTTTATTGTTTTCTTGCAACATAAACGTACTACTTGCTAAAAAAAGGTGAAAATGTAATAAACACCCACCTCGAATAGGCGCCCCCTCTCAAGGTCCAAAAATTAATAAGCGCTCAGGGCACTTAATCGAATAAATACAGTATTAGAATAAACAAACAGAAACTTTACTCCAAAATTAAATATAAGTCAGGCATGCTTAGAGCAACTGGGTGATATCTTTTCATATCAGGATAAAATCGCAGGGTTTACTTGATATAAATCAATGTCGTAGCTCAACCAATAATTATTATCCAAAATTAAGTATTACAGATTGCTACTGAGAGCATTCCTTTGCAAAAATAATATTTATTCAACTTTGCTACTGGAAAAATCAATGGGCATTACTTCAGTTGCATCTCAGCTAAGGTGAAGTGGTATATTTTTAAGAAAATAATTTTAATGCACAATTGTTTGGTTTTAAAGACAAGTTGTCCCCATGCTTTGTAATATACATACAAGAGTTCATAAAGTGGAAAGAGTCATCTAGGTTATAGGCACTAAATAATACTTAGTGTCAGATATCAATGACTGTGGACTGTCATTTTATTAATGTTTCATAGATTATTGCCAGCTCTTTTTTAAAAATAGCATTATCAGCACTTGATAACAATCAATCGCACAACTCTTTTTTCTTTTTTTATTCCCAATGGATTGCCAAATAACAAAACGATTCTGGTATTCTCAAATTCATTTCAATTTCTTAGTTTTTTGACTTGAACTCATTGCGTTAAGCCAGGGATAAACAATAAAAAGAAATCAATATATCAGAAATGAAATTGATACAATCAATGACTCAATATGAGTTGAATCCAATTAGATAAATAGAGTACAGCATCTGAATTGATTTGGGGCAATGAGCCAAATCAAATCATAGTCAGTGATCATGACAAATTTTCTTTGGTTTTTAATAAGTCTTATGGGAAATGTCACAAAGTGAACCGAATTATAGTTTTGGTTGCATGTTTGGTAACAAGTGTCCTCAAAGTGCTATTTATTCTGTAAACTAGGAATTTCATTATGAAAGTGAGTGCTGGTGAAGGTGAATAAAACAGTGGGAACTGAATTGAACAGTCAACCGGTCTGGAAAACTTTTGAACTTTGGAGGCATGAAAGGAGTTGTTAGGAGCGTCCGACATTTACAAAAATTAAATCTCCGCTTCTACAAGCTTACGAAGTAGTTTATAACAGCAACAATTTAGATTGCCAACAAGGGGTCACAACCGTGATTTTATCTTCCGAAGCGCTGGAAGCATAGCCCGCAACAAATAGCTATTTCGCACGTAGTAGCGGGAGCAAATGAGAGGTGGCTGTATTCGCAGGCTACTGGAAGCGTCGCGACAAGAATTAAAAAAAATCCCCGCTTCTACAAGTTTTCCGAAACTGTTTTCTAACAGTAAAAACTCTGTACTCAAAGAAAAAAAAATATGATTAAGCTTCAAATGATGCACCGAGTGTGCTTGCAACATTTTTACAAGCAAAAGTTTTTGTTTGAACATTGAATAAACACACCCGACAAGCCTGATTTTATCTTCGATGTTTGAGAAGCGTCGCGACTTTAAAAAGCGTCACGACAAAAATTATATCTGCCTCCATGATGCAAAAAGTTACTTTAAGTGGCGAAAGACTCAGACTGAAGTTACGATGAGCGAATACTAGTTGGAATTTTCAATGTGTGATGGATGTTTGTAATTTAGGGCCCATTTACATGGAAAGAGGATGATCCTAGCACAAGGATCATCCTCCTTTCATGTAAAATGGAGTGATCCTAGTGTTAGGATCATCCGACCGCCATGTTTTCAGCATTTAGTTTACATGTGAATGGTTGCATTTGGCCCTAACGCTAGGATCATTTTAGCGCTAGGACCATCCTATCTGAGATGAGGGATGATCCTACCACTAGGATGATCCTAACGTTAGGGCCAAATGCAACCATTCACATGTAAACTGAAAGCTGAATACATATGGCGGTCGGATGATCCTAGCACTAGGATCATTCCATTTTACATGAAAGGAGGATGATCCTTGTGCTAGGATCATCCTCTTTTCATGTAAATGGGCCCTTAGACAACCGAAGGTAATTATACTGAATAAACAAGCGCCGTCAACAGTGTAATGTTCCTTTCGCCGCGTCACGACATGAGGGATACCTCTGCTTCTGTAAGATATAAAAAGTGAAATCGAAACACAATATTACGAAAGTAAAGAGATACTAATCTTTTTTCAGGACACATGGAATATCATTCCGTTAGTTATCAAAAGGATTCGCAACATTTATGAAAAGTGAAACGTACATACCGGCACAATCATTATACTTCAGCGAGTGATGGGCGCATGATTGTCGTTTCAATTGTCCCTGATAATACTCTACTGCGCAGGCTTCGAGTCTTACATTAAAGAAAATTTTGGATTTTTGGCCCTACTGAATAAAATAGTGTGCTGTCTCGTTAACACTCGCCAGCAATAATAATAAGTGCCATTTATTTTCCAAATCAAATTGAAAAAGTGCAATGTTTGAAGGAATAAAAATTAACAAGCATAAATAAGAAGTTATGGCAGTGTATAATCATTTATTTGTACCTTTAGGTGTCTTTCAATCTAAGTCACTCAGTTACCTTGCACCATGCTGACAAAATACAACCAACTGTTCATCTTCACCATATCAAGATTCAGTTGTAAACAAATCCCAATTTCAATTGTTGCAGACCCTAAGGAGAGAAAACAGAAAACATCTGTTCATAACTATAATGAAATTTTCATTTTCTCCACTACAGCAATGCAATGTACTCTGACTGGAAGCACTCCTTTGCTGGAAAGTGTTTTTGTTACCAACAATAGGCAATCAATGAAGTATTATGTTCATAAAATGTATTCCTCATTTCGCTTGTTTAGCCCCACCGATTATATCAGAAAAATTCATCCTGTATTTTTTTTTTAAAAAAAATATTATTTCTGCAGTGAGGAAAATTACATTCTAAGTTCACACAAATGCAACTTACCTGAGACAATTTGAATGTGGCATGCTATGGATAAGGGCAGACAAGTGGCAAATTCACTGTTATATATCCTCAGCAATGTCGTTGTTCAAAAGGCACAGCTCGGTCAATGCATTGGCAAGTTAATCGCATGGTTAATTGATTGCGAATTAATTGTAACTTTCAGGTATCTGCTACCCAGGAAAGCACAGGCATGGTTAATGCGATTGCAAATTAACTGTAACTTTCAGGTATCTGCTACCCAGGAAAGCACAGGCATGGTTAATGCGATTGCAAATTAACTGTAACTTTCAGGTATCTGCTACCCAGGAAAGCACAGGTGTGGTTAATGTGATTGCAAATTAACTGTAACTTTCAGGTATCTGCTACCCAGGAAAGCACAGGTGTGGTTAATGCGATTGCAAATTAACTGTAACTTTCAGGTATCTGCTACCCAGGAAAGCACAGGTGTGGTTAATGCGATTGCGAATTAACTGTACTCTCAGGTATCTGCTACCCAGGAAAGCACAGGCATGGTTAATGCGATTGCAAATTAACTGTAACTTTCAGGTATCTGCTACCCAGGAAAGCACAGGCATGGTTAATGCGATTGCAAATTAACTGTAACTTTCAGGTATCTGCTACCCAGGAAAGCACAGGTGTGGTTAATGCGATTGCAAATTAACTGTAACTTTCAGGTATCTGCTACCCAGGAAAGCACAGGTGTGGTTAATGCGATTGCAAATTAACTGTAACTCTCAGGTATCTGCTACCCAGGAAAGCACAGGCATGGTTAATGCGATTGCAAATTAACTGTAACTCTCAGGTATCTGCTACCCAGGAAAGCACAGGCGTGGTTAATGCGATTGCAAATTAACTGTAACTCTCAGGTATCTGCTACCCAGGAAAGCACAGGCGTGGTTAATGCGATTGCAAATTAACTGTAACTCTCAGGTATCTGCTACCCAGGAAAGCACAGGCGTGGTTAATGCGATTGCAAATTAACTGTAACTCTCAGGTATCTGCTACCCAGGAAAGCACAGGTGTGGTTAATGCGATTGCAAATTAACTGTAACTCTCAGGTATCTGCTACCCAGGAAAGCACAGGCATGGTTAATGCGACTGCGAGTTGACTGTAACACTTAGGTATCTGCTACCCAGGAGAGTATGGTTTGGTCAGTGTAATGGCAAAAGTTTTGTTAGTGTAATCTATAATAACGAAAGACTGCTCTTTGTCTGGACTCTCTCCTTAGACATAAGAGCTGCCCATTCTGGCAAACTCTCACATAAATGTATGTCTTAATGGATCACAGAGACACTCAAGCCCCTCCACCACGTCAAGGTGGCAGTCTAGCTGGAGAGGAAGACTATGATCAATTGTTCAACAAAAAATCACGTCAAGATCAAAAGTTTAATAAATATTATTGTCAATAAAGAAAGTTAAACCCTGAAATGTTTAAAGCACTACTAAAATGGTAGTTGTTTCATTTAAGGCCAAAGCAAAAGTTGATAATCAGGGCTCGAGACTAATTTTTTAACTCACTGGTTTACTGGCCAGTGACATGTCAGATCTTACTAGCCAAAAGTTATCTTTCACTAGTCAGTATATTGATTTTTATCAAGAACAGTTGACTTTTCCGAGTTTTTCACAGCCAAATGGCTAGTAGGAATGCTAAAACTGGTAGCCAAAACCTAAATTTTAGTAGCCTTTGGCTAGTTGGCTACCGTTAGTCTCGAGCCCTGAATTGATTCACATAAAAGTTACCATTGCAATCCCATGATCAAAAGTTTTAACAATAATTTGGGAATAATTTACCTCCTAGTGGCCGTCCATCAAGCTTTATGTTGAACTCCATACTATCGGACAAATCTTCAGTTAACAGTCGCTGTTCCCTGATTGCCCACACCAGTCCGATTCCAGGTCCACACCATAGGCATGAAAATCCGTGTCCATCTTCTAAATGTGCATAGTGGTGCGAGCAACTTTAAAAGCAAGCTTTTTCACAGCCCTTATTTCATTTTTAGTCAAAAGTACTGCAGCAGCATCAGATTTACCCTGAAAGCAAACATATAAAATTAATACATTATTTTATTTTTCATTAATAGCTATTAATACAGAAACCGGCAGGATGTAAAGGCTTAATTAAACAAGCAATAAACAGGACTGTGCTCTAAGGGCGCCCGGGTGCCTCAGGCAACTAACTTTTTTCTTTGGGGGACCAGGTAATCTTATTTCTTTCATAGATTGAAGCTTTATGCTGGGCACCCTGGATCTCATAGTTTCAAAACTTTGGACTCCTTGTAATTTTTCTTAGAGCACAGCCTTGAATAAAGAAAAAAATAAAATATAAGCGATGCAACCCACATGTTGAATGGGAAATAATTGCCGTCTGTGACTTGATTAACATAATGAGACAGATTGCATAAATCGTGCTCTTATGGCTCGCAAGGCAAAAATAACGAGGGACAAACCTACAGAATACAGTCCCAAACTAAGTGAAAAAATAGTGGAATTATAATTTACTTATTCAATGGTATACAAGCAGCCATTTTGCTCAATCAATCAATTTTGCCAGGCATAACTAATCGATGACATCAATGACATCAATGAAATCAATGAGTACCATCAATGAGTAATCGATGGGTAATCAGTTGATTAGTCATTGATTATTGCCGATGATCAATGAGTAATCAATGACTAATCGATAGGCCACAAAATTTTTGGTCATTGATTAGTCATCGATTGCATCGATTAGTCATTGATTGCATTGATTGCTCATCGATATAGTCTCGTGGTTGAAAACCGGAACTTGTAAAAGTATAACACGCTATAACAGCATAACAATCTAACAATATCATGGTAACAGGTGAAAAAAGTACAGAAAGTAAAAGTGCTTGCAGCTGTTCCGGTGCGTAATGTAAGTGCTTATGATGGCTGTCTCCCTAAGCCAAAGCAGTTTTACTTTGCTGACAAACATCCACCGACCAAAATCTATAACCACGTAGTCGATTCTTGTCTTCGTACTTGTTAGTTTCTTTCCAGACTGGTTGGTTTTCCTGTTCAATCGTTTTGTTATTAAATAAAGAGTTAGGTAAAGTAAAATATTGAAATATCATCAGTATTTGTGCTTAGCCCTTCACGTCGTGATATGCTGGAAGGTTATTTGACCTTTTGTGAGGGTGTAATTTCGTCAACAAGAATGCCAGTTATAAAGCAAAATATGACTAACATAGAGAAAAAAAATCACAAAAATAGTACAAGAAAGCAAGGAATGTGTCTTTTGTGTGCAGTATGAAAGTTGATGAGTAATCGATGGGTCATCGATGAGTAATCAATAACATCAATAGGTAATCAATTACATCAATGAGTAATCGATATCATCGATGAGTAATCGATAGGCCACAAAATTTTTGGGCTTCGATTACTCATCGATTACTCATTGATCATCGCCAATAATCAATGACTAATCAGATGATTACCCATCGATTACTCATTGATTACCAATTGATGTCATTGATCATCGATTAGTTATGCCTGGATTTTGTTATAATGTGGGATGAGGTTGCCCTCCCTATCAGCAAATTCATGTATAAAATGCATGTTAGTTGCTTGTATTTTTCCTCACCCCTCCAGGGCTAGGATAAATACTATGCAACATGCAAAATATCTACATGTATTAAACATTCAATCATTTTATAAGGTGTATTTATTTTAACATGTACAGATGAACTTACCCTACTCTTTCCAAGCTTGATGAGATTTAGCAATGTTTGCCAACCAGCATCGGGTAACCTTGCTTGGAGCTTAAAATATAATAATACCCAGTCAGGAACGTTCATGCTGTGTAGTAGCCGTAGGTATGTTTCTGGCAACAGGAGCTCCGTCAGACCTTTCTTAGTTCCTTTAGCATCCATTACGAGGTTAACAATTTCTGAAAGGGTTTCAGACACCTTTTGTTTTTCTTCACTACCACCATAGAGGAATGTGTTGCCCAAAATGCAGGCCAGGCTCTCGTGGTACTTGGCCAGCACACCATCAAGCTCTTCAGTGACTTTCCTGCATTCCACTTTTCGCTTTTTTCACAGTAGGACCAATTGAGTTGCTTTTCAATGTCTCCTCGATTAAGCTTGTGTTGCTACCACAGCCACTGTCACTATTGTTGCTGGTCACACAGTGGTGTTGCTGTTGCTACTCTCATTTAAATGAGATGGGGAAGATGTCGCCAAAGGAGAGGATAAAGGCAGAAAGGAACTCAAGAACTCATTTGTCTTTTCGAGGTTCTTAATTTGTTCCTCTAGTTCGGCGATTTTAGAGTTCAATTTCTGCAATTCAGGAGAACCCTGGTTTGAATCGAAGCTTTTCCCGCCAAAACTGCATCGTGGCTTTTCTTCGCACTCGCTCGTCCAAGGCGATTCGATTCACTGCATCCACAACAGGAATAAATTTGGACGATCTCAGGAACCCATCTGCAGCAGAATCTCGCTGTCTGAGCAGTGCAGCGAAAAGACCAAACGAAGAAGCAACAAAAAGTTTGTTCGGCTGCATGTTAAAAGAACAACCTCGTTTGGCGGGCTTAAGATCTGCTGGTTGCACAGAGCATATTTCCTCTGAAAATCGCTTAAAAATATCACTTTTGGCAAACCTGCCGGGCTTAACGCCACAAAGACTCGAGGAAAGCACATACCAGTGGTTTTCAGGGTCAAGATTCTTGCCAGTGACTCTTGCAAGCGACCAAGGATGATCGGAAGACGGCGATCCATCGACGATTAACTCCATGTCGAAAGCGCGCCGAACGTTTCAAACACCGATCTCATTGCGCTTTCCAATTCGAGATTCCCTCTTAGGTTACACATTATTAACGTAGTAAACGTTTAACTTGTAAAACAACCCGTAAATTGCTGCTGTAGAGTGATTTTCTCTAAAGAATACTTCGAAATGTACATCAAATGTACAACAACCTTATCCAGTTATCTGTTATCTGCGACCGGAGGTCTGGAGCCTAACTGTGTGTGACGACACAAACAGTAGCCGCCACGCGCGCGCACACGCGCGCGAAGCCCGAATTAGGCCTAGTTCACTTCTTTCGCGAGACCCCGGTACATCTTAAACCACATATAACAACGAATTATCAAAGATTCTGCATAATTTCATGTTGTCACTAGAACGGGTATGGCAACATTTAGACGGCGTTATTATTGTTAAAGCACACGCATCAAATGCCTGTTTTGTGCTTTGATCAAGTTTTAACTGTTGCGGTTTTAAATTCCGTTCGCGTTTATGGAATCGATCCTTAAATTTCTGTTTTCGAAACCGTTTTAAACAACCTCAGTTTGTCAGTTTAACTAGCGTCTGTGGATTTTGTAATTTCTGTTCTATTTCTAAATTTTGTACCCGCTTTTCCTTTGACGTCTTTTGTTTCGCAGCAAATACCTGGTGCGCGGTACGGCAACATGATCTGTTGATTATAGGTCATTATAATATTTGACCGTGACTCAGCTTGCGAAAATCGCTTTGATGACCTGTCGACATAATGAGCTTATCTTAATTCTAATTGACAAAACCTAACACATCATGGGGATCTCAAGCTGAGAATTTTTTAGGAGAGTAAAGCTCCTCATGCTTTACATTAAATATTTCAAGCAGACGCAACTTTTGGATGTATCGTCTTAATTTGTTAAGCGCTACATAAAAATGACAAGAAAACATCCCGTTTTAGGTAAATGTGATGTCGTGTAGGTATATGTAAGGGGCGCCTTTTTGCAATAAAAGGTATACAAAAGGGGTACCTTTTCTATCAAAATGGTATATAAAAGGGTAAGGGGTTGGATCTTCGGGCGGAGCCTCCCCGTACAAAACTTTTTCGAGTTAGGATTTTTTTGTTTCTTGATTTCTCTTCTTAACATTTAAAAAATCTCTCCAAAATCCGTCGGTGAAGCCATGTTAATAGAATTTACAGTGACAAGTAACTACCAACTCAGATGACGGGAAATACGATACGATTTTTTCGTATCAGACTTGTGATTGGTCGTACGAAATTTTTCACTCGTGAGAAAAATCGTATACCACTAGGATTGCTTCTAATTAAAGAGAATCGATTTCTATTCGAGTCGTTTGTGTTGAGTAAATCTCATTACTTATATAATTAATAAAGACATTTATTTTTTACAGAACTATAAAATTATTTGGTTTATATAAACAATAAAAGCTACTTATATTACTGAAATGGCTATTCTTGCGACACTGACGACAACATATCTTGAAAGGGACTACACTGAACTACAACACTGACACTAAGTAAATAAAATATGTGTGGACGGTTTAGCGTTTGATTTTAGTCTCCGTGTCCCGTGATTCAGCCAAGATAGAATACCTCCACTTCATCAGGTGTGAAGGTGTAAGTCCCAGCCAGGATTGTTCTACTGCTTTGTACTCCACTTGGAACAGAGTAGGAGTAGCCAAAGTTTGTGTATGAATTAGTGTTACTGTTGGCATTGTCAGCAATTGTGATGTCATTCCCTCCACCAAATGTTGGACCATAACCCGAGTTTCTGTAAATTGCATATTGTGGTTGTTTCACCATACTCTTGAATGGTCCAAGACCTTCTTTGTTACGAAGCGAAAATATGAACGCATTGGAGGATGAACTCCAACCACTACTGGTATCTGAATAACAAGAAGATATAAACATAAAATATTTATTACGGAGAAAACACAAACACATCAAAAGTTTAGTTATACATACATTTAACAAATACGTACAAAGTTAAATGAAGTTAATTAACAGTTTTCACGTTACACATATCGAATCGATCAACATGCACGGAAGGACAATCTCTTATTTCCTTTGTAGCAGACCAGGCCAGTCATTATCGATTGAAGGCCTGGTTAAACTAGCAAACACTGTTGCAGAGTTTTTTTTCTCGTCATGTTTCCTTGGTGGCTAATATAACTGGAAGCAAGGAAATTGTTTTGCTACGGCTGGCTGGCTAAGCGAGGAAACGACCTCCGGGAACAAAGCGACACGCATGTGCATATCCTAGCCAACATTGCTTCCATGGTAACTAACTGGGCAACACATGTTTCGGAAGCAAGATTTTACTCTGTTTTTGACTTAAAACAAAAACAAAAGCTCACTGTATGACAAACTTGAAGCTATTTATTTCATCTTGCGTTTGAATCATTATCATAAACTTAAAAGGATCAGAAACCAACAAGACATCCCTCGACAGAACATAAAGCCTACTATATTCATTGGTCTCTTGTGAATATTTCCTCTATTGCTAATATCAGGATTTAGAAATGCACGTCTTGCGCATGCACTGAGACTTATTTTGATAAAATGAATTTGTAAAAAATAAATAAATATATTTATATCAATTAATGAATTAGTTAAGTAATTATGTGTTACATAGACAATACGGAATGTGTATATAATAACATTTTTATAAAAAAGCATATGAAATACAGATATCGGATAAGGATTTTAAATTTGCTATTTACTTGTCCGACAAATTAAAACTAATTTTATCAAATGGATCAAAATGCACGGAAGGACAATCTTTTATATCTTTTGTAACGGACCACGCCACCTATTATTTGCACACCGAAGGCCTGGTTAAACTAGCAGCAAACACTGTTGCAGAATTTTGGTCATGATCATGTTCCCTAGGTGGCTTAATAAGCGGGAAGCAAGGAAAATGTTTTGCTGCCCGGCTTGCTAAACAAAGAAACAACGACCGGAAACAAAGCGTCACGCATCCTAGCCAACATTGCTTCCATGGTAGCTAAACTGGGCAACACATGTTACAGAAGCGTGATTTTTCTCTGTTTGTGACCTAAAAAAACAAAAGCTGACTGTATGTCAAACTTGAAGCTATTTATTTCATCTTGCGGCCATGACACCTCGGTTGATGTCACAGTGTTAAGCCCAAATTAGGAGCTTTGAAGTTTGTAAAAAAAAATGAGTAATCTAATAATGTGAAGCAATTTCACAAAACCTTTTTATAACACGCAGTTTTTAAATTTCTCATTTGATCTGCCTGTTTACTTATGTTTAAATTTTGGTCACTGTTACTCTCTTAGAGGTCTGGATGGGGTTAACTGGCCTGAAAATTAGCCAAAATCTAACAGCTGATTAACACCTTTTTTTAACTGACAGTTGAAACAATTTGAAGAAAGTGTTAAGTGAGAAAGCAGAATTTTGAAAAAGACATCGACAGGCCCACACAGACTCCCCTATGTGGTTTTACGTAAGCGATGCACGAGCCGTTTTAAAAGTTTTGCTCGGACGAGTATGTCTTGGAGCGATTTACCTCTTTTGTAAGATATAATCGGAGGCGTTTTGTAAATTGTTTCAGAAGTGGCTGATTTTGAATGGGACTCCAATGTTGCATCAGTATTTGTTTTAAATGTTTACCCCCTGAGTGGTACGTTGTCGCAAAAGGCATTATTTTGCATTTAGTTTTTTACTGTTTGTTTTTTAAGTGCCGTCTGCCTTTCGGCAAAGGAGACCTCAGATAAGGTTTTTTCAATTAGGCTTTTTGGATAACCACGCGCTTCAAGTCGTGTTTTGAAGATACACATGGCCTCCTGGAAATTTTCTTCCGAGAAGTTTGTTCTTAGAAGTCTGACGGCTTCTCCTTTTATAAAGCCTCTCTTATCACCTGGTTTGTGGCTAGAGGAATAGTGTGTATATTGAAAGGTCTCGGTCGGCTTGTAGTGGGTTTTGACGTCGAGGATAGATTTGTTTTGGAATCTTTCGCCTTTGTACACTACAGTGTCTAAGAATGTAATTTCTTTCTCTGAGATTTCAGCTGTAAACTTTATAATTGGTTGGAATGTGTTAGCTTGTTCTATAAATAGATCAATGTCTTGTTTACTGGCGCCTCATAGGGAGAAGACGTCGTCTATGTAAGACATGTAACGTTTCCACACTCTCGGCTTGATGTTGCTTTGATTAAGCATTTTTGTTTCGATTTCTGCCATGAAGAGATTGACGCAAGCAACCGCCATCTTCGTTGAACTGGAACGAATTTCCTTTCAGTATAAGGCCGAACATTTGTTTAAGATAGTGGGACGGAATGGGAGGGCTGTTATTGTGGTATTCTTCGTATGCTTGGCATTCTATTGTGATACCCTCTTCTTGTGGAATGTTCGTATACAAGCTTGTTTCATCCATTGATACCAGGGTGGTTTTGTGTGACACTTCAGTTTTTCCATAAAGTTTATGAAATCAGTCGTACCTTTAAGATACGATGTTTGTTTTTGAGCAGATTATTGGCTGTAATAAATGGTCCACAAAGGATGATATCCTTTTAGTCGGCCCTTCGCAGCCCGATATAATATAAGGAGGTTTGTGGATTTTTGTTAGAGTGTAGAAAATCAGTATCCTGGGTGGATTAGGAGTTTGTGAAAGCCACTTTTTTGTCATGCCGTTTATATGTTTGCCAACATGTAGTTGAGTAATAAGTTCATTAACTCTTCGTAATGTTTCAGTGACCATTGGGTTAACAAGAGGTCGGTAATGATCGCTTTTGTCTAGCTGTACCTGGGCCTCCTGAATTTTGTCCCTTTTGTTGAGAATCACAGTTGTGCTGCCTTTATCAGCACGTTTTGGGTTAATGGCAGTATTCGTTTGCAGTTCTTTGACTGCTTTGTGTTCGTTGTGTGACAGGTTGTGTTTTGGCTTTGTTATTTCTATTTCAGAAATGCTTAACTTGACATTTTCCAAGTAGCTTTCAAGAGCTACAGAAGGTTGTACTGGTGGTATTCAGTTTGATTTGACATGGAAAAGAAGGGGGCTCCTTGTCATTCCCGTTGTCGTGGCGCTCCACGAGAAATAACATTGGAACTGTCCCGCGTGTATTGCGTTATTCGGGATTCGGGATTCCCGAGAACACGTGGGAAAAGAAAAGAGATTCGAGCCGCCATATTGGCACGATGTTGTGTTTGTAAAGGAAAGAAAAAGTAAAAACTCGCCCAACGCGACACCCGTGGAATATATATTTTAGTCTCATTCTTCTATCCCCTTGTAGCTTAGTGGTTACATGTAGATGATGGGAACAACGCCTTGGTACCCATAGCTTTATGTCATTTGTGTCGTTTGGTCGACAAAGTTATGGCATTGCGTTCCTTCTTTAAGTTGCGAAAATAAATAACATGTGAAGGCTTTTTAAGCTATTTCGACCCGGTGAAGAGAAAGAGCTACATAATGAATCATAGCTGTAGATCGATGAAACTCTTTCAAAATTCCCTCAAAGCGATGATAAGTGCTTTTTGAGCTCTTCGGATGCGGTTGGATGGAAGAGTCGCAATGTCGTCAGAATGTAGTACAATATTTTTTTTAACTTAACATTCAGGTTAAAACAAATGTTTGATAAAACAGAAAAACCTTGTAACATCGTCATTCAAACACTCCATACTGATCACGTGTCTATATCTGATTCGCGTTTGATTCTTTATCATAAACTTAAAAGGATTAGAAACCAACAAGACATCCCTCGACAGAACATAGAGCCAACTATTCGTTGGTGCTGTTAAAAAAACACAACTTTTAAAAATTACCTGATCTGGTTGAATAAACTATGATATAACAGAAATAGCTAAGTGCTAAGAAATGACTAAATTTTATTGACAGCTGAGACATGATAAAATCTTTAACTGACAGCTGAGAAATGGCCTGAATATTGACTGATAACTAACAATCCATCACCCCTACGCAGACCCTCTTCTTATATTGCCAATCCGGTCACCAAACTTCTATGTAGGATTTTCTATATTTCTATCAGCGAAAGCGAATAACTAAAATTAAACCAAATAATCATTTTTCCTCTCCTAACAGCAGTCCCACGCATTTCGTTTCCGTAGAAAACTCTATACCTTGTCATTCTTATATCACCGTTCTAGGTACACGATCTCGGTGTTTCGTCGTTCCGTGTTAGCAGTTGCCTGAGTATGACTCTTTGTTGGTCAATTAATTTTTAGAACATTGACGGGGACAAGCAGGTTTGTGGTTTTGAAAAGACAAAAAACATAATCGGCCACGCGAATGTGATGTAGCCTCAACCGCTGTCCACCAAAAATCACTAATAACACAGATAGCTTATAAAATTTCGGAAAGAGGTCCCCCTTTCTTTCTTCAAAATGACCCCTTCCAAAAGAAGTTCCTCACCCACCCAAACTCCAGAAAAAAAGAATAAAGTCTTAAGAAAATAAGTTCATGGATATATAAATTTAGTTATAGCCCTTAACCCTATCCAGACCGGGGGGGGGGGGGGGGGCGGAAAGTGCGCGCGCCGACTTTGAACGCTTATAACTTTTTTAATATTCAACCAAACGCTGCAAAACTTTGAGACTTTATCTAAAATTTATCTGGGAATAATTTGGTAGGGTAGGTTGTTGTGTCAGGAACTTGACGTCACCATGGCAACGGCATTTTGACAGGCATGTTTTCCCAAATTTGTAATTTTCCTGTTTCTATTAATGAAAAATAACTTTAAAGCAATTATTTTCATCTGTTTACGGGTTTTAAGCACATTTTTATTGGTTTTGAGTATTTTCCAGTAATTTTGGGCGGTTTTCTGACGTTTTGAAAAAATTCGAAATCCAAGATGGCGGATCCAAGATGGCGGCTGTTTTGGCATTATGATGTCATTGTCACGTGATGTGACGTCATCATCCCACGTGACATATAGCAAAAGATAGATTTTGGGACATACTATATATCCTGTAAGTTTCATTGTGATTGCTTAAATATTCTGGAAGTTACGGAGGGGGGCGGAATCCGCCCCCCCCCCGGTCTGAAAAGACCAAAAAAAGCCCGGTCTGAATAGGGTTAAAAAAAGAAAAGATATAAGTCCTTTTGTAGAACTAATGTTTAGTATTTTACACTATCACAAACTGCTTATAGAGACCTGTAATGTTTGCTTTACGGCTGGAGGACTTGTTTTGGGTTTCATATTGTTATGTTATGAGAGTCTTATTATGTGACCTTTTTTGTGCACTAAAATATTTTAGATACAGTATCCCGACAAAATTAAAATTAACCTCAAAATATTTAAAACGCAATTCTCTATCGGAAAATAGTCCCCCATTTCATAAGTTTGAAAGGATTATGTTCGTAATTTCACCGCGGCCGGTAAATACCTAGATAAAATTGAGAGTTACAACCTGTATCGATTGAAATCAAAGACAGACAAATCAAAAACTACTCGTCACAGAAGAAAAACTGTATTTTTTAACGAAACAAAAATATATGAAATAACTATAGTTGTTACAACTATAGTTATTTCATTACTATAGTTGTAACAGTCATTCGTTATAAACAAAGCCATAGAGTGGATCTTAGGAAATGTTCAAATGTTCACAAGTTCTCCCCGAAGAATTTGCAATTCTTAAAAAAACAAACAAACAAATGTCTACGTAATTTACTTTTAAAGGCGAGGTTTTTACCTTTTTTTCGAGAACCTTACTGCTATAGACCTAGGTACAGCTGATCTATTTAAGATAGCTTGTAAGATCTTGTACTGGTTTAAGCTGGCCGTCTTTGGCATTCTATGGAAGATACACACATAATTTTGAGGATTAACTTTCACAACAAATTTGGATAGATTCTACAAAAGAGCACACTGAAGTTACTTCGAAGCCAAAATTCGTTGCTATTAGTGTTCACCACTCAAAAGTAGATTATGGTTGACTTTATTGATGTTGCCATGGGAAAGCATTTTCACGTACTTGGATTTGATTCTGTTTACTTATAAATGCTTTACTGGTTTGCGGTTAACATTTTTCAGCAATATTACAAGGGCTTGTTATAATAGAATGCCAACATTAATGGAAAGGTGTAAACTATTGTGAGCCACCTTAAATAATAAATTCACATAATTTCTCTTTTTATTAATCTACGTCCCTTCTTGGATTGTGCAGATCTTGTTTAATATCTAAATTCTTAGCATTGTTTGTAAAGTACGTTACATAAGTGACGTCTTCGTTTATTACAGTTATTTAACAATCAGGTTCCAATGTTGACCCTTCAATGCGTATACAGGTGATTCTAGAAATCCAGGCCTTAGAAATTGTCTTGCCTTTAAACTTTATAATGTTTGTTATCGTGGTGTGTATTTTATCTGGCATAAGTAGGCGTTTTGTATGAACTAACCAAACGTTACTAAAAATGTGATGATAAAACAAACACTGTTAGGGTAGATGGCAATTGAATTTGAAACATGCTGATTTTAGAAGAAAAATAATCAAAGCAAAGATTCAAGTTGAAAAAACAACAACTCAAGTTTAAATAAGGAGGGGATTGCAACTGCATTAATGCTCAAGTGAATTAAGGAATGGGTCAGGCTAAATTTTGGAGGGGGGTGGTCTAATCTAAAAGTTATTCAAGCTTTCACTAAGAAACTTGCATAGAGTAAAGTGTTTGTACGAAATGTTTCAGTTTTTGGTTTAAAGGTCATTCCTGCTTGGTCACGCGTACGTGACATACCACACCCAAATTAGTGATATAAATTTCAAACCAAATTGACGAGAACTTGCAAGTATAATGATTGACTAATTTTGATTTCTGCGAATGGCTGTAGCTATTAAGTATGAAGAACTAATCGGGGATTTACAAATTTGTTCATTTTGTTTCAATTACAACGTCTTTCTCTTGGAGAGGGACTGGGACTAGGCAAAAATAGGAAATAATGAAGAAATAATAAACATTTTTAAAAATCCCCGTTTGGTAGGACTTTTGGCTAGGTGAGGTAAAGGTTTTGAGAGAAAAAACGAAAGATTTCTTGTACATTTACATCCCGTAACTCAAATGCTCATAATTGTTATATTTAGGGCGTGGTCAGTAACGTGACCACTTGGGGCTGAGTCAATCATTGGAAAGTTTCATTTCCAATATAAACAAACAAAAAGAAGCAAAGTTTTTGAGAAAAGGAACAAATCACAAAGAAATTACCAAAACGTCGCATGAGAACAAGAACCATTCCTTAATTCACATGAGTGTTGTACTGCACAGACTTCTTTGATTCTCACTTGGCTGCCGAGGAAAATGAAATTAACAAATAGCTTAACTCTTCCAAATGCTCAAAAATGTAACTGGTATTAAAGTGGTATTCAAAAAGACTTTACCTTGGAGGCGAACACTACGAGGTTAACAAGATTTATACCAGGATACATGTACCGTGATTATTCTATTAAGCGTCCTTTTTCTAATAAGCATGTTATAACAAGCGCCTTCCCCGCCCACCCTTTGAATTTGTTTTTATTAATAAGCGCCCCCTGTGCCGATATTTGAAGCACCACTAATAAAATAATACATTACTTAAGTGCCATCAAAGTACATTGAGATCATTCGTGGTTTATCTTCCTTATGAACTGTTCACATTTCAGATCAGTTCTTCTAAGTGTCTTCACTGCTATTTTTAGGCTAGGTCCGATTTCTTTCAATCAAAATATTATCTTTCTTTTGTCTGCGCCGTTTACTTAGATATACTTTGCCCAAAAAATGATGATCGTTTTCTGGAAGGACTGAAGCAGTAACTTCAATTGGTAAAGGAGTCACAGATTCTGCAATGATTGCTGCGCGAAGATCCAACCGTTCAAGTCACGCTTTGCGAAAGAGAAAATTGCTCGATTAGCAGGACGGTGGACAAAGGGACCGGACCATACGATGGAAAGAAGCATACCGGTTGCATCGAGGTATGATGGGTCGGGGGGGGGGATGAGGAGGGGATGAGTGAGTAACTAAAAAGATGGAATATCTGAAGTCTTGTTAAGGCGACGAAGAACGTTCACTACATTTTTTTTTAACAATTGATGAGGAAAACACTGGTGCTGGTGTAAGGGAGGGAGGGCGGGGGGATGTTTGATAGGTCTCTGTCCCTCTATGAATTGAAATCATTACTTTTTATTTCCCTAAATCTTCTTTCATAATTATGTTCTTGAAGCTGTTCATTAGTTAACCTTAGCTGTGGATATTATATCTTACCCCATGGAATGTCAACGTATCCTCCAAACACGTACTGGTCCTTCCTGATGATTGTAAACGTGCGAGGCTTTCCATCACAGTAACTATGGAAGGTACTTGCCGACCATCCGTGAGAAGTGGCGCGGTAACACAGATTCCAATTTGGATGTGAACCAGCCACGGGTTCTATAAATCGACTGAGATGACTAAGGAAAAACTCATTGTCTTGGATAATGTTTGAGTGTATCGTCATCCCTGCCAAAAAATAGGTAAAAACGTATGATTTTTAATAAGTAAATACGGAGAAAAAGTATTGACGTGACTAAATCAGAAGTTAAATTAAAAAGAGAGAAGATATTATGTAAGAAAATTTTCATGCCTTTCCTGAGGGGGAAACCTGTCGCCATGTTCGGGGTGCCTGAATACCGTGATAAAATGTTGCCAGTCAACATGTTGCTAAAAATGACATCAACGCTTTCTAATTTCGCGGGCTTACTTTGGATACCAAAATTTTTCGAATTCAATCAATAAAACCCGTTTGTTTCTTTAAACTTAAGAGTGTGTCCATAAGAGGACCAGGCAACATGTGATACAGCTCATATCACCGATTTTGCCCAAACTTAGCATAAATGTTGGGTATGGTGAGCTTTTTACTGTGGCAAAACATTAACTCAAAATATTTTATTCCCTTCAAGTTATGGCACCTTTTGAAAAAATGGCCATTTTTCACTAATTTATGCATATTTAATTAGCTGACTTTGATTGACCAGTTCCACAAGAAAAAAAGACTTCTGAAAATAAAATTCACTGTGTTATATTCTGTGGTTATAAGGCTTTAAGTACAATAATTCATTCAACCGTCTGATTTGATTTCTTCTCCTCAAACGGTCTTTTGGAAGGTACACATTTCGTACTGTTGGAAATAGCCTTTAACTAGTGCCCAATATCTCCCATGAGCAACAACTTATATACATTATTCTTACATGGGTAATGAAATCCATCATTAAACTTCACAAAAATGCCACAAAATGTCTGGGGACTTTAATATTCTATTAGTATTGAGGAACTAAACACACGTGACTTAACGATTTCTTGCTATTTCATCAAAATTCACCGAAACACAGAAGCCATTTATTTGCCTCAATTTGGCATAAAATCGGTACGAAATAGCTAATCAAGCATAAATCTATAGATAACAATAGGTAGGGCTAGGCTATGTATCCCTTCTATGAATATCCCTATATAGGATTTAGTCAAACAACTATATGATGACTACACTACGTACTTGCCCCAGTGAACGCCCGTACCGCTGACTGAAACGGCAGGCTCAAAGGTAGAAATTCAACATGGCGGCTGTTTATTTTCCGGTTAAATTTATTTCATGCAAACTGGCTGAGACAAGTGTCCTTCCGTGAACTTTGAACAGCTCTTTGAATGACTTTATTGACAACCTGTTTACAACTTTCACGAAGAATGAACCACGATGTATTGGCTAAGTTCATCGCGCCTCAAAGCAACAGTACATGTCAATTGAGATCGATCGAAGGATCGAAGTGCAGCGAGGAAGAACAAATTCTTCAAAAGAAAGCATCTGTGTGTCGATAAGTGGCATGTATGTAGTATTACTTTCTTGTTTCTTAACTTTGATGTGCCTAAATGTTGAATTGAGCGAGCTTGTGAAGAAAATCTTTCGCTGCTATTTTTACATTTGCTATCACAAGTTCACAACATTGCTGAATTATATGGCTCTGAAAACGCTCCGAAAAATGTCCCAACTGCCTTTTCTTCGCCAATATTTTGATTTTATCTATAGATTTATGCTTGATTAGCTATTTCGTACCGATTTTATGCCAAATTGAGGCAAATAAATGGCTTTTGTGTTTCGGTGAATTTTGATGAAATAGCAAGAAATCGTTAAGTCACGTGTGTTTAGTTCCTCAATACTAATAAAATATTGAAGTCCCCAGACATTTTGTGGCATTTTTGTGAAGTTTAATGATGGATTTCATTACCCATGTAAGAATAATGTATATAAGTTGTTGCTCATGGGAGATATTGGGCACTAGTTAAAGGCTATTTCCAACAGTACGAAATGTGTACCTTCCAAAAGACCGTTTGAGGAGAAGAAATCAAATCAGACGGTTGAAGTGAATAATTGTACTTAAAGCCTAATAACCACAGAATATAACGCAGTGAATTTTATTTTCAGAAGTCTTTTTTTCTTGTGGAACTGGTCAATCAAAGTCAGCTAATTAAATATGCATAAATTAGTGAAAAATGGCCATTTTTTCAAAAGGTGCCATAACTTGAAGGGAATAAAACATTTTGAGTTAATGTTTTGCCACAGTAAATAGCTCACCATACCCAACATTTATGCTAAGTTTGGGCAAAATCGGTGATATGAGCTGTATCACTTGTTACCTGGTTCTGCCCTGTTCTCTCACGGGCACACTCTTAATATCTAAGGCGAAGCATCGCAACTTTTTGCAAAAATTATTAAAAAATCCTCCGTCGTCATGAAAACTTTTGTTTCTGTTTTCCACGTTGTTGTTTTGTGATTTAAATAGGTGAGAAGATCTCGGGTAAACGCTGTAACACAATCTACAAAAGTTGTTTTCGACGGAAGCAGTGAAAAAACTTCGTTATACATGAAAAAATTGGGACCAGAGAAGGAAGTCCGGATAATCGAGGTCCGGATAATCGAGGTTCGACTGTATTAAAAATATGTATGTATATATTGCAATTGAAATAACCTTTTAATATTTTCCAAGTCTATATGAGCTTATATGACACTCAAATCAAAACTTCAGAATTCCAGCAAGGACCAAAATTTGAAACTTAATACAAGAATTAGAAATTCCGGAATTAAATTTGTAAACAGCAGTTTAAATAAGTTCATAGTTCCTGTGATCGTGCATATCCGGGCGAGGGTAGTTCTGAACGAACTGTTGTTGGTGACTGACGTTTCGACAACCTGATGAGCGGAGGTCATCTTCAGAGCAGTCTAAATTCTTTTAAAGTTTTTAAAAGTTTTGAGTCACTATCGGTTTTCCAAATACCTTTTTATGCACGAATAAGAAATTCAGGAATTAAATTTATAAACAGCAATTTAGATTGGTAAAAGTCTCGAATCATTAAGCAGTCTTAATAATTAAAGTTCTCTTACCAATACATGAAGGTTGAACTCCTGTCCAAGTACCATTCTTCATACAGTGGCGCTCTGATGATCCTTTTAGCCAATAACCAGAGTTACAAGTGAATGAAACGTGTTTTCCTTGCCAATACTGCTGCCCGTGAGTATGACCATGCTTCAGGCTTTCCAAAGGAGGACAAGTCTTGTGACCTTGATTTATATTGAAGAGTATTATTAAAGTGACACAACAGCAATACATTCCTAGCATAATCAAACCTTGTTTTGTTTTTATTTATTTTTTGTTTGTTTGTTTAATTGTCGTTTTTTATTGTCTTTTTATACCGATGCGCATACCTTGATACCTGCATACACCTTATTCATAAATGACGGAATGCGCGGAAGAGTTTGGGTCGAGTACATGAAAGCGAGGCGAGTGAGGCTTAGGCTTCGAACCAAGACAAAGAAAAGTATGGCGAATTGAAGAAGTATTTAATAATTCTTAAAATATATCGTCGGTTAGAAAGCGAATCTTGGCTATTGATGACTACCATTGGAATCCCAGGTTTGACAAATGCATATGCGGTCGTATGGATGCGAAGTCAACACAAATCGTGGACAAATTTCTTCGGAAAACCGCATCGATCTTCTTTATCTCATTACTGCCTTGTGTACAGTTGTTATCCGTATTACTATAGGTTCAATTCGTTTTGATAGAAGACTTTGTAAGCTGGCAAAAAGGCAGAGGATATAGATATTATAGAAACTATAGCGATTTTGCACGATATGGAAAGTAAAAAAAAATAGCCAACATTGTGCGACTAGCGACTACGCAACCAGGTTAAAAATATTTCAGTTCACAATCAGTCTATCGTTTTACAAAACTTTCACCCACTAACCTCGGCATTCTAACCCGAGCATTCAAATGTATACCAATTTAAAAATCACAAATGGATCAGTATATATGGACAAAAAAAAATCAGCAAAAAGATTTGGCATCAAAGAAGTGCTTAGATTCAGAATTCAGGAAATGTATCGGAATATTTAAAATTGCAAAAATCTTACCGCTGTAATATTTATTTCAATTTGAAAAGTTTAAAATTTGAAAGCTCGCTCTTTATACCTATTTCCACTTTCTTTATTCTAAAATTTAAGGATTTGTTTCAAAAAGCGTCTATAAAGAATAATCAACCGTTGTGAACAACATTTGTTCGAAGGCAAAATACTCAAGAAACCTTGTGTCTTTATCATAATCGCAATTTTTGCTTACCGTATCGAGAGACGTGTTAATTTTTTTTAACAAGCTCCATAGTCGTTTCTATATCGTGTTTCTTTCCTCTGCCTTCCTGCAAGCTTCTAGGGTCTTCCATAAAAAGGAAACTTGAAAGTAGTCTGGATTGTACACGAGCAGGCAGTGAAGAGACTGACAGGATCGATGCGGTTTTCCGACGAAATTTTTTCCATGATTTGTGTTGAATTCGAAACCACACGGCCATATCTGCAGTTACCAAACCAGAGATTCTAATGGCAGTCATTAAAACCTACGAATCGCTTTTTAACCGCCGAGATATTTCAAGAATTGTCAAATACTACCTCAATTCGCCATACTTTTCTTTGTTTTGGTTCGAAGCTGAAGCCTCAACGCCTCGCTTTCATGTACTCGACCCAAACTCTTCCGCGCGTTCCGCCATTTATGAATAAGGTGTATGGTTGCTAGAAAATTTGACACAGCTACTTTTCAAAAAAATATGATTTTTGTTAAATGTATGCGTATAGTTTACTCCTAACTGACGTATCCTGGTCGAGGAGAAGAATAAAATGTAACTGCACAGTATAACAGAATATGAAGTTTAAAAGTTGCTTACATGAAGGCTGTATACCACTCCAGTTACCGGAGGGCTGACACTTTCTAATGATCGGTCCAATCAAACGGTATCCCGGATGACAAATGAACGACACAGACTGACCTGTCCAGTGACGTAAGCCAAGTTTTTGTCCGTTGGTTGGAGAACCAGGATCGCCGCAGTTGATTAGAGCTTAAAAGAGGATATTGGAAACATTAGGCAAGCTATATTTACTTATTTTACTCTATTTACTTACACAGTAAATAACCTTTTGGTAGAGAGCGCTTCTCGAATCATGAAAAAATCGCATTTGATTTTCATCATTGAACTTTAACCGAGGTTACGGTACGGATGTCGCAGATTTTGTAAACAGTTTTCAATATCTATATTTTTCGAGTCATACACAGTTGCAAACAATTTATAGGTTTAATTTTTAACAAGACAATTCATTCCGTAAAGTTGTATCTTTCAAATTGACCCTTTCAGGATTTATAGTGACTAGGTGGGTAGAACATGGATAAAACCGACTATACACTACAATATATAGCTAGCAGCTGGCTTTGGGAATAACAACAAAAGTTTAGATTATGTGTTTTCACTGCGAATACAAAGGGTGGTACACTTGTTCCTATGTTTATTATAATTGCAGTTTCTGATAGCAATCTCCCTTTTTGATTGAATTTTACTTTTAAGCAAACAATGAAAGACCTCAAACATTGGATTTTCAGACTTGATTTTGAAAGGTAAATGTGATATTTGCCTATTAAAAAGAAGTGGTTTAGCGCGATAAAAACCATTGTTTAGAAGATCCTGGTCTATAGCCATAAAACCGAGGTACAAAAGTGTAAAATATGTCCGAGTCACTCAATTTTATTATCTTATTTACTTAATTTATAATAACAAACCAATTGAATTTTATATCTAGGTAAATTGTCTCAGTGGGAAAGAAGATCGGGGCGCTTTATGGGACGCGGGTTGCTAAGTCTATTATTCCATTCATATACATCCAAATAACAGTCCTCTTTTTCGAATATGTACTTCTCGTTCTCTTTTTAATTTTAAAATTTGACAGATTGTTACACTCTTATATGTTGCTGCTATAAAAAAAAGCAACTGGATAGCTGTAAAGCGAGTGATTCACGTGACCGGTTTCTATTGACGCATATGTTCTATAACAAACAAACAAACAAACAAACAAAAAGAACTTTGCGAAGGCAGAAGTTAGTTCTGCACTATGACTGTTCCTTAGAAAAAAGCTCGTTAAGTATTATTTCTTTCAATTAGTAAAACAATGCGATTACAGATATCTACTTACTCAGAGTTGTGTTGGCCTGCGCTGTTTTATTCTTGTCATTATAAAATAGACAAGTGTAGGTCCCAGTGTCGCTCGGCATGAAGCGGTTAATGATGAATTCACTCTTTATCGAATCTTTCCCGCCATGTTTGGCATTAGCAGTAACACGTCGCCCATCCTTGAACCATTTGACTTTAGGTAGCGGCAAGCCACGAGCAGAGCAATTTAACGTCACAGAATCACCGACATTTGGCACTTGAATTTCACTGGGAGGACTTGACACAATGAAGGGATTCACTTTAAAATTGGAAAGATGCGAACGAAATCATAAATGTGCCTCCATTCACAACAATTTATGTATGATTTAGAATTTTAGCTTACCCACATCTTTTACCACGACCCATGTCACTGCCATCACACTTCCCAGTTCATTAGCTCCTTGGCATACGTAAGCACCATCATCATCCTTTGTCGTGTTGTAAATCGTAAGTTTGTTACCATCAATGACATGTCTGTTGGCCGGAAGATTGTTTCGTGATCTTGTCCATGTGATCACTGGGGACGGGTACCCAAAGATGTCACATTTAAGAACTGTGTCCCATGACTTGTAAGCGTCGATCGATTTCTTTGGTTCTGACACGAACTTAGCTGGCACTGAAATATAATACAATTTACAAGTTATCTACTATTATTATGATTTTTTTTTTAAAATTTTTTTTTTTTTTTTTTTTTTTGTTCCCCCTAGGCCGAAATATTTTTTTTTTGTACCCCAATGAAACATGTTTCGCTAAAAAAAACATGTAACATGTTTTGCTATGAAAAGTGCTCACATCAGATGATGCTAGGCGTAAATCATTCTCGAAGCATATTTATTCTAAGCATGATTGAAACAACCTCAAGAGGCAGTTTCAATCCTGATCAGACGAAACACTTTAAAAATGGCGGACATGCGGAGAGGAGGCGAGGTAAGGTAGGTAAGGTATACTTTATGGGCGAGTGCCCATAAGCTCTAAAATTGAGTACTATGAGACCAAATGTTTATTTAAAATATGAGCCGATGAAGCGATAAAACAGGAATTATCGGCGAGGGGTAGAAAGAAGAATATTTGGGGAAACATCGCCACGAAAGTTAACAACAGTAAAAACATAAGCGCAAAGCTTTGCAATGCAAAAACCAAAATTCACAAACAATTATTGTTGTACTAAAGATAGCGCAAATTGTGACAATAATGTCAGATTTTTTCTCAATGCTGGAAAGCTCGTCTCCTCCAAAAGGCTTGAAAATTGACACAAAACCAAAGAATTAACACTATTCAGACCGGGCTTTTGGACCTTCTCAGACCGTGGGGGGGGGAGCCCCCCGCTCGAAGCAACACAATGAACTATAGGATGATGTACGACCTCTTGGAATGTTACGTGGGAAGTGACGCACACACGTGACAATACATCTGATGTCACAGCCACCATCTGATCCCCGACTTCCAGCCGAAAACCACCCATCACGCAGATCACTGCACCAGTAATATCTATTGATTATAACGGAAACACGCAAAATACACATTGGGACGCCGCAATGCCGTTGCCATGGTGATGTCAATTTTCAAACACATCACCAACCCTACAATGTGCAGAGGACTCAGAAAGTGGCAGCGTTGGTAATCTAAAAAAGTATAAAAGATCAAAGTCAGTGCGGGCCTCAAAAGCCCCCCCCCCCCCCCCGGTCTGAATAGGGTTAACGGAAATGTTATAGTAATTTCAAGCGACATGTTTCGGTCAAAGTGCAAGATTTATGCAAGGACCGCAAAACCGCATAAATTACACAACAGGCATGAAAAGTATTTAAGACTGACCAAATATAAACAATGCAAGAACAATCATGTTTAGGTGAAACATGTTTTGTTGAAATACGTTTTTTCTAAACTTGTTTCGGATTTAATGTGAACAGCTTCAGATGCAATGCGCAGATGACTTCTCAAGATAACATCTCATGCAGTGAAGATATAAAAGGGTCGATACGCCGTGTTTCCAAAAGAAGTGTTTTGAAACGGCAGTGTACCCTATGTTCCTCAAAGTTTATCTTTTTCGGTTGCTGTTTATTGGTCTCTTGCCAAATTAAATTATGTACCAACTTCCCGCCCATTAATTCAGACATTGTCATGACAAATGCATAATAACGAGCAGAGATGAGCCAAATATCTTACTAAGAAGTAATGTTTTTTTTTCTTTTCCAGCTTCTTAAGAGAATTAAATTACGTAATTAGTAAATTCTTACATTTCGTAACAATTTCGCTTAATTTTGATTCATATCCATTCTCGCTATTTTCTGGCATACTGAGGAAATGGTAAAATCCAAGATAGAAAATAAAGTCATATGAATTCATAAACAAAACAAAAAATTGCGTCATTTTGCATAGCAAGCTCATGGCTATCTACTCAGCGCAAAATAAATTTTGATGTTCCTTAATAAAATAAAAACATCGGCCCCCTCCCCCTTGCTTTACACACGGGGCATATCCAAGGGTTAACGATGATGTAATAATCATTTTACATACCTTTCACAGTTACGTTGACTGATAATTGAACTCTTCCCAACAGATTCTTCGCTGTACAGGTATAGGTGCCGCGGTCGTCAAAGTGAATTTCCTTTATATCCAAATTCCATTTCTTAAACTGTCTTCTTTTTTCTTCTATCGCGTCACCATCTTTGTACCACGTGATTACCGGCGGCGGGAACCCAGCCGCGTTACAAGGTAATGTGACGTTTTGTTTCTCTTTAACTATCACGGAAGGAGGAGGCTTTGCAATGAAATGTGGTGATTCTGGATAAGATAAGGTCACATGTTGTCACTTCTGTATCATTTGTGTTAAGGTTACCAAAAAATGCAAAACAAAATTCAGCTTCTTTGTTTAATATTTGGAAAATTAGTTTTATTTCGTAAAGCATTTATTAGAACTGAGACGAAGGCAATAAATAACTAACACGGTAAGAACAAATCTTACTTCCCAACGTTTTTTAGAACAAAAACTGCTCTTTATTTTGTAAAAACGCGTTTTAATGAAGAAATTTTAATATTAATATTTAATATTTAATATTAAATTTTTGTCGATGTTTTTCTTTGGTTACGGGACATGCTGATTGCTTTGTTTGTTGAAAACAACATGTTTTGAAGAAAGCGCTAATAAGCTGAAAATACGTGCTCCCGTGAAATGAACAGTCCTGGTAAAGAATGGATCGTCAGGATTACGTCAAATTGCATCCCGGTTATCAAAACCGGTTATCAAACCGTTCATCAACACATTACGCTACCTCAACCTTTTTTTTCAACAGAAATAAAACCTTACCTAACTGGCGTCCACTACTAGGGCTTGTTTGAAGTTGTGTTGGTTTTCCAGGCGGACCTGCAGCCCCAGGGGGTCCTGGTAATCCTCTCCCGCCTCGCTTTCCTTGTGGGCCAGGGACACCTCTTGTTCCCTTTCTTCCTTTTTTACCAGGAGGGCCCTGGGGACCAGCAGGTCCAGGTGAGCCGGGAGGGCCTGGTGGGCCTTGGGGGCCAACACGACCTGATCAATTAGAACAAGCTCAGTAAGATGATGTCAGAAGAAATTTATTGAGGTTTTGCTGAATTTGAATTATGATCAGGATTCTTAATATTTAATTTAGTGATCGTATCCAAAATAGATATTTGTCTGAGCAATCAATCAATCAATCAATCAATCAATCAATCAATCAATCAATCAATCAATCAATCAATCAATCAATCAATCAATCAATCAATCAACTAACCAATCAATCAATCAATCAATCAATCAACCAACCAACCAACCAACCAACCAGTCAATCAATCAATCAATCAATCAGTCAATCAGTCAGTCAGTCAGTCAGTCAGTCTAATCAATCATTTAACTACCAACATTACGGGCCCAAACAACGGCTGCAGAAGGGGACTAAGAAATTACAATATGTCTAAGTTCCACACAAACTGGGACCATTTCATGCGATTTTGGAATGTGATGCGCTTCTACATCTTTCAGGACAAACGTGCAAAAGGGGGTAATTAAAGGTAGACAGGGACCACCTAACAAAGAACAGATAAACAAATAATGAGAAAACAAACAACAAAAGCACTCCCGTTCACTGGTGGACGGCAAACTCTACTCTCACGTCCTCGACAACAGCTGGACGGAGTGGAGGAAGTGCGTGGAGCGGGCAGCGCAAATAGGCTACACGCGAAAAATTACTTCCAGTCAGCCGTCCTCGACGTCAGCCGTCCAGGTATCTTAGAGTCCCTATTCTCTCTACAATACAAAACACATTGCTCTCGCTGTGCTGAACTAAACTTGCTGTGGATGCAAAAATGAGTCTCGAGAAACCTGACAAAAAAAATGCTGGTGGGTTACCCGTGAAAAGTGAACAAGCCATTCAGAGATGCAATACTATTGGTCATTTCTTGTTAAGGAAACCGAGATCAGTTGTGTGTGGGTCACTTGACCCGTAATGAAGAAGTATTTTAGCTACACAGAAATTTCACCTTCCACGCAAACCACCTTTCCCTGACTTTTTTCCACTGTCACGTTCTGTGGATTGAAAAGGAATTAATATTGCGATCAGGTTGGTTTTCAGCTAACACTCTTGTAGAATAAAAACTAATCAGTAAGACATTTTTATCTAGATGATGGCTATAAACAGGTTGCCAACTTCCAAACAATTGCTTAGTAAGGTAAGCTCCTAAATTCTTAGTCTTTCCTTTAACTCAGTCACATAAGCAAAGTGAAAATACAATGAAAAACGATGTAAAACACTGAGTGACGAACAGGCTATGATTTAGTTAGGTAAAAAGTCCCGGATATCCAAATCCTTACCTTTAATATTTACATTATCGGTAGAAAAGAAACTCCACTCTTATACCTTTGACAAAAGGTGGTGCCCCTTTAAAATACCTATAGAAGGGTTACTGACTCCCTTTTTCTTGATTTTGTTTTCACGTCAAAAGCTGCTAGAAATGCTTAAAATTCTTATTTAGCGGTTACCATGATAACGATTCGTCTGTTCAACCCACCTCCCATGTGACCTATTTCCATACAAAAAAGAAGGGGAGAGGATAATAATTCCAACTTTGCATTGCTTTTTTCTCGGAGAAGAGCTCTAAAATCGCAAAATGGCAGACGAGAGCCCCTTACCCTTTGTGTATTCCAACACGTGAAATTCCTAACCTGTTAGATACCAAGAGCCTAAAAAGGTATATATCAGGGAGTACCCCCTTTTTTCGGTTTAGAGGTGTGTTCTCCGTGCTAAACCTCTAAGGCCGGCCGCTTCAGGAGATAACGCTGCTTGATTAGATATTTCGTGTGTCAATTAAAAACACTTCAACTAGCATGGTAAAAATAAATAGGTGTTGGGGGTTAAAGCATTACAGGATGTTAAAAGCACAACAGGATGTTAGAAGCACAACAGGATGATCGATGTTAGGAGCAAAACAGGATGGAGGTTTCGGATAACCGTATAAATAGTTTTAATCTGTTTGGACATACCGAATACTTCCGTGGTAGGTTAAGCAGTTCGAGATATATCGAAACTACTGAGCAATATTTTCCAACAAATTGTTAAAAGATAGGGATGTTTTGAGGACAACAACACGAAATGATAGTCAAAATTTGGACTCCTCATCTACATCTTTTCGATATGTTTGCGTATTTGACCTTTGGTAATTTGTTGTTAAATATACGCACGGCAATACAATGACAGCAACAGAAGCTTGTTGATCCGAGCAACGCAGTTACGTTTAATTCACTGAATTTAAACGACCAATTGTTCGCGTTTTATTTTATTTGGCGAAAACATTTCTACTCAGAGCAATATCATGCAAGAAGAGCGAGTAAATTATCTGTATTACAAACAAACCCACTTAAACTTTATAGAGCAGAGTCAGTTTATGAAACACGGAAGTAATCACACATTAATAAGAACAACTTACATTTCGATGCCCATTCCAGTTTAAACAGACGCTGCTGCATTTGCGGCACATGGATTGACTATCGGCCGCTCTTTTGACGACAGTCTTCATCATTTGTGATCCATGCGAACTTGCAGTTGCTGGTGTCACAATCTCGCGATTGTCATTTCCATATGGATAACTGCTTACAACCAGCAAATCCCGTTCAACTGCCGTTAGACGCGAATCTAACCGATGTAATGAATAGCATGTGAAACCAAGAGAAGCCAACGTCAAAATTAAATTGAATGATAGGCCCAAGAGAAGAAAATTGGAGCTCTTTTTGCTTTTGCTCTCCATGTTCGTTGCCCGATCTCCTTGTAGACTAGATTGAACTACTGATTGATGTTTTAGCTTACTTATACTCGTCTCGTCAGACAGGAACTGTAAATAATACTCAAGGAATGTTGACCTATATATTGTTCTATGTTTATCATCATTTATTTGTTTTCGCCTTCCACTTTAATCGCCATAATATCGTTTACAGTTTCAACTGGTATTTCCGTTCCATTATTGAATTGTCCGATATATTGCTCAGAGACCTCACGCAGTGGTGTTATCAGACAAAGAGGAACTTCTTAGCATAAACGTTCATTCTGCTTACACGGAAGTTAAATCTTTTATAAGAGAGGATTTGTTCTCAGGGTAAAGCGTTAAAGGATGTTACAGATATCTGAAAATGACGTTTAACACAGGCGTGAGAAAATTGCATGGTTGTACTATTTATTTTTTTCGTCCTTTTTAAACGAAATAAAAACGACACGACCAACCGTTCATTTCGCGAAAATGAATTTGTTTGTAAAACCAAGATTTAAGATTTGTTCTACTGTTATTTGAATAAATATAGGTATGCCACAAGTTCATGTGGCTATAGTTATTTAAATCCTAACACTTGTTGACAAATACATTTTCTGTTGGATAAGTGGATAAGTAATTTTGAGTGATAAAAATTCGAAGCCCTAAGCAGCGTAGGTGCTGAATGTACAAATGATAAAAATGTAAGTACTACGCTGTAGTAAAACTATTCCCGACGTTTCAGCAATGCCGCCTTCTTAACTTCAGGGGGACAAAACTATTTCGCCGTTAAAAAGTTTGTTGTATAACACGCGCATTTAAATAAATGCTCGCGCACGTTTCCGCGCGCGCGAGAGCGCACGATAATACAAAAAAGTAAATTCACGTAAAGCTAAAGTCTTGGTTAAGTCCACCCGGAGCCAGAGTTCCGTGTTGGAAGATGTATCTCATCTCCTGTTTCTTGCGGTACTGTTGGTTTGTCAGGCCTGCTTTCAGGTCAGTGACCTTCATATCCTGCAGGGAGTGATCCGGCTGGTTAAAGTGTGCTGGTACAGGAAGGTCATTCCTATCGTTGATCACATCCCTGCGGTGTTCCCTGAAACGGTCTGCCATCCTGCGCCCGGTCTCCCCAATGTAGACGGTCGATGGACATTTCTCGCATGATACACAGTATACCACGTTCTCCGTTGTGCAGGTGAAGTGACCTGTGATGTTAACATGCCCCTTGGGTGTTGAAATTGTGTTAGATGAGTTAACATGGAGGCATGTGCGGCAACAACCCTGGCAGACCGATAGTATCCGCTTGTTCCTGCCCCACTGATCTACTGGCCGTCTATCTCGATCATGTAACGGCGCCTTTTGTGCGAAGCCTGGACAGCTATGTTAAAGACACCGCCCACATGCTGAACATCCTGGATTCCTTCCGTTTCAGTGTTGCGCCTATCCATCCTTTTTTCAAAATATATTCGTAATTTCGCAGTTGCGAGATCGGTCTCCGCGCCTTTCGATTCGAATAATTGCTCTTACTTTTTTGACAGACCTGTACAAAAACTGCGCATTTTTTTTAGTTATGCATAGCATTACTTGATGTCTTCCTTCGAAGAAATACTGAATTTAGAGGACGACAAGGAACAACATTCTGCAGTGTTTCCTTCTCGTTTCGCCATTGTTTTAGACATCACAGCTTGCGTAGCCACAGCGGAATGCGACAAATGATTGACAGAGATGCGAAAACTCCCGCGAGAGATCCCGGGAGATTAGTTTTAAAAATAAATTAAAACAGGAAAGGGTTGACTCCGAGGATTAGTATGGGAGATGAAGGCTCCAGTTGATGGGCTCCTGATATAATGTCGTGTAGGTATATGAAAGGGGTACCTTTTTAAAAAGAGGGTTATTTGGAAGGGGTGCCTTTTCTGTCAAAATGGTATATAAAAGGGAAAGGGGTTGGACCTCAGAGCGGAGACTCTCCGTAAAAAAACTTTTTGAGTCCCCCCCCCCCCCTTCCCCCTCAGGTTAGAGTTTGGACCACCTGTCAAACAACTGACGCATTCTTGCATAATTTGGAGCATAAACAGCAGAAATGAATCTAACACAACTTTTATTAAACTGTTGAATGCAGAGAACCACACAACTCCGAGTAAAACCCAGTACTTCTTGTTCCGGCGAATGCCGACAGACGAACAAAATGCAGGGAGCGCACACGGCAAATAACATTAATGGCCAAACACAGACAAGTCTTCAGGGAGGAAAAACGGCAAATACAACAAACAACAGTGGGGACAGCAGAGGGAGGAAGGCCGCGGACGCGAGCCGGAAAGTGACGGAAGGAGGGAAAGAGCGCCACGAGAAACAGTGGACGCGGAGGGAGAAGGCCCGCATCCGGACAGCCAGCGGAGTCGATCGGGGCCCAGAGAGTGCCGAGGAACATCGGCGAAGCCCGAAATGATCAAAACAGCATATAAGCCCGAGACCTTGCTTCTCGGGCTAATATGCTAGTTTTAAGAACGTCAAATTTCTAAGGGGCAACTATCAGACCGATAGTTACGAGATAGAAACACTCTATTGTTTTTATTGTTCACCACTAACATTTTCTTCAGCGCGCACATTTAAAAACGAGCATTGTGAATTATTTTTTTACTTTTCAGGATAAAAAACTCAATTGAAAGCCGAAATTTAACAAACGAAACAAAACAAGACAAGAAACCCACTAATGCAGTGAATTTCAATGAAATCTGAGCGATGCTCTCACAATTTGCAAAGCAATCATCGGGGCGGTAGTAAGCGGATGTCTCTAAGGCGCATGAGCAGCTCCTTTCTTTGTGAAGTTACCAGAACAAATAACAACACTGGACCAGTTGAAAAGTTTGATTATTATTACTTTTTTATTGTTGTGAAAAAAAGGTTTTCTAAGTTTTGTCTTTGAAGCAGCGAAAATTTCTCCGGAAAGGTTCTAGTTTAAATATGCTGTGTTAATAGGATAAAACCATGACAGAAATGACAATGAAAATGTGGCGATCGAATATTACCGCGCCGTTCAGAACTATTGTTCTTGCTCTATTGTTTCGAGGTTGTTTGTTGACTTGGTCGTTCTTTGTTTTACCCCATTTACAATCCCCATGTGGGCCAGTTGAAAATCGTGGTACAATCATTTGCATTTCAGCACTGAAACGTAGCACGGCATCACAAAAGTCTGCGTTCTTACAACTAAACGACAATGACAAAATTTTTGGATAAAGACACTGCTTTTAGATTTTTAGCTTAGAGAATTGAACCCCTTTATAATAATTGATTCCACGGCATGGAAGTCGTGATTGCCATAGCTTCCATTTCGCGGGAAAATATTGCCTGTTGCATCATCGTCCAAAAACCGCTGACTACATCGTGAATTGAGCGCGTTGCTAGTTGTGAGAGCATCGCTTCTCGGTCCCATACCTCGTTTCTAACACCCCCCCCCCCCCCCCCCGCTCCCCTGTCTTTTTTTAACGAACACATTTCCCAACCTAAACTATATTTTACCGTTCTATGGTCTGTTGTCCGTTCCTGGTATTCCGGTTCCAGAGTTTACAGATCCCAGACCATGACTTAGCAGATGCAAATAAGTGTGCTTGCGTGACAGAGAATGAGTTGACTGGTACACGTTTGCACAATGCGTACTAGCATTTTGTAAGCATGCAGATATCCGCGTATGCTGGCATCACTGCAGTTGCATTTGTTGTCATTTATCTCCTAGCAAAGAAATTGAAAGAAAAAAGAAACAGGAGACACGCCAAGCCTGGTACAGTTGTCCTACACCAGTTCGGTTCCCTCAAAAATATCGGTGAGCGGTTCTCCGCCTTGTATCAAGTTGGAAACTTTTCTTCGCATGACAAAGATCCCGTACGAAAATGACTGTAGTTTTAAGTTTTCCAAGAAGGGAAAGAAGCCGTGGATCGAGTTTAACGGGCAAGAAATCGCCGACTCAAACTTCTGCATCGTGTTTCTGAAGAAAGAATTCCGAGTGGATATCGACTCTCATTTGAGCGCCACAGAAAAAGCCATTGCTTACAGCATTCGTACAATGTTGGAGGAAAACACTTATTGGTAAGTATGGCGTTTAGGGTTTTGTTGTAGGTAACATTCAAGGGCTCAGGGATAACCTCTCCAAAAAAAAATGTTGAAAATTAATAATTTAATGCCAATTAAGCGCATGTTGTCAGGCTTATACAACAAAAATTTACGCCATGCAGTTTCATGTGATTTTTAGCCACCTTTTTGACGTTGTATCAGTCTTCTAAGACTTCATCTGCAGCCCTGTGTTATGCCACTTTCAGGTTTTGTGCAGGTAAATAAAGTGCCTTGCAATGTTTACTTTTGTCTGATTGTCTTGTATTTGATAATCAGCCGAAAGAGGCTCACTTTGACACGCTCTTTGATTCGCATATGTTAATCAACCCATGCCTTAAAAAGCACACTTAACAACGAGGGGAAGGTGTACAACATGCCAAAATTGCATGGTGCATTTAATTTTGCCAGCACATCTTGGCGATTCACTGCATGCAATTGCTAGAAGGTTCTCCACTGCGCAAAATAAAAACATGACTTTATTTCGTGACTGTGGTGTGGCTGTAATTCACAGGAACCTCAAAATTGGATCAAATGTCCGATTAAGAATTAAGAAAATATTGCGTGTCATAGCTAATCAGTGTTGCTTTTGAGAGTAAGTTTTGCGAGAATTCGGCATGTTGCAGTACAAGGGGATTTGGTAGAAGGTAAGGAAAGCCTAAAACGCGAGTGTAGAAAGTTACAGAAAGGTCGCGCAGTTTTACAGCTGGAATTTGTAACAAGTTTATTGGTTTTTTTTTAATGATTTAAAAATCACAACTTAGAAACAATCGACTGATCGTACAATGGCTCATGGCATTTTGTTAGACCATTGAGCTATTAATGTTGAGCAAGCATTAAGCTGTAGTTCCGTCAAACACAATGAAGGAGCGTCATATTTACGTGCATCAGAACTGTATTACATCACGGGATAGTTCCATGGAAAACGCATTATTATCTCGTCATGTTTGTCCTTGAATTAGCAAGTTTCTACCAGGTGAAAAACAAGTGAACTAATCAATTATGTTCAGATAGTGGCCACCTAACGTAACGCAATGCCACACCACTTCGCTACCGTTCCGAGAGCTCATCACGGAACAGCTTTGCAAATAGCTTTCAGTGACCTTCTGTTGTATTTTAGACTGAGCAAGCACTGTGCTTGAAGGGTGCCTCTTCTAGGACTTATAACCTTTCAACAAATTTCCTGTTTTCCTTCCACAGGGCTCTTGTGTACTACCGCTTTGTCTCTGACTATGCCGGGCACGTGCGAGGGACGCTGTTCGGTCATCTTATCTTGCCACTCAGACATCTGATATTCTACATGGTAAAAAGAAAGGTCAGGGGTGATCTGTGGTCACACGGCATCGGTCGACACTCTGAACAAGACCTGTATGGGATAGCTGAGAGAGATTTGCTAGCGGTATCGGCAATATTGGGCCAGAAAAAATTCCTGTTTGGAGAAAAGCCTTGCCTTGCTGACGCTGCAGTTTTCGCCTTCATCGCTGCATCCACGTGGGACTGTCCACAAAGTCCTTTTGCTGAACTCACCAAGTCTAGAGCAAAGAATCTTGAGAAGCTTGCTCAGAGAATTAAGGAGATGTATTATCCAGACTGGAATGATAAAATTTCAAATAAACATAAATATGATTAAAGAAACAAGATTTCGTCTGCATGCTATAGGTTCATGAGTTGATACACTCCGCTTCTAAAAACTAGTTTATTACTGTATTCAAATTTGAATTTTATTATCGAGCAATTCTGTGAATATCCTCCTCTGATTGTCTCATATATAGGGTTTGAATTCAACAAACAATCTAACAAACAGCTTTAGTTTATTAAATGTTTTAAGGGGGAAGCATGGTCTTGTGTATAGCCAACGCCGGATGACAGGGGTAATATAATTTGCTTTTAATTAAGTGGTCACATATCGATATTAACAACATTATGAATTTAGCAGTTTTGTCTTTGAATGTTTTGAAAAGGTTAAAAAAATGTAATCATCAACTTTACATGTTATGCGTCATTGCCAGTGCTCCAACAGTAACCAAGGGTTGTGTATGAGTTAATAAAGGCACTACCACACCGCCTGCATGAGCTTTTTTCTTTTAGCTTTAAAAGCCTCATCAAAAAAATAACGAAAAAACTTAATTACCAAACGATGCTCCTAGTCGCGGTCACAACGCTGACAACGCCAATTAAGTGAAGGCTGGCCGCAGTGGACTGGTTAAATAAAAGCCCGACACACTGAGCTACTTACAGAGCGATATAATTCCCTCTAGACATGCGAAAGGATGGAAATGTTCCACAGATTACAGCATTAGTTACCACCGTCTATTTATGGCTACAAATAAGTCGGGGATTTTTAGGGGCGGAACTAAAGAAGATGCATTCAACGGAAGTGAAAACGTGGCAGATGGTCAATTGCAACTGAATTGAGACTTAATCAGCTTTTTTTTTTTGGAGCTAGATAGAGCAAGACACTCTTGACTTCCCTTCTAATCATAAATTACAGAAAGTTTATTTTTAAGTAATAATACCTCTCAAAACTACTCCGAAAGCGAGACGCAGCTGAACTTAGGAGGGACCGGAAATACATCTTATGTAGTTAACTTAACAGACCATGAGATTCAGTGTTCCTGTCTTCAAAGTCATTCAAGGATAAAGTTTACAGGGGGTAACTGAAGAAACTTTTTCATTAATCGATAATTTAACATCGCATTCTTCACCTTCAGCTGTCCCCTGGCGCCAAGTTGGCGCATAGGGCCTCCACATGGGCTGTCCATCGATTCCTGTCTTGCGCTGCAGTGCGCACCTCTCTCCAGGACTGCCACCCTGCATTGGACCTCTCCTTTTCTACTGTGCTCCGCCAGGTTGTTTTTGGCCTGCCTCTCTTTCTCTTTCCCTCTGGAGTCCATGTCAGGGCTGTAACACAGTCATTGTCAGGTTGTTGTCTGAGGATGTGTCCAATGAATCGCCATCTCCTTCTTCTTACCTCTTCACTCAACCTCTCCACGTTAACCCTTTCTAGTAGCTCTCTATTACTAATCTTATCTTGCCATTTAATCTTTATTATCCTCCTCAGGCATCGGTTCTGAAACACATCGATTTTCTTAGCATCACCTTCGTTCATTTTCCATGTTTCGCAACCATACATGAGAACTGGTTTGACCAATGTTTTGTATAGCCTGATCTTCGTCTTCCTCGACACACTGCTGGAATTCCATACTCGATTTAGCTTCAAAAACGCTCCCCTCGCTTTCCCTAGCCTAGCCTTGATGTCTTCTTCTCCGCCCCCTTGTTTACATACTGTGGCTCCTAGATAGATAAACTTCTCTACATCTTCCAACGCCAGACCATTCACTGTGATGGCTTCATTATTCTTTGCATTGACTCTCAAGACTTTGCACTTCCCGACATTTACCCGAAGGCCTGTCCTTTCTGCATTTTCTACCAGCCTGTTTGCTTTCAACTGCAAGTGCCTTTGGGTTGAGGAAATTAAAGCTACATCGTCAGCGAAGTCTAGGTCCTCAAGTTTTGATGTAAATTTCCACCTCAGCCCGGTTCCCTCCTCTTTCACAGTATGCCTCATTACCCAGTCTACAATGAACAGGAAAAGAAAGCCAGACATTGTACATCCTTGCTTGACACCAGTCGTTAGTTCGAACCATTCTGAGGTTGCTTCTTCCTCCGCAACAGCACATTCAAAGCCATCGTACAGCGCTCTAACTATGTTGACGATCTTCTGTGGGATACCATACTGATTCATTATCATCCATAAGCCGTTTCTATGCACTGAGTCAAACGCCTTCTCGAAATCTACGAAACTGATATAGAGAGTTGCCTGCCATTCATTCACTTGCTCCAATATATTGCGTAGGATGAAAATTTGCTCCGTCGTTCCTCTACCAGATCTAAATCCAGCCTGTTCCTTACGGAGCCTGTTATTAATCCCCATGCGAATGCGATCAATTACAATTCTTCCCAATATCTTGCTAACAACTGGTAGGAGATTCACTCCCCGCAAGTTCGAATTCTTACACTCCCTTAAGTTCCCTTTCTTCGGTATCTTAATAATGAGCCCCCTCTTCCATTTACGTGGGACCCTTTCCAGACTCCAGATCGTGTCTATAAGTTCTTTCACTCTATCGGTTGTAAATTCAAGGTCTGCCTTCAGTAGTTCAGCTGTTATCATATCTTCACCAGGGGCTTTACCATTCTTAAGACTCTTTATTGCCCTTCTTATCTCAGCTTTGCTCACAGGTCCCGTGTCAATGTCAGCTATGTCCTGTTGTTCACAATCTTCTTCATTGATCGGGTAGGCTGGCTCCTCTCTATTGAGTATCTCTATGAAATGCTCTCTCCACCGCTTCCTTCTATCCTCATCGCTGGTTAAGGCGCTACCATTTCTGTCGTTAACTACTGTGCTCTGCCTTGGTTTGTCGTTGCAGATCGATTTAGTTAAGTTGTAAAGAGTTTTCATGTGTTGCATATTCGCTGCTTCCTCTGCTTCTTTTGCTATCCCTTCTGTCCAATTCCTCTTGTCCCTGCGTATTTGCCTCTTCACTTCTCGGTCTTTGGCTTTATATTCTACTCGCCTCTTTTCTTTCAGTCTCTCAGAGCTGGTTCCATCAAGTTTTAGTTTAATCAATTTCCTCTGCTCAATCAGGTCCCATGATTCTTTACTGATCCATGGCTTAACTTTCTTTTTCTTATATCCTAGAACTTTCTTTGCTGTCATATTGTAAGCCTTCTCTATGATACCGTTAGCCTTCTTCAGCTCAGCTTCTGGCCGATCTGTTTCGTCATCTTCCAGCTCCTCCCTCTGCAATATCTCAAACCTGTTCCTTAGTTCCAAACAAAACTGCCTCCTACACACATCGTTCTCCAGCTCCTGAGTATCATATCTCGTTCTCCTAATTCCACGTCTTTTAGGAGCTGCTTTTAGCTTTAACCTCAGTTTGGTGCAAACCAGGTGGTGGTCACTGGCGATATCAGCTGATCTTATGGCTCTTGTGTCCAGCACAGATGTTCTAAATTTCCTGTTGATTAACACATGATCTATCTGATTGCAAGTGCGTCTATCAGGGGATATCCAAGTTTGTTTATGGATCTCCTTATGAGGAAAAATCGTACCTGTGATCACTAGGTCGTTCATGCCGCAAAACTCGCATAGTTTCTCGCCATTGTCGTTCCTGGTTCCAACTCCATGCTTACCCATTACTCTTTCGTATCCTTCTACATCGCTTCCTACCTTTGCGTTCAAATCTCCAGTGATAACTAGCAAATCGTGCTTCGGTGTTTTTTCCACTATTGCCTGGAGCTTCTCATAGAAATGATCTTTCACCTCTTCATCAGTGTCATTAGTGGGGGCATAGACATGTATCAGCGTTAACTTGACATACCTAGAGTGGAATCTGGCTCGAATTATTCGCTCATCTATAGGTGTCCAGTTGTCAATGCTTTGCTGCGAGCATGATGGCCACGCCATGTTGATGAACTTCGTCATCCTGCCAGAATACACTATCGTCTCACCTGTAGTGAGAACGAACTTCCCCGATCCACACCATCTGCTTTCACTTATACCCATTATCTGCAACTTAGCCTCTCTCATTGCTTTCGCCGCTTGGGCTGCCTTCCCTTGTGCATACAAGGTTCTTACGTTCCAGTTTCCTATCCTCAACTGTGTTTTTGGGTGCACTAATGGCGTCCTTGGCTCCAGAGTTTCCATGCGGCTTTCGCTCTGGAGCGTCATGTTGTGTGCCACTCGGCCCACAAGATTCGATAGATTGCCCCTAATGTGTACGGTTTCTGTAATCATTCATTTTTTTTACGAGGTTAGGTGATTAGCCTAACGCCCAACCCCCAAACTGGAGGACCAGGGGCTGCCCTTCGTCAGGTGTCTATCCCTTGACCAGTCCGGCACGGTTGAACCCACCAGGGACTAAGTCCCCACCGGCATAGCTCTTGGGGTCACTGAGACACGCATGCGCAAGCTCTACCACCACGTCAAGGTGACAAGCCCAGGGTAGAGAACATCGCATTATTTGCGCTAAAAATAAAAATTAAAGATGAGAGTCATGAAATTGACATTATCCGTTCTTTCATTACGTGAAATTCTCATTACGACCACCTAAACTTGGCGGTAACTGCGTGGAAGTGTAGCAGCATAATTGTAGGATGACTAAAAAAGGACGGATTCTTGACGCCATTTCCTCTGGTTATGAATATTGCAGTGTATCTATAAAGAATAACGAACATCATCTGAATGGGAAGTTTTTATTGTTCGATTAAGCGCGTACAATACGGAACTCCCATGTGCGGTGTTGTGCAACTAACAATTATCACTGGATCGCATTTGCTGTACGAAGTCGAAGTGAAAGAATTTAGCTTTATAATAAATTAAAGCAGCAAAATATTGCTATTGATATCTGGCAACGGTAAATGTAAGGTACAGTCCGCTTCAAACCAAGTGATGTTGAAGGTCGACAGTACGTGAAATAACCAGGTCAGAACCTTCAGTGCGCTACAAGTATCTTCCGGTTACGCCTGCCGCCGTATTATCTTCCGCATAATTCCCCGCAGATTAATAGCCGATGAAAGGTTTACTAATGCTTTAAAGTGGGCGATTTTTTTTTCAGCTTAGTGGGAAACCGTTCGAGATAAGAAATTCAGTTTGCTCAGAACGTGTAATCGTGAAGGAATTAGCCAGCTAGATATTTGTCGTCCTCCCTAATCATGCTTCAACTGATCTCTTTGCTCGCGACTCGCCCTTCCACTCGTCAAATGCCTGACACGGGATTTCTGTTATAATTTTTGTGAAAACAGAAGGTGGTTATTACACATTTAATGATCGTTAAGTGTTAGTTTCAACCTTCTGTCGTTTCAGCGAGCGTAGGCAAATATGTTGCGTGACTTCGGAAGCCCGGCGGTATGTAATGTTCCGTCTTCCTGTTTATGATAACATCTGAACACCCAATTGTGGCCATGTGAAGGAAACTCTGCCAGATGTTCTGATCATCACGTCGTTTTATAAATTTATCAGTTAGTTAGCGGATATACCATATAATAGACTTCGATACCAGCAATAAAAAGAGTTGCTGTACAGTTCTAGCGTTCAGTGTCGAGTAGAAGCGAGTTCCGAAGTTTCTGGAACACGGTGTTTGAAAAGTCGCCGAAAATCCCGCGGGTTGCCGGGTACACACGGCCACCCCAACTATGATTGGAGGTACCGGCTTTGATGTGTTGGCCGTCATTTGTTTAAAACTAATGTTATATAACTGATTCTTATCGATCAATAATTAGTACTAATCTGACTTCTAGTCTGTTTATGCAAGTGAAGAAATTTAGCGTCACGCACTCTACTCTACGCCCAACTTGGTACTGAATTATCCTCGACTTGTTAAAAGAAGTTCTTCACTAAAGACCTCTCAGTAGCAATATTCTTTCTTCTTAATTCAGCTCGTTGTTTTCGTGTAACTGAATGGCTGTCACAAAAAACGGGAATAGTGAGGTCATACGTGAACAATAACATCATTTCCGGACTTTTTAGACCCGTCACTTATGAATACTTCTGCACTTTTGGTCAAAAAAATTCTACACCTTTTACTTAGTGGCCCCAAGAATGCGACCAATGCAAAGAAGACGGGTAAACGCACGTTCATTTTTAAATCTTCAGTCACGTGTAAAGTTGAATGTTGATAAGGTTCAATAGTTAAGAGCATTGCTTGTAATGATTCTCTCTAAGTTACTTTTGTGTTTTAATTTTCGTTCACAGGGCGTTTGTTTACTGCCGCTTGTTGTCTGACTATGGAGCGGGCATACGGAAGAAGTTGTTCGCAAAACTGTTTGGCCATCTTTTCTTTCCACTAAGACATCTGGTGGTGTACTGCATAAAGCGTAAGATCAGAAGGGATCTATGGTCCCAGGGAATTGGCCGACACTCGGAGCAAGATCTGTATGGAATTGCTGAGAGAGATTTGCTTGCAGTATCGGAAATTTTGGGTCAGAAGAAATTCCTGTTTGGCGAGAAGCCTTGTCTAGCAGACGTTTCACTGATTGCCTTCATCGCTGCATCTGCCAGAAAGTCCATTTGATGAACTCATAAAGTCCAAAGCTACAAATCTTAATGAGCTTGCTCGTAGAATGAAGGAACTCTATTACCCAGATTGGGATAAACTTATTTCAAAGAAATATAAATCTTGATACCGTGATTGAGGTCTTTTTACTCGTGCTTTGATACAACAAATTCAAATTATTTATTTTAGTTTATTTGTTCCTCTGTCTATAATGATAAACTGATTTAAAGAAATTTACGTATTTATTTTGTACAAAGATAAGATTAAATATTAAAAAATGCATATGATGTCTTTCTCTCCATTACTTTATTTTCGATCTTTCTTTTATTATTTGAAATACAGTAACCCCTACCTGTTAATTAAAAATATATTTTGTTTCTAGCTATTCCGAAATTTGCCCTGACTTGTCTATGTACTAACGCAGCGTGGCCGAGTGGTTTCGGGCGCTGGTATTGTTTTCCGGTGGTCACGGGCTCAACCTGCTGGATTTGTTCTCTGTCGTCCCGAGTTCAAATCCTCGGTCACACTTCTTATATAGCAAACGTTTCTGCCTCCTGCTATAAAGGGTTATTAAAAATATATAGGTACCCTTCATTTTATTGGATAATATTTACTGTTCGTTTGTAAGTTAGTTTCCTTGCCCAGTTTTACGTATTTAAGTCGAAAGGTCCTGTAAATACGCCATACATATGCAAGTCATACATGACTTGCCAATGCAGATTGGTAAACTATGAATACTGTAGTGTGTCATAACAGAAGCGGAATATTAAAAGAGCGCTTTTAGAAAGAGAGGGAAGGCATTAAATTAAAATTTGCGCATTTAAACCGCCATAACTTGCTGGCAAATTTTAAATTAAAATATCCGCTTCTGGTAAGACACTAGCCTGCGTGGCCGGCGTTCAAAGGGGAAGGAGAAGTAAAATCATTGACTGATTAGTTTTTGAAAAGGTCACTGTGTGCTGACTCATACTTGTGCTGCAAACTCTGCCACAAAGTCATGTTCTTTCCAATTTGGCACTAACGAGGCTACCACACCACCATTAAGTGTAACCTACCAAATAAAAGATGACATACATAATATTTAATCATCTCTTTATGTCTCTGTAAAATTTGAGCTTAATCGCACCCATAACAGCCGAGAAATAAGCGTTTAAAAGGTGCAGGTCAAGCAAAATTTCGCTGTAGGTATCCCCCGCGACCTTAATTGTACATTATTAGTAATCTACAGAGCAAATAGGAATGCGATTAAACTGTAAACTTACTGTAAATTCGGAATGAAAAGTTATTTTGTTAACACGACGGCATAAAAATCACTAATGACCATGTGTTACACAGCCGAGCAGCAGCCCGATGCAACATGAATTAAAGAATCAGAGTTGAACTTGTTTTATTTTTCGATTTTCCGTGAACAAAATCGATATTAAGGTAATTAACATCGAATGTATTCACAGGAAACACTATTAACTATGCAGAAAAGAATTCGAAGTAAGTTGACAGGAAATATTCCTTCGTCGCTCTACAGAAGCAATCTTTATCTGCCACGAAAGGTTTGAGACGACATTTAGCTTTCAACGGGCGAGTGTTGCATTAAAAGGTATACAAAAGGGGTACCTTTTCTGTCAAAATGGTATACAAAAGGGTAAGGGGTTGGATCTTCGGGCGGAGCCTCCCCGTACAAAACGTTTTCGAGAACCCCCCCCCCCCCCCCCCCCTCCCTCGGGTCATTCTGCCGCTTCGGCTCTTGATATTTGATCCAGTACTGACATTCCCTGTTAGGATTATTTTTTGTATCTTGATTTCTCCTCTTAACATTAAAAAAAATAGGTCACCAAGGGTGACATGAGTCTAATGCCGTATGGCATAGTGATACAGATTGCGCGGTTTTCGTAAGCCGGTTAAAATTGGTTAGAGGTTTGTGTTCGGGAGTTTAATTTAAAATGCTTATAGCAAGCTAGGGGCATCGTGGATGATTATGGATGAAAACGAAACAGTCATAAATGTTATATGCTTCACAAAATTTAAAGTATGAACAGGAGTTGATGTTACTTCTTCCGTATTGTCAGTAAAAGCAGAAACGATTAAACATTTGCACAAGATTGCGTGACGATTTACAAAAAGCATGTTCATTACAACAAGGGTTGAAGAACTTCACATCGTTTTCTTTCAGATTTTTCACCATTTTGATGATGACTCTTGAAACAGATTTTGCAATAAAAGCACTTGAAATAGTGACTGTTACTCCATTGTACTGTAAGCACTTAGTGACAGATTTTCCTAAAAACGGGTGTAAATGCTCACGTCAATATAATGATGACCTTTTGAACGCTGGAAACTAGGCAATTATTATCGAGCTACCATACACAGGAGCGAAGACTGTTTATCATGATGTACAAATTTCGCGAATCATCACTTCCATATCAATGTAACCATTTTATGATTTTTCTAGCTGTAAGAAGAACTTAAGATCTCTGAGAGTCGTAAAAGCATGAAATTCGATTTCAGTGTATGGCAAAGGCCGGGACAGTGTAATACTGCAAAGCGGCCAAACAAACGCATTTTGATTTAGTCGCGTAACTTGATTTACATTTATCCATGTACATCTTTTATTTTTGAAGGTTTTTGTTTGCACTGTAAAGAAAAAATTGGTCAAAATTCGAATGACTTAAATACAAAATACGAGGTAAAGTTTTCTATTTTTTAAAACAAAATAAATATTTGGTCGCATTGTGTAAATAAACGCGAGTCGCCGTCGAAATATTTTTTCTCAAAGACGTCTTGCTTTTTAAGCAAGACGAAAACACAAGTGCTTAACTGAACTGAAAACGAAGATTTATTGTTACAAAAAGCTTACAAATGTCTTAACTGGAAAATTATTACGTCCTGTTCAAGTGTTGAATAATCGTGACTTGAGAAAGAACTTTTAATTATGCGTGGGAACACGTGTCGCTGATTGGCTGTTTTTAATTGAAACTAATCGTGCGTGTCCGTACGGAGCCCGTTCTTGCAGCTGATCATTGTTTTCTACATTACAGCGAACGATTATCGATCCCGAACCATTCCCTTGGGATTGCTAACAGCTTTTTTTCATATAACAAAGAGTCTAATGCGCATGCGCAAAGCGCACGCAAGCATTAGACTCAAAAAACCTTTCAAAATCCGTCGGTAAAGCCATGTTAATATAATTTACAGTGACAAGTAACTACCAACTCAGATGACGGGAAATAAGATACGATTTTTTTCGTATCAGACTTGTGATTGGTCGTAGGAAATTTTTCACTAGTGAGAAAAATCGTATACCACTAGGATTGCTTCTCATTAAAGAGAAACGATTTCTATTCGAGGCGTTTGTGTTGAGTAAATCTCAGTACTTATATAATTAATAAAGACATTTATTTTTTACAGAACTATAAAGCTATTTGTTTTATATAAACAATTAAAGCTACCTATATTACTGAAAATGGCTACTCTTGCGACACTGACGACAACATATCTTGAAAGGGACTACACTGAACTACAACACTGACACTAAGTAAATAAAATAAAATATGTGTGGACGGTTTAGCGTTTGATTTTAGTCTCCGTGTCCCGTGATTCAGCCAAGATAGAATACTTCCACCTCATCAGGTGTGAAGTTACCAGTCCCAGCCAGGATTGTGATACCGCTTTGTACTCCACTTGGAACAGAGTAGGAGGTGGGAAAGTTTGTGTATGAAACAGTGTTACGGTTGGCATTGTCAGCAATTCTGATGTCATGCCCTCCACCAAATGTTGGACCATAACCTGAGTTCCTGTAAATTGCAGATTGTGACTTTTTCACCATACTCTTGAACGGTCCAAGACCTTCTTTGTTACGAAGCGAAAATATGAACGCATTGGAGGATGAACTCCAACCACTACTGGTATCTGAATAACAAGAAGATAAAAACAGAAATATTTATTACGGAGAAAACGCAAACACATGAAAAGTTTAGTTATACATACATTTAACAAATACGTACAAAGTTAAATGAAGTTAATAAACTGTTTTCACGTTACACATATCGAATCGATCAACATGCACGGAAGGACAATCTCTTATTGAGTCTAATGCTTGCGTGCGCTTTGCGCGTGCGCATTAGACTCTTTGTTATATGAAAAAAGCTGTTAGCAATCCCAAGGGAATGGTTCGGGATAGATAATCGTTCGCTGTAATGTAGAAAACAATGATCAGCTGCAAGAACGGGCTCCGTACGGACACGCACGATTAGTTTCAATTAAAAACAGCCAATCAGCGACACGTGTTCCCACGCATAATTAAAAGTTCTTTCTCAAGTCACGATTATTCAACACTTGAACAGGACGTAATAATTTTCCAGTTAAGACATTTGTAAGCTTTTTGTGAAAATAAATCTTCGTTTTCAGTTCAGTTAAGCACTTGTGTTTTCGTCTTGCTTAAAAAGCAAGACGTCTTTGAGAAAAAATATTTCGACGGCGACTCGCGTTTATTTACACAATGCGACCAAATATTTATTTTGTATTAAAAAATAGAAAACTTTACCTCGTATTTTGTATTTAAGTCATTCGAATTTTGACCAATTTTTTCTTTACAGTGCAAACAAAAACCTTCAAAAATAAAAGATGTACATGGATAACTGTAAATCAAGTTACGCGACTAAATCAAAATGCGTTTGTTTGGCCGCTTTGCAGTATTACACTGTCCCGGCCTTTGCCATACACTGAAATCGAATTTCATGCTTTTACGACTCTCAGAGATCTTAAGTTCTTCTTACAGCTAGAAAAATCATAAAATGGTTACATTGATATGGAAGTGATGATTCGCGAAATTTGTACATCATGATAAACAGTCTTCGCTCCTGTGTATGGTAGCTCGATAATAATTGCCTAGTTTCCAGCGTTCAAAAGGTCATCATTATATTGACGTGAGCATTTACACCCGTTTTTAGGAAAATCTGTCACTAAGTGCTTACAGTACAATGGAGTAACAGTCACTATTTCAAGTGCTTTTATTGCAAAATCTGTTTCAAGAGTCATCATCAAAATGGTGAAAAATCTGAAAGAAAACGATGTGAAGTTCTTCAACCCTTGTTGTAATGAACATGCTTTTTGTAAATCGTCACGCAATCTTGTCCAAATGTTTAATCGTTTCTGCTTTTACGGACAATACGGAAGAAGTAACATCAACTCCTGTTCATACTTTAAATTTTGTGAAGCATATAACATTTATGACTGTTTCGTTTTCATCCATAATCATCCACGATGCCCCTAGCTTGCTATAAGCAAGAGGTTTTGACCTTCAGTCTAATCGACAAATTTTTGAGAGGTCTTTGGAAGTTGGCAGTGGCAGGTCGTTGTAATGTGATTTGCAATGATTTTGATTTCACGGTAGAGGTAAAAAAGATTGTGAATATACTATTCGTTAGTGCTATTTAAAAAACAAAACTTTTAAAAATTACCTGATCTGGTTGAATAAACTATGATATAACAGAAATAGAAGGAATTTAATTTTACTGACAGCTGAGACGTGATAAAATCTTTAACTGATAGCCGAGAAATGGCCTGATTATTGACTGATAGATACCAATGCATCACCCCGATCCAGACTCTCTTCTTATGATGCCAATCCGGTCACTAAACTTCTATGTAGGATTTTCTATATTTCTATCAGCGAAAGCAAATAAATAAAATTAAACAAAATAATCATTTTTCCTCTCCTAACAGCAGTCCCACGCATTTCGTTTCCGTAGAAAACTCTATACCTTGTCATTCTTATATCACCGTTCTAGGTACACGATCTCGGTGTTTCGTCGTTCCGTGTTGGCAGTTTGCCTGAGTATGACTCTTTGTTGGTCAATTAATTTTTAGAACATTGACGGGGACATGCAGGTTTGTGGTTTTGAAAAGATAAAAAAACATAATCGGCCACGCGAATGTGATGTAGCCTCAACCGCTGTCCACCAAAAATCATTAATAACACAGATAGCTTATAAAATTTCGGAAAGAGGCCCCCTTTCTTTCTTCAAAATGAGCCCTTCCAAAAGAAGTCCCTCACCCACCTAAACTCCAGGGCCCAGTTGTTCAAAGGGTGGATAGCGCTATCCGTCGGATAAATCGGTATCCAGCGGATAAGTGTTGGCACAACAAACTACACTATCCATCGGAAAGTGATTTATCCGGTGAATAGTGTTATCCGCCCTTTGAACAACCGGGGACAGAAAAATAGAATAAGGTTTTACGAATATTAGTTCATGGATATATAAATTTAGTTATAGCCCTTAAAAAAGAAAAGATATAAGCCCTTTTGTAGAACTACTGTTTAGTATTTTACACTATCACAAAATGCTTATAGAGACCTGTAATGTTTGCTTTACGGCTGGAGGACTTGTTTTGGGTTTCATGTTGTTATGTTATGAGAGTCTTATTATGTGGCCTTTTTGTGCACTTAAATATTTTAGATACAGTATCCCGACAAAATTAAAATTAACCTCAAAATATTTAACACGCAATTCTCTATCCGAAAATAGTCCCCTATTCCATAAGTTTGAAAGGCTTATTTTCGTAATTTCACCGCGGCCGGTAAATACCTAGATAAAATTGAGAGTTACAACCTGTATCGATTGAAATCAAAGACAGACAAATCAAAAACTACTCGTCACAGAAGGAAAACTGTATTTTTTTACGAAACAAAAATATGTAAAATAACTATAGTTGTAACAGTCATTCGTTATAAACAAAGCCATATAGTGGATCTTAGAAAATGTTCAAATGTTCACAAGTTCTTCCCGAAGAATGTGCAATTCTTTAAAAAAACAAACAAACAAATGTCTACGTAATTTACTTTTAAAGGCGAGGTTTTTACCTTTTTTTTCGAGAACCTTATTGCTATAGACCTAGGTACAGCTGATCTTTTTAAGATAGCTTGTAAGATCTTGTAATGGTTTAAGCATGCCCGTCTTTGTTATTCTATCGAAGCTACACACATATTTTTGAGGATTATCTTTCACAACAAATTTGATATATTCTACGAAAGAGCACACTAAATTTACTTCGAAGCAAAAATTTGCTGTTAGTGTTCACCGATCAAAAGTAGATTATGTTTGACTTTATTGATGTTGCCATGGGAAAGCATTTTGATGTATTTGGATTTGATCCTGTTTACTTATAAATGCTTTACTGGTTGACGGTTAACATTTTTCAGCAATATTACAAGGGCTTGTTGTAATAGAATGCCAACGTTAATGGAAAGGTGTAAACTATTGTGAGCCTCCTTAAATAATAAATTCACAAAATTTCTCTTTTTATTAATCTACGTCCCTTCTTGGATTGTGCAGAACTAGCACAATTTTAATATCTAAATTCTTAGCATTGTTTGTAAAGAACGATACATAAGTGACGTCTTGGTTTAGTACAGTAATTTAACAATCAGGTTCCAATGTTGACCCTTCAATGCGTATACAGGTTTTTCTAGAAATCCAGGCCTTAGAAATTGTCTTGCCTTTAAACTTTATAATGTTTGTTATCGTGGTGTGTTTATTTTATCTGGCATAAGTAGGCGTTTTGTATGAACTTACCTACGTTACTAAAAATGTGATGATAAAACAAACATGTTAGGGTAGATGACAATTTAATTTGAAACATGCTGATTTTAAAAAAAAAATAATAAAAGAAAAGATTAAAGTTAAAAAAAAAAAAAGGTGGGAAAAAAAAAAAGGGCTAATAAGCATGTTATAACAAGCGCCCCCCCCCCCCCCCGCGCACCCCTTGAATTTGTTTTTATTTATTAGCGCTCCCTGTAACGATATTTGAAGCACCACTAATAAAATAATACATTATTTAAGTGCCATCAAAGTACATTGAGATCATTCGTGGTTTATCCTCCTTATGAACTGTTCACATTTCAGATCAGTTCTTCTAAATGTCTTCACTGCTAATTTTAGGCTCGGCCCGATTTCTTTCAATCAAAATATTATCTTTCTTTTGTCTGCGCCGTTTACTTAGATATACTTTGCCCAAAAAATGATGATCGTTTTCTGGAAGGACTGAAGCAGTAACTTCGATTGGTAAAGTAGTCACAGATTCTGCAATGATTGCTGCGCGAAGATCCAACCGTTCAAGTCACGCTTTGCGAAAGAGAAAATTGCTCGATTAGCAGGACGGTGGAGGGTGGGGCTTATTTTCAGACCAAAGCTTGACTTGAATTGTTTTCGAGTGCGCCCCCTCCCCTCCCCCCCTCTTATTCCTGGAGTCTGGTTGATCGGGTCCCCCAATTACCTGAAGGTCTAGATCTGCCACTGGAATTTTTAACGTTTTGGCGAGGTTTTTGTTTATATTATAAGTCCACCAGTTTTTGAATTGCATCGACTGCCGGGTCTCAAACTCCACAAAACATAAACTATAAAAACACTATTATACAAGAGAAATTGAATCCTCGATTATATTTAATCCTAGGTTAGTATTAATCGATTTTCAAGCAACCCGGCTCTTCTTCCATCCGTTTTGTGAGCCTGCATTCCTTGCCTCAGACCACACGTGGGGAAGAGGAGGACAACCAACTCGAAATAGGACGGAAACCGAGCCGACTATTCCTATTAGTCTCTTTTAAATACTTCTTTTATTGCTAATAACCGGATTTTATCGCGCATGCACTGAGAACGAAGCGATTTTGACCTTCAGTAAATCGCCAGATTTGTCAGAGGTCTTTGGAAGTTGGCAGTTGTAGTCGTAAGGTCGTTGTAATGTCCTGAGTAATGTTTGTGATTTCACAGAAGAGATCAGATGCATATATATGAACGTTCTTCGGATATCTTGAAAGATATCGAGCAACGTTCAGTTAATAACCTTGGCACTGTTTAAAAATAAAATGTTTTAAAATTAACCGATCCAGTTGAATTAACTATGAAATATCAGAGATAAAGATAGGTGAGAAATAACTTAACTTATAACTGATAGCAGAGAAATAGCCTGAGTGTTGTTTGAACTGTAGCAAACAATCTATCACCCCTATCTAGACCCCGGGGATCTAGACTCTGTTCTTATGATGCCAATACGGTCACCAACCGGGCAGTCTTACGCATTTCGCCGCCGTGGAAAACTTTATATCTTGCTACTGTTATATCACCGTTTTAGGTACCCGATCCCGGCCTTTCCATTGATTTAATATGTTGTCCCATGTATTTTTTGTATGCCTGAGCATGACTCTAGCCCTGTGATTGTTGTTTGCATTTTTGTACATTAACCAAGCGGCCTTCTGGTTTTCAAAGAATATTTAAAATGCCCTTATCGGCCACCTTGAGAAGTTTGCTCGGATAGTCACCAGTTTAATTTCCCGCATGTCTCTACCCCATCGCGCAATTTTATTCCCCACTCCCTCAGTAAAACACAAATAAATACTTTTCCATACTAACAGATCAGAAATTCAAAATATACTTTTTTCGATAAGATACATTTTTTACCGCTTATAAAATGATGATGACTGTGATAATGATGACTGTGATATGGCCGCAACTGCTGTCCACCAAAAATCATTAATAATACATATATACCTGATTGAAGAAACGTTGCCCATGAAAAACTCAAACTAGTAGGTGGTTTTGGGGTTTTTATTTTTAATTTCTTTTTTTATAATATTATTTTTTTTTTTTTAATTTTTTTTTTTTTTTTTTTTTATTTTTTTTTTTTTTTTTTCTAATCTGCCTTTTTTTTTTTTTTTTCGGGCTTTCTCTATATAATCAGAGCCTCTCCCCCACCTCTCTACAAAATGAACACTTCCTAAAAACGTCCCCCACCCACCAAAATCCCAGACGAAATATATAATAAGCTCTTAAAAATACAAGTTCATGGACATATAAATTTAGTTGTAGCTCTTAAAAATGAAAGATATAACTTTTCCGCAGTTGTAAGCCCCATTTGGAGAACTTGTTTGGTATTTTACACTATCACAGAATACTTATAGACCTGTAATGTTTGCTTTATGGCTGGAGGACATGATTTTGGGTTCATATTGCTATGTTTTGAGAGTTTTATTATGTGGTATTCCTATATGTACTAACACATTTTCGGAGACAGTATCCCGACCAAATTAAAGTTAACCCAAAGTATTTAAAACGCAATTATCTATCCGAAAATAATCCCCAATTCCAATAGAAGTCCTCCCCGAAGTTTGAAAGGCTTATGTTAGTAATTTCACCGCGGTCGGAAAATGCCTAGATAGGATTTGAAAGTTGTAATCTGCATCGATTGTAAACATAGACAGACAAATAAAAAATACTCGTCACAGTAGAAAAACTGATTTTTTTTAACAAAACAAAAATATATGAACTAAATATAGTTGTAACAGTCATAAACAAAGCCATACAGTGGACCTCCGGAAATATTCAAATGTTCACAAATCTCTACTAAGGCAGAAAAAAATCGAACATCTTAAAAAAAAAATGTAATTTACTTTTAAGGCGAGGTTTTCAACCTTTTTTCGAGAACCTTATTGCTATAAATCTGGGTACTGCAGTTGATCTGAGCTTGTAAGATCTTGTAATGGTTTAAGCATGCTCGTCTTTGGCTTTCTATCTTAACTACACACATAATGTTGAGGATTAACTTTCACAACAAATTTGAATAGTTTTAACCAAAGAACACACTGAAGCTGCTTCCAAGCCAAAATTCGTTGCTATTAGCGTTCACCACTCAAAAGTTGATTATGTTTGACCTCTATTGCCGTTGCCATGGGAAAGCATTTTGACGTATTTGGATTTGATTCTTTCTACATATTAATGCTTTACTGGTTTACAGTGAACCTTTTTAACAAGGGATAGATGCAATAGAATGCCAACACTAATGAAAGGTGTAAACTATTCTGAGCCACCTTAAATGATAAATTCACATAATTTCCATCTTTTCTTTTAATCTACGGTCCCTTCTTGTACCAGATCTAGCACAAATTTCATATCTTAATTCTTAGCATTGTTTGTTAAGTACGTTACATAAGCCGCGCCTTCTTTTATTACAGTTATTTAACAATCAGGCTCCAATGTTTACATGTTCATGACATGTTCAATGCGTAGAGGTGCTTCTAGGAATCCAGGTCTCAAATTTCTACTTTCAATCAAAGTCGTGTTAAATCAGGGAGTTGAAATATCTTTTAAAGAAAACGTCCTGCCTCTAAACTTTATAATGTCACCTCTGTTAACTATCGTGCGTGGCCTGTTTATTTTTGCACAAGTAGTTGTTTTGTATGAACTTAATAACCACGGCCAACCAAAAGTTACTAACAAAGTGATGATAACACAAACACTGTTAGGGTAGATGACATTGATAGCATCCGAAATCACTTGGCCCGAGGCTGGGGAAAACAAAAGAATCACACGAGGCGATGATGATATCTCTGTTTATTCCCCCAAGCCCGGAGCCAAGTTAGAAAGTAAATATCGGAAATGGCCTATTCGAAACATGCTGATTTTATAAGAAACTTAATTAAGGGAAAGCGTCAAGTTCCAGAAAAAGAAAAAGAAACTGGACTTTAAAGTGCACATGACACGAAATTGGGTTGCGACTGCGTTTTAATTTATTGCGCAAATTTCTTTGATTCTCACTTGGCTGCCGAGGAAGGATAAAATTAACCAATAGCTACACTCTTCCAAATTATCCCGTAATGTAACTGGCATAATGGCGGTATTCAAATTGTCTTTACTTTTGAGGCGATCTAAGGTTAACAAGACTGATAACGCGATAATTCTATTTAGCGCCCGTCTTCCAATAAGCGCGTTATATCAAGCCCCTACTCCACCCCCATTGAATTAGTTATTAACAATAATAAATATTTCATATATTATGATTATTATTATATTATTATTATTATTATTATTATTATTATTATTATTATTATTATTATTATTATTATTATTATTATTATTATATTACAGTGCCGTCAAAGTACATTGAGATCATTCGTAGTTAACTTCCTTCTGAACTGTTCACACCTTTTTTACATTATAAAAGAACTGGTCTTCTAGGTGTTCTCCACTGTCATTTTTATGCTAGGACCGATTAATTTCTTTCTATCAAAAAAATATCTTTTGTTTTACATTCCAGATGTAAAAAAATTCGAAAAAAGAAATAAGCGGCCTGCATTGGACTCCCAAAATTAAATAAGCGCCCAGGCGCTATTAATATCCGATGGAATCATTTCGGTTAGCAATCTGGTACTGAATTGACGGAGTGGCGAAGTGTGTTATGTCACTATGTTGCACCATGGCAAGGAGCATACAAGAAATTCGAAAGTTTCTAGCGGATTATTAACGATTTCATTTGTATGCTAATCAAAACGCATATCATTGGTTAAGCTTCATTTTAAGTTCAGATACTTTCCGTTGGTTCTTTCTTTGACCCCTCCCCTGACCGAATTATCTCAAATAAAATTCATTTAACGATAAAAAATTGCGATAAATTTTTTCGAAGCATATTAAGAAAGCTGAAAAGTTTGTTAAAAACGACGAAGTTTTGACGTTAGGCTCAGGTCATTATCAATTCAAAATGAAAGTTGACAAAAATGTATAAATAGTAAGTAAAAACAAAAGATGTGTTAAAATGTTTAAATTAAACAAAGAGTTTCGCATTGGACTCCCAAAATTAAATAGCTAATTATAACGCGGTTAGAAGGCAAATGCGTGATCTCAGTCAAAAGATTGGCACAACCTAACAACCAGTATTTATCAGCAAGAAATTGGAACAGGATCTCAAGCCAAAAGAAATCATGCCCCGTTCGTAAATCAACAATGCGTGGTTTATTTATTTTCATGTGTTCTGTGCGATGCAGATTATGTCGGCTTCACAGCGCGACACCTTCACCAATGTATTGCTGAACATAAAAACTCGGCGATTGGAAAACACCTTTTGGAAGCCCACGGGGACAAAAGCCTCCTCAACGAAAGCCAGTTCCGAATTCTCCGAAAGTGCCAAGGGAAATTTGATTGCCTCGTCTATGAGATGCTTTGCATAAAGGAATGGAATCCGAGCTTGAACACGCAAACGGACTCCATCGGTGCGAAACTTTTTGTTTAAAAAATGTGGCTCTCGTTCGATCGCTACACGGTTAAATTTTAATTTTATTGGTCTCTGATCGAAGTTTTCGTAACCGTAAAACAAGCAATTGACTAAATCTTCTATCGGCTGGATGATGTGGACGTTTCAGTTAGATCTAAACGAAATTATCGTATGAAAACGCGGGAAACTTTGTTGCGCGGTGTTTGCTGTGTAAGCTGAATGAATCCGCGAGTAAAAGGACTGAGCTACAGAGAACTTTCTTACTGAAATATTTATCTCACGATGTCCTCAAAAGTCATTTATATTCCGTGAAATTGTGGAAAAGAAAGCGATTTACGAGGAGACCCGAAATAATTGCGAATGATATTCCTTGTGCAAGTTCAGTTTGGCTGTTTCTGTTGTTCGGGGTTGAATCCACGGCTGTCATCATCAAGAATACGATAACTTGTGTTAAAACGAAGCTTTAAAACACTGCAAGGATCAAGTCCTCAGAAGAAAGGCACAGGACCCTGATGCAAGGTAACAACCCATACCCATTTGAGTGCACCGAAGTTAAGACAAGAAAGGTGAGACGGAAATATTTGTCCACAAAATATATTGACGTTTCTTTTGTATAAAGCAGAACGATAAGGCGATCGCGAAACTGTTTTCTATTTTAGCTCATAATTAATTTTTTAGGCCGTGAGTTGTTCTGCCTCGAGATTATTATTGTTGTACCGTAAGACATTCATTTTAACCATGATTGATTTAAATGTCTTGCACCTATGGGCAAGCATTAACAACTTTCTATTCTTAGAAAGCAGAAAATTAACTCTTAAGTGATGTTTAGGCCATGAGTTGTTCTGCCTCGAGATAATTATTATTTTTGTTGTACCGTAAGGAGGCAAGCGTGACCGAGTGGTTTAGGGCGCTTGTGTTGTAATCCGGAGGTCCCCGGTTCAAAACTGCCCTTGCCACAAGCTGGATTTGTTTCTCGGTTGTCCCGAGTTCAAATCCTTGACCACGCTTTGTATATAGCCAACTGGTTTGCCTCCTGCCAGTTGGGATTTTTAACCTTGTCATGTTCATTTAAAATTATTTGTTTCCTCTGTTTCAGTGGCATGCCTGTAAACTAGCTATCTCGTTGAGTTATTAAGCTAAGTGCATGACCACTATAAACATATATTTATCTGTTATATTTTTTTTATTAAGAAATTCATTTTAATGATGATCGATTTAAATTTTTCTAGCACCTATGGGCCAGCGTATACATTTTAGTCCAGTCCCTGAACTCTCTCTTCCGCTCTTCCAGGCGCGCGAAGAGAGAGTCCAGGATAACTTGCATGCGCATGCGCCAGTTTTTTCCCCAAAATTGGGGGAAAATCGGAGCAATCACGAAGAAAAAGACGCTACACGGGTAATTTTCAGTCGGTCACCCATCTATGTATTAACCCCGCCCGACAGGACTTAACTTCAGCCAGGTCGGCTGGAGCCTGCGCTTTCATTGGGTATTATAGAAAAGAAACACAGAATGACTTTACTCTGCCTTTTTTAATCGGTATTATTTTACTTCTTGTCTTCAGTTGCAGCACTGTTACACTGAAAGGTGTAAACTGTTGCGGCAACGAATTTGAATTCATGTCTATTTCGCACAGCACGTTTTTCCTCGTTCAAACCACAATGAAAGCGCTTGCTCAATTCAAGCTCGCCGAAGTTAAGGCTTGTCGGGTAGGGTTAACAATTGGATGGGTACCCGACTCGAAATACCCCTTGTTGTAAGCTTTTCTTTTTATTTATTTAATTTTTTTAGGAGGTATGCAATCAATGAAATTTAAGAGTCGACACGGCAAGGAAAATCAAAAAACTACAGAACTGCACAGAAACCAACATGGGTACATTATAATAACCCAATGAATGCGAATAAAAATATATGGAAAAAGAATTTCTACATGAGATCGAGAAGCAGCAATCGGAGTTGTTGATATTTACTGGAGAAAAATTATACCTTTGCACTCGAACGGAAAGACATGAATTTTGGCTAACTGAAGCAAGACAGAACGACACGGAGATTAAACGCTAATAATCAAGGAGTAAAACCTCCTTTTATGAAGCGGATTTGAGAAAAATGTTTGGGTGAAAAGGTGGATGTTTTTGATGGACTTCGCTTGACCCGAAAGCAAACTGGCGGTCCCGCCTATTGTCCTGTTCAAAAGTTTAAAATAATATTCAAACTACAGGTGAACGGGCGCAAAAAAACAGAAACACATCATACACACAGAAAGTTAAGGCATCAAACCTAACTACTGGGAAAGAATTAGCGAACAATGGCGATATAAGCACCAAAGATAAGCCTTTCTGGACCTCTGTTGCGGCGTACTCACGATTTAATCCCGCTCATCTGACCAAACCGAGGGAATCACTCGCGCGTTGCTATGTGACGCCATACTGGCAATGATGAGTCGGTCACGAATAAACAACTGGGAAAAATAGAGTCACCTTCCCCTCCCCCCCCCCCCCCCGACACCTAGTCATATGGTACAAAAATCAGCCGAATCAAATCAGTCAGATTTACACACAAAAAAAGCAAGCTTTTTTAATAAATTGACCTTTTCTTTAAGGCGTGCTTGCAACATTAAACATTTTGTTGCAAAGTATGTTAGTAAATTTTAAGTGAATATTTGTTTATTTTGTAGAACTTTTAAAATTAATTCATAAGTCAACAGGAGTTTCAAGTAATAGGCCAAGTTAGTGTTCTTTGCGCACTTTCAAAGGAAGAAAAAGTGTATTTGAGTTTTGTATCAATCTGCGTCCTTTACTTAGGTATGCTTTGCCCAAAAATCCATGATCTTTTTTGGCAAACACTGAAGCGGTAATTTCGGTAAAATGGCCAAAGACGCTGCAAAGAATGCTGCGAAGAATCCATTCGAGTCACGCTCGCGCAGGACAGTGGTCGGAAGAGATTGTACTATGTGATGAAAATGGCGCGATGTACATAAAGGAAAAGCAATATATTGGTTGCAATGAAGTATACGTGAAGAGGTAGGATGGGGTCGGTGGGGGGAGGGGGGGGGGGGGTGTGGTGAGCTCGAGGTGAGTGACTAACTACAAAGATGGAACACCTGAATTTATTTTACGGCAAGGAAGAACGATCGCTACATTTGTTGCTCTCTCTGGAAACATTGCCGAAGAAAATAGGGAAAACACGACGAGAGCTTGCATGAAGATAAATGCCGCTGGTGTCTACTGAAATAAGGATGGTTAGACATATCCCCTTGAGTGTTTTTAAAAAATTGAGTCCCGAAAAGTTCGTGGTTGTTCATACAATTTATTCCAAAATGGCGGAAAATACATCATTCTTTTGTCTTCATGTTAATTGTCCCTCATGGCCTCGATCACATCTGCAGAATTGAAAAGAATCTTTAACTTAAAATGAAGCCATAAGGGCCAATTAATAAGTTGACAAAATAATGTATTTTCCGCCATTTTGGAATAATATGTCTGGAGGAGGGTGTAAAGCGCGCGTGCCCTTGCACCTCTAAACATTGGAATTATAAATTTTCATTTCCCCAACTTTTCTTTCATGAATATGTTACTGAAAATGTCCATTAGTAAAAATTAGCTATTAATATTTTATACATACCCCAAGGAATGTCAACGTATCCTCCAAACACGTACAGGGCGCTTCTGATGACAGTTATTGTGTAGCGCTTTCCATCACAGTTACTATGAAAGGTACTTGCCGCCCAGCCGTGAGAAGTGGCGCGCCAACACAGCTTCCAACGTCGAAGTGAACCAGCAACGGGTTCCATAAATCGACTGAGATGACTGAGAAAAAAACCATTGCCTTGGATAATATTTGAGTGTATTGCTATCATCCCTACCAAAGAAGGTAACAAACGTTTTTCAATACGCAAATATGTCCAATATGGAGAAGTATTGACGTGAAGAGATCTCTTACACTCATCCCCCTCCCTCCCCCCCCCCCACCTTTCCCAAAAGTAGCCGTTTTAAAATATTAACAAGTATTTTATATGAGAAGAAAAATGCCGTTTACTGTTTTCCAATATCTCTTTTCTTTCCAGAGCAAAAAAAAAAAAAAACTCTTTGTTGGCCAAACACCATATGCTTTAACGGCCATCAAATAGATTTGGAGAGCGTTGAAATTGTCGACAGGTCGTGGGCGTGGAGACAAAGACTAATTCTTGAAGCTTGGCATTCCATGCGAGATAGGAACGCTATAAACGAACACATAGCGCTACCAAACGTATACAATAGCATTAAGAATTTTTAGACTCATTAAGAATGCTCTAGAGACTATTGTTGCACTCAGAAAGTTCATTTAGTTTTTATCACACATCGGTTACATATTCTGGCAGGACGCCGTTAAACTTTTGCACTTTTATCTTTGCTGAAGAAGGGAAATAGTAGTGGCCGAAACGTCCAATAACCATATCTTTAGCCAGTGTCAACTTTTTAATTCTTTTTTACCGAATTTTTAACATGCCTGGCTACACACCGAACATATTTTTTTTTAAACGGGGCATCTTCCTATATGGAATCAAGTAAAGTTTATCGATCGTGACCCTCACCGATGCACACGCAGGGTCAAAGAGGCTATCCAAATAAGAATTCATTCTAATAAGATCAATAGAGACAGCGGAATTGAAATTCTTGAAGCATGGATACCTACGATCAGAAAGCAAAACAGCCGTTCTACTACAAAGCGGGCCTCTGAGGGAACATCATCTGTTAGTCGAAATGATAATGAGGATCGAAATGCACCAATCACAGCGAACCAACGTGCATAAATAGCGATGCGTAAACAATTGACCTCATCGCCTGATCAAGACTAGCAGTATTGCTGTCGAAACGTCGCGATCAACATCTCAAAGTGATTCTATCGTGAGACAAACGAATAAACGTTCATTCCTATCTTACACCGCGATGAACAATATTCACATATTTAATGACATAACAAAGTATCGACGTCATGGACTCAACCAAATTCTGATCAAATATGAAGAAAGTGATATATCAGCCAATTTGTACTGGAGTTTCACAATATGAACTTAGCAATTTGGTAACTATGGCGATAAACTATGTTTCAGATCCCCCCTCCCCCCGATGCAAAAGGCTTTTCTTGTCAATTCTGGCATTCATTTTTGTCATTTGCCAATTATGCTTTACATGAGTGACCTGGCAAGCATATAAATGGATTGGCAGACGTCTTGCCAGGGTTTCACTTTCCCGAACCGAAAAATTCTTAAAAATAAAAGCAAATTGGTGGGGACTGGAAAAGAGTGAGTTGCCATAGTAACATAATTTTAATACAACTGTTCGTGTCTCACTTGTAGAACTATTAATTAGTCTGCCAAGTTTCGTTGGTGTCTGCAGATATTTTATGTACTTGACATAAAATTGAGGTTGAGTAGATGGCGACATGTCACCTCATTATTATTTTTTAAGTTTAAATATCTCCTGAATTTAAATAGATATTTGAAAACGAAAAACGCCATTTTTAATATTCCGTTAAATACTCTATGAAACCCCTAAAATCGGAAGGGGTGAACATTTGATAATAGTAGCACTTGAATAATTTATTATAAGTTGGTGGACACCCGTCAGTAAGGGAAATTAAGGGTGGGAGTGCAAATGGGGGGAGGACCGGGGTAATGATTTTAATGCAGGAGAATAAAGGGGGCAATTTTTATTAGGGAATATTATGGGAGTGAGTCTGTAAGATGGGGAAGGGCGCAGGGAAAAATGTGTTTCATAGAAGGAGAGGTTCGGGAGAATTTGAACATACCCTTGCATCAGGAGTGCGGCCAGACCGCGGAAAACCGCTGCCAAAGCTTGGCTAAAAAGCCGCGGTGAGCTCGGCCAGAGGCCGCGCTTTGGCCACGCTGGCCAAGGGATAAAAAAACCGCGGAATCCGCGTTCATGCGGCTAGCGCGGCCAATGTATTAGTGAAACCACAGGTCAGGAAGGCCAGGTAAGCGCGGCCACATTGATAAACAAATCCGTGGAGACCGCAGTTATGCGGCCATTTGGCCAAATTGAGCAGGAATAAATTTTATTTGACTGGCCGAGGTAGCTTGGTAGCGTTGCCACCATTTAATACATATTTTGTCCCTCGAGCCCCTTTAGGAGGACATTAATTATCGCATTTAACCACTGTCATGTGGCATATTGGTCATTAATTGAGCAGGAATATTTTTTATCGACTGGTCAAGGATGCTTGGTAAGTGTGGAATCTTTGCGAACTGATAGGAATTTTGAGGAATAACTGGAAATTCCTCGTGAATTTGTAGAAGCACAAAATTCTGCATCATTAAGATATTGCTTAGCTTGTTTGTAGGCATACAAACATACAGATATTTAGAACAGTTTGAATTTATTTTCTATTATAAAACTACACTTTTCCGATGTATACACCTTCATAATATTATCAAGGAACATTATTCATGTACATGCCTGAACTGATGCCTTTCAATGGCATATTAGCGGAGCTCCCACGCACCGAAGGCGCGCAGCGGAGCATCCATAGGCAGGCAAATGGTATCCTATCGAACCGAGAAATTTTGGGAGTCGCCTACGTACGTGCGTACGCCCGTACGCACGGATTAGGCCTGGTGACGAGGTTGCCCGCGCGCGGCCAAAGAAAAGTAAGGAAATTACAAACAGCAAATAAGCTCGCAAGGCAAGACAAAATGTACACAAGGGGTAAAATTACACAGCGATACTACACAGCAAAATATCTGAGAGGTTTATTATCCAACTGCTCCATTTTGTTAGTATTTTTTCGTGTGTGAGTGTTATGTATCGAAGCCTTTATGTCAAAAAAACAATATGGCTCGATGGCTCTCGTTCGATCGCTACACGGTTAAATTCAATTAATTGGTCTCTGGTCGCATTTTTCGTAACCCTAAAACGAGCAATTGACGTTATCTTCTATCGACTGGATGATGTGGACGTTTCAGTTTGATCTAAACAAAGTTATGTTATGAAAACGCGGGAAAATGTGTTGCGCGGTGTTCACTGTGTAGGCTGAATGAAACCGAGAGTATAAAAAAGAGCGACAGAGAATCGAGAACTTTCTTACCGTAATATTTCTCGCACGATGTCCTCAAAAGTCACCTATATTCCGTGAAATTGTAGATAACGAAAGAGGTGTACGATGAGATCCGGAATAATTGCGAATGATATTCCTTGTGCACGTCCAGTGTGCTAGTTTCTGTTGTTTGCGGAAGAATCTTCGGCAATCAAAATCAAAAATACAACAACTTTAGCAATGATTGTGCAAAAACGAAGCTAAACACTGCATGGATCAAGTCCGCTGAAGAAAGATACAGGAACCTGATGCAAGGTAACAACCTGTACTGAATTGCTGAGCCTGATTTTATGACAAAAAAATTTCATGATGTTTATAAACTTAATGTTGCTTTCTAAGCGCAGTTTCGATAGATTCTGTGTCGGTAAAGTTTAGATCTTTCCTTAACTTAAGCAATATACTTTGCCCCTTTAAGTCGCTTTAACTGTAACTTGTAGTACATTTAAGCTTACGCTTCTATGTCAGTTCATTTTTTTGTTCCCCTGAGTTGGCTTTATTTGCTATGGATTAACCGATTATCTATTGCCGTAAGTTGATTTTCTTTGTCTCAAGTCGAATTCTAATCCCTTGCCGCCGTGAGAGTTCATTTCTTATTGCTGTGAGTTTATTCCGACTTTCAGCCTTACATTTTCTCGGCGGAAGAAATTCATACAGTATAAGTGACGTTTTTCGAAGTGCTAAACGACGACAAAGCAGAAAGCTCGAACAAAATAAATTTAAACTAAACTTGCTCCGAAAAACATGTTTACCCCATCTAGCTCGAGCGCGAGGTGAAAAATAAAAACTGACTCATATTTTTTAAAGTAGTTCAAACATTTTTTTTTTGCTTTAGTGTAGTCCACTTTTACACTGAATAGAGATTATTTAGTGTACGTTTAAATTTGTTTAAATTTTGCACACGGTAAGAAATAAAAGATAATTAAGTTTTAAATTTGCGTACGTGACTGAGCAACCCTTTTCAGTAAGCCGATGTTAAGACAAATACAGAAAGAAAAGTAAGAAGGGAATATGCCTGCTATTTTCTATTCTTAGAAAGCAGACAATAAACTCTTAATTAATTTTTAGGCCATGAGTTGTATTAAAGCAAAACGATAAGAGGATCGTAAAATTATTTTCTATTCTTTAGAAAGGAGAGAATAAGCTCTTAATTAATTTTTTGGTTGTTAGTTGTTCTGCCTCGAGATTATGATGGATTTATATTTGTCTTGCACCAATGGGCCAGCGTATACATAAAAGCTTTGACCGCATATTTGTTAAAATGAAAACATTGTAACTCCAGCAAAAATTAAATAAATTAAAGGGAAGCTCCGCTTTTAGGCTTGTCTAAATCTATATATTAGCTTATAAACGAATAAACAAGAAATAAAATTGCTTCACTTATCCTAGGAGTGCTCAATGCAAAAATATGCAGAGCAAAATACAAATAAGAAGGAAAGTATTACTAGTTACTCGAGTTTCACGCTCAAGGCGATCATCAGACTGAGTCGATCAGTCTACGAGAAGATGTCAGTTATAAAAGTTCAAATTCAGGAACGGTTGGGGCGACGCTTCTTCTGATTGGTTGCCGCGAAGAACTTGTTTTCGTGGCGGCATTTCGTTACCAGCTCGGATTTCTTGTTTAAAAGGGAGGCATAAAGGGTAACCCTTCTCGCTGCAACCTGTGTTTAATTGAGAAACTTTGCATCTTGACCTCGAAAAATGCCTCCCTTTTAAACAAGAAATCCGAGCTGGTAACGAAACAAAACAGCGCCAAAATGGAGGATGAATAACGATCAACATGACAATAGTCACGTGGGAGGAGTTACGTTCCGTGATTGGTTAAACCACAGAAATCCGCTGAAGCCTTGTACTGCAGTCTCAATAAACATGGCGATCCCAAGCAGATGGAGTATTGAGACGTTTTCCCATTTGGCCATTTCATTTTTGTGAAATTATCAAGGTTAACAATAAGAATAAATGTTGAGAATGAAACACACTGAGGTGCTCAGTTTATCTGCCAAGGTTTTCTAGAATTTGAAGGGTGGAAAATCTTTACTACATTCACGATGACATGCAGTGATAGGTGAGAAATTGCTTTTAATGGTCAGGTCTTAAATTTTTTCTGTGTTTTTAATTATCTCGGTAAGCAATGCTTTCTTTGTGGAGTGATGCTCATTTTTTATTTGTTGTCTTAGAGTTGAAATTACCAGACACTGACAAACAATTGGTATTTATTTGCATGTTTGGCTGTTTGTATTTTATTATAATTATCTTTCGACTAATGCGTGCTTGTTTCAACTCGTGGATTTAAACCAACAAAATATTTTGTGTTTTGTCTTACTAATTAAGGACATGTTATTTACATGTGTAAGTGCATCTTTGTTTTGACTACAGACTACTTTAGCAAGATGTGATGAGTAATATTTCAATGGATGGGTATACAGAAGTGTAGTATTGTATGAGTTTTTTACAAGGTCAAGTATTGCCCATTCCTTAAGGTGATTCCCTATTATAAAATAACTCAGATAGTACGCGTGCTCTGATTGGTCAAAAACCTATGTACTATTGTACCGGTAAAGTCCCGCTTCTGTCCCGACATGGCTGCACTACGCTCGATTACACATAAGGACGAATAATTAAACTTAGTTTAATGTATTCTTTTGGTCTATCTGATGGTTAAAACGGAGGATATAGGAGGATATATGATTCTCGGAGGATATACGATTCTCTTAAATGATGATTATGAACATTTACTAAGGGTGGATCACAAAATTGAATTTTCCCGCCCACCACATTTGAGCGAACGAACTAAAGAAAAAACGAAGACGCAGAGACAAACATACGAGAAGGAACAAAATAAACAGGTCCGCTTTCACTGGACGGGAAAAATATTAAAAACATGGATATGGTTCCATTCAACATTAACACGGAAATTTTATTTGAAAGGAATTAAAACTGATCAAATTGGTCGCGATGAACTTGATTATTTTGATGGCAGAACCTCACGCTAAGTTCTTGTACGCGCTTGAATTATATGGTCTCCCATGTCTGTTATTCGGCGAAAACTAAAGAATACGGAATAATTAAATTCATAACAAATTTCTTTAGCGCGCGCACATAAACAAAATGGCGGCCTTTTTCTATGCGGGCTTGGCTCGCGAGAGAGAGAAATCATCGTTTTCTCATAAACGAGTTCGGTGACCTATCATTTTTTTCCCTCTAAGTTCGAAAGTAACGATCAAATTATTTCCGCAAAATGAATACAGATCAATTTCTATGGCAGAATAATACATTATCACCGAAAACGTGTACTTTGCCAGTACACCCAGAGTAAATATAAGGTATTATATGCAGCTCCTAAACGAATACGGTGATTCCCCTTTTTTAACTTCCCTTAAGGTAAACAACCAACTGGCAAAGTTTGGTTGGAAATCTATGAGCAGTTCTATTTCTAGGGAATCAGATTTTCCAGGTTTTTTTCAATTTGTCATATCATTTTGCGTGCATGTAGCTATTGGGAATTCTTAGGAATTCCAAGCCCAATTAATGATTTCATTTTAAGAAAGAGAAAATTTCTTTAGCAAGTAAACTATATATTTTTGCTAATGCTCTTCATGACCAAGAGTAGTGGGATTTTATGATCATATTGTTTCCAGGGCAGGAAAGCCAAGAAAAAAAATAGACATAGAACTTTGAAGGCCAAAAAATCCGAGCATTTTGTGGTCATAGAATGCCCAGGCTTGGCCGGGCTTACCACGCTTTTACCACGCAATTTCTTGACAATCCTGGTATAGAGGGGTATAGCCACGAAAGCCGGGCTTTCTGTGGCCATGGAAGCCGCCAAAGCCCGGCCTTGGCCGCGGTTGCCATGCTTTTCCAGGCCACGCTTTTATGGCAATAATGATCGGCACTAAATTTCCACCGATCTCAACACACTTTTTAGTAACGTCTATTTTGTGGTTTCCAATCAATGCTGAGACACATGAATAAAAAAAAGCTCAGCTAAAAAGTATTTTTACGGATAAGTGGAAAAGTTTGTACCTCCTCAGTTTTTCATATGCGAAGAAGAAAGCTAATCTCTACATGCGTAAACGGCAATTTTAAAGTATTTATATTTATATTTGGTAGCTTTGGTAGCTTTTCTCTTTGCGGAGAGGGAAACTTGCCGTCATATTTCTTGGTCATCTTAGCGATGACCGGAAACTGTGATGAAATGTGGCCAATCAACATAGAATCGACGCTTTTTTATTTCCCTTGTTAACTTTAAAAGTGGTCTGATCTATTTTACTCTTTAAAATATGCTTTTTTCTTTTAGCTGAATATTTTTAACTGCTTTTTTCTTAACTCTTGCAGGGAAGGCCAAAAAACAGTCAAAATTGACCACATTTGGTTTTTATTTATTTTCTCAGGAGATATTTACAACTGAGAAGAAAGGCATACCTCTTTTAAAAGGTTATGGAACAGGCTTTCGGAAAAAAATGTTTTTGTCCAAAACAAACCATAATATTTTTGAATATATTAATTTAATTACCTTAAATTACCATAAATTGGCCAAAAATTTTGGACAAAAAGCAACAAGTTTCACAAATGTTTAAGGTTATAAGAAAAAGTTAAAAGCAAAAATGTTCCTTGTTATTTTGGCAACATATTCAGCAATTCTGGCTGAAAAAGAATGGAATATAGAATTTATTACAATTTATCTAAGAAAATTTTTAACCTAGTTTGCATAAATTAGCAAAAAATATTTAGGTCAAGTAGCGTCACAGAATTTGGAATATTTTGTTACTTCTGTTGTCCTAAAAACCCTTTTCCTCAAAGTATTACGATCTCCTTATACTCAGAGATAAATTCAGACATCCATTCTAAGCAACAAGCAAGGTTTCGTACGCAGAAATCAAATATAAATAACATTTCATTGCATTTCAGGCCATGTGCCCTCGTACGGTTCGTACTAAGTACACAACTCTTACCTCGATTTCGATCGATTCATCGCTTGTATTTCGCAGTTGATGATCAAGATCAATAGGCATCCCATTATTACTGCCTTCTTTCTCTAAAAACAAACTCAAAAGCTCTCTCTGCCCTGACAACCGCAATTGACGAAAGCTTCGCGTTTGACGCCATTTTGAATTGATTTTTGACCGAATCGTGAAATACGTCGTGTAGGCCACATTCAAGTATATAAGCTCAAATTTGCGGGGGGATTGGGTAATTCTCTTGTCACGCATTCTACAAAATTTTGTAGCGATTGGACGAAAAATAAATTTTGAGTGATTTTTTTCGTCATCGTTCCTGAAGGAACGATATTTTAAGGGAGTGTCTTAATGTCTCGCAAAGGGCATGAAATTAAACAAAAAATTCTACTTCATCAAATCTAATGATTTTCTTTTTCTCGTTGTTGTTTTGCGGTTTGCATAGTTTAATGGGTAAAAATATTTTTGGGTACACATTGGGATAGAATTTGCTCGAATTGTTTTTCGACTGAAGCAATGAACCGACGCTCAAATGTGTGTGTATACAAAGAAATATCCGTGTATTTTTTGTTTTTTCAAGTCCATGACACCAAAATCAAGCCTTTGTTGGTCGAAAATTGTAGAATTAAAACTTCATAAATTAAATTTGAAAACAGCAATTTAGATCGTTAAAAGCTTCGACTCGCTACCATTGTTAAAAATGCCTCTTACCACCAATACATGAAGGTTGAACTCCTGTCCAAGTACCACTCGACTTGCAGTGACGCTCTAATGATCCTTTTAACCAGTAACCAGGATTGCAAGTGAACGAAACGCGTTTTCCCTGCCAATACTGTTGTCCGTGGGTATGACCATTCTTTAGGCTTTCCAAAGAAGGACAAGATCTGTGACCTTCGCGTAAAGGCCATTGAAAGAAATTAGAGTTACTCAAAAAATAGTTTTCCCAGAAAATAAAATATTTATTGTCGTTTTAACCCTTAATATGCTAAGTCCGGATTATTCCGGGATTTGGAGGAAATGCCATTCAACCACTTATGACGTCACCAATTACACGTCAGCAGATTTTTGTGACGTGCAACTTATAGAGTTTGGATATATCTTTCCACAGGACTGTCCGTTTTGACTATTGACCGCATTCTGACAGAGCTAATCGAAAAAAACGGGAACAGTTTTTGGTGTAAAATTGGTGCTAAAACAGGCCAATATACCCGCACTTGATCATGGTCTCTTTTCCAGGGTTATCCATTGATTAAGATCAAAACTTTTCAGGCCAGTAGAAGGGGTGCACAGAGTAAAAGATAGAGAGAATAAGAAAGCAGAGAAAAACGAAAAGGAAAGGAGCAAGGAAAAAAAATCGGAACGGTTCAGCAAAAAAAAAAATGCGCATGCGCCAAGTAAAACTTTGTACATTTCACATGGAAATTACATCAAAAACCTACTGCAGTGTCAGAAAGTGCATTCCTAGCAAAGTTTAGAGAAATATAGGACCGTAGAGCCAAGAAAATCGATTAACGGTTAAAAAAACCCTGTATTTTGGAGAAATTTCAGCATATTAACCCTATTCAGACCGGACTTTTTGGACCTTCTCAGACCGGGGGGGGGGGGGGGGCAATCACCATGAAACTTATAGGATGTATTGAACGTCCGAAACTCTTTCTTTTGGTATACGTCACGTGGGATGGTGATGTCACATCACGTGACAAATACATCATGATGTCAAAACAGCCGCCATCTTGGATCCGCCATCTTGGATTTTAATTTTTTTTCCAAAATGCCAGAAAACCACCCAAAATAATGCAAAGTACTCAAAATGAATAAAAATGTGCTTTAAACTCGTAAAAATGTAAAAATAATGCCATTTAAGTTGATTTTTATTAACAGAAACACGCAAAATTACAAATTTGGGAAAAGATACCTATCAAAATGCCGTTGCCATGGTAATGTCAAGTTCCTGACACATCATCCAACCCTACCAATTTGTTGCCAGATAAATTTTAAGAAAACTCAGAAAGTTTGGCAGCGTTTGGTTAAATCTTAAAAAAGTTATAAAAGTTCAAAGTCAGCGCGGGCCTCAAAAGACCCCCCCCCCCACCCCCCCCCCCCGGTCTGAATAGGGTTAAGGGTTAATCGTTTGTTTTGTTTCTGCTTTGTTTTTGTTTGTTTCAGTGATTTTTTTTGCTGTTTTGTTTAATATCGATGCTAGGGCTTTGATTCCTTAACTTTCGAAAACATTTTCCTTGATAAAGACTTATACTGGCCAATTGTATTGAAATGTTAAGCGTAACTACTTAACAATTATTCGCCGAAGGCGAAGTGAATCTCGGCGAATATTCCACGAGACGAAGTCGAGGGGAATATTCGCCAAGTTTCACTGAGCCTGAGGCGAATATTTTTTTTTAGTCTAATTTTCAGAGGTGAATATCAAGAGCTTTAAAATAAAGAACTAAAACACGGAAACAAAACAAACACAAGTGTTCGCTTGAATATGTGTAAACAAGTTTAATTCACCGATCGTACATCACAATTTACACTTTAGTTTAAGCAATTTAAGCAATAAAACGAAACAAGACAAACACTACGAAAAAGACAGATATCTAGTACCTTTCTTTAATCGTTGGCGACTTCTAGACAATTGTGTAAATCTGATCTAAAGAGACTTGAGTCATTTTTGGTCAATTGATCTGCCATTGAGTTTCTTTTGACCGCGTGCGACCTCCAAAACCACCGTCCATAGCACCAATTCTAATGCCTTGAGAACCATCTTTTGAACATTTTTCGGTTAAAAAGCCTTGGTAGCGATTTTTTATAATTCCAACTGTTTTCAATATTCCGGACTTGACGCGATTTCTTTCAAATGAACGAAAATTTCATTCATCAAATGCCGCCATGTTTACTTGCCTGGATGGCAAAGTTGGCCTGGCTTAGTAACAAGCCCTGAATTGCTATATTCACCGCCAAGCGAGGTGAATATAACTTCATAAACCAGATCATCTTGACCAATCAGAATGTCGCATTCTTATAATCACCTCTTGAAATTAGACTAAATGGTATTATTTAGCAAAAAAAAAAGTCGCTTACATGAAGGTTGTGTACCACTCCAGCTACCGGAAGACAGACAAATTCTGGTAGTCGATCCAATTAGGTGGTATCCCGAATGACAAGTAAACGACACTGTTTCACCCGTCCAGTGTCGTGAGCCAAGCCTTTGTCCGTTTGATGGTGAACCAGGATCACCACAAGTGACTAGAGCTTTAAAAATTACAGATGGAATGATTAAACACATCAAAAGGCCGAGAAAAAAAACAATTAATATATTATTGGGTGACATCTAAAGTATGGCGTAGTCTTAAAACATGTCCTGCATGGGTAAAGATTAAAACATTAACCCTCTTACTCCATTCTCATTGTTATTTGCTATACTCTCTTCCTGCAAAAATTAAACTTTAAAGTTGGGTCGTTTCGGAGAAGAGAGCTTTCTCTGTCCCCATAGCGGTGCCTGGATATTGGGACGAAGTTTTGCCAATCATTCTCCTAAAAATGGATTTGACGCTTTATAATTTCGCGCACTAACATTGAACGCTTAAAAGCAGGGGGGAATAGAAACGAGGCCTGTGGCCGATAAGCGATGTTCTCATAACTTGCAACTCGATCAATTGACGATCTAGTCAGCGGTTTTTGGACAAAGATGCAGCAGGCCATCTTTTCCCGCGAAATGTAAGCTATGGCAATAGCAGCCACGATGATGTGGATCCAGTGGCTGTAAAGGGGTGACAACTATCCTCACTTAAGATCTAAATGCACTGTTTTTTTCTCAAAATGTCGTCATCGTTGTATAGTCTAGCACATTTTGTGAAGTCGTGCTACTTTTTAACGCTGAAATGCAAATGATTATGCCACGATTTTCAACCCGGCCACGTAGGGATCGCAAATGAGGAAAAACAAAGAACGGTCAAGTCAATAAACAACCTAAAAACAATAGAGCATGAACAATAGCTTCGACTGGCACGGGAACATTCGATCGCCATGTTGTCATTACCATTTCCGTGATAGTTTTATTTCATGTTATGAAATAACGCAGATAATACGCGCGCTCTCAAATTGGTAAAAAAAAAAAAAACATATGTACTATTGTACCGGTAAACCCCTGCTTCCGTCCCGACATGGCAGCACTACGCTCGATTACGCATAAGGACGAAAAATTAACATAAGTTGAATGTCTTCTTTTGGTCTATCTGATAGTTAACGTCGCGCAGGACCCTTGACGGGATGCTATCTTGTAAAGCTTTAATTCGCTACATTTTGAACATCGATTCCTCTAAAATTTATCAAGAATATTACGGGATGATGGACCACCATTGTCCGTTTTACTGACAGATGACCGTTTACTGTAATGTTACAGGCTCTTAAAAGTTTAACTGCAGATAATGCGATTTTGTGTCCAATTTTCGGCTACAACAGCGCACCGAATTAAATGATTATATAACCTAGTGATGAATCATAGGCTCTTTTGTGTTATGACAAAAACGAAATTTTCGATTTAAAAAACTGCTAGAAGTTATCTGCTTCTAAGAGAGTAAAAATGTGAAATCTAAACTTTGAAACGTGCTATCTTCATTTTGAGAACGAAATTTCAAAATTCGCTCTTGTCATAACAACAGTATAACACAATAGAGGGCACCAAGTTCATGTTCCTCGCGAATCAACTCCTGAAATTCTATATCTGCGGAGAAAACTTGGACACAAAATTGCAGGATTTTCCGCTTCCGAAGACCTTCCGAGTCATTGTTTACAACCGACGTGTACTATATTCGCAGCTGTGAAGCTAATTATGATAATTCGCTTTGTTTCAGCACACGGTACGCAAAGCTAAGAACAATACCGTGTAATTACTTATACAAAGAAAAAAAACTTATGTCATGGATATTTCGTTTGTTGTCGGCTTCAGTCGTCGCATTTCGTTCATACTCTTAAATACATACATAATGATCTCAGGGGTCCTGCGCGACCTTGAACGGAGGATGTGATTCTCATTGTGAAAATTTACTGAGGGTGGATCACAAAAATAAATTTATGTAGATGCCTACGAGAACGTTTAATTGTTGGCCGCCAGTTGTTTATCGGAAGACAACCCAGATTAAAAGTGAGATAACCAAGATCGAATAATTTGGGCACAAGAGTGGCGATTTATTGACTAAAATAACTTCTGAGTGACAGCTTAATTACCAAAAACACGACGAATCGACGCAGGTGGGCGTGAAAACAGGCCCAGCCGTAAGCAAAAGGCCAGTGACTGATGAAGGCGGAATGACTGGGGATGGAGGCGGGAAAATTCTCTGATGTGTACTGCTCGAAGGTGACGAAGAATGAGGACGAACACATATCTTACACTCTCCTTGTGTGATTGGAATAAAACCGCGGAATTCAAGATATTCAATTTGGTTAACGATGAACGGATATAAGCCGAATTCCAGCTTTCATAACAGCCACATGGCAATTACGATAAGATAATACTAAAATGTTTACTATACTTAAATGTTTACTAAACTATTGTTTGCCTCTAAATATTTTTAAAATTATGGCGGTGTCCATAATCTCGTGGTTTTCCCGTCCAACACAGTTGGAGCAAAGGAACTAGGAAAAAAAAAAGAAAACGCACCGGACTGGAAAAATATTATAAACATGGATATCAAAGTGACAAACAAATTATTCGCATACAAAAAGTTGAGTTGGCTTCCGCTGTCGTGTTTTTGTCATTATGAAATAGACAAGTGTAGGTCCCAGCGTCCAAGCGTCCTTTGGTTAAAAGTGGTGAATGACTCAAGCCAAAAAACGTTAAAATTGTTAATACCTTTTATACGGTGACAGTTTGCCTTTTTCCTTTCTTATGACTTTTATAGCTTTTTTTGTCGGGTCGATCCGTGAATTTTGTGTGTGGAGCTGAGCCAGTGTTTTATTTTTTCAGCCGCCGTGATTGGTTTACTGCGTCATTCGATGAGCTTGTCAGTTGAGAATAAGATATTTGATCACGAATAATAAAATAGATTCCTATTTCTTTGACGAACGAAGCAATAAACCGTACTTTCTGCTTTCGAAAAGCTTGTTAATCACTCGCCTGACGGCTCGTGATTTACAAGCTTTCCTTGTGTTCTCTCAACGTCCCGCAAGGTTTTATTACGCCAGTAATAATTAATCGGGCGTGGCCGATTTAAGGTTTACCCTTTGGTCGTCCTAGAGCGTAGTCTCCTGGCGCGGCCAAAAAGACGGGGATAGCTCGGGGTTGCTACAAAACCGCTACGGGTGACGCATACCGCAATGGTTTTCATTTAGTTTTGACAGGAAATCGTTGCAGGCACACTTGGTCGATTTTGGGTTAATGTGTAATAGATTGTGTTTTTTTGCTCGGCGGAAGGACAGAGAAAAAAGCTTACGGTGCAAAGTACAGTATGGGGCCCAGTTCTCGGCCACTTTGACGTAAACTTGTATTTCTTACCTCAGAAGAACCGCAGGAACTTGAAATTTCTCCCAGAGCTAGCTACATTATTCAGCTTTTTGGTGTAAAGCTATCGACCGGTCAAAAATTAATTTGCCCGAGCAATAATAAAAATAAAAGCTCCATTTGTGGGCCCAGTTCTCGGCCACCTTGGCCCAGTTCTCGGCCACTTTGACGTCTGTTTTCTACCTCAGAAGAACCGCAGGAAGAAATTCTCCCAGACAGCTACATTATTAGCTTTTTGTGTAAAGCTATCGACCGGTCAAAAATTAATGCCCGAGCAATAATAAAAATAAAAGCTCCATTTGGGCGCAGTTCTCGGCCACCTTGGTCCAGTTCTCGCCACTAAAAAGCTCTATGTAAAAAAAATGCTCAATTAATTTCAATCATAAAATCACTCTTAAACCTATTTATGTTATATCGATCCCAAATTATTTTTATGAGGCTTTTTTTACTTAGAAAAGAAGGATTTTAACGCGCCTAGTTGCCTATATGCAGGTTCTGCAGAGTGTGACCCGTGCATTAGACGGTTTATTTGCAGTGAAAAGGTCTTGAAAGATTTAGTGAGAAATAAAGACAAACAAGAGTCAGCCAAAATTAGAGATAAGATTGAACTTTATTTAAAACATTTATTTCTTTCATTCTGCAGCAGCAGATGAAATTATATTAAAAACCAAGCGCTAAGCTGTGATAGCGAGCAGGGTGGCCGAGAACGGCAAATACGCAAACGTCGCAAGAAAAAATGAAGAAATTAAGACCAAAAAATACAACGGTTCATCGAAAAGTTAACTAAAGCAGAAAGATGAATTATTCTACGTTTCACATGCCAAAATTAGCTGGTGGTGGGGGCTTTTGGATAAAATACGAATTTAACTACATCCATGGGCAAAGTACAGTATGGGGCCCAGTTCTCGGCCACTTTTGACGTAAACTTGTATTTCTTACCTCAGAAGAACCGCAGGAAGAATTTCTCCTAGAGCTAGCTACATTATTCAGCTTTTTGGTGTAAAGCTATCGACCGGTCAAAATTAATTTGCCCGAGCAATAATAAAAATAAACGCTCCATTTGTGGGCCCAGTTCTCGGCCACCTTGGCCCAGTTCTCGGCCATTTTTGACTAAACTTTTTTCTTACCTCAGAAGAAGCGCAGGAAGAAATTCTCCCAGAGCTAGCTACATTATTCAGCTTTTTGTGTAAAGCTACGACCGGTCAAAATTAATGCCCGAGCAATAATAAAAATAAAAGCTCATTTGTGGGCGCAGTTCCGGCCACCTCAGTTCTCGGCCATAAAAGCGCTAGTAAAAAAATGCAAATATATAAAATCACTTTCTTATTTATCGATCCCAAATTATTTTTATGAGGTTAAGGCACGCGATATAGTGACGATGTGAAAAAAGGGAAGGGAACGCGCGCGCGCGAAGAAAGAAAGAAAAGAGCAGACGAAGAGGCGAGAGGGGAGGAAAAGGGGGGGGGGGCGGGGGGATGTGAGGCCTAAAAAGAAATTTTTTATTATGTTTATCAGGCGAAAGGGAGGCGAGGGGAGGGAGGGGCGCAAGAGAAGAGTAGGAGGGGAAGGAGGCCCCAGAGAGAGCCCCCCCCCCCCAGGAGGAAAAGGAAGAGAAGAGGTGGGGAGGGGAGAAGAAAAAAAGAAGAAGTAAAGGAAAAGAGGAAAGAAGGGAAAGGGGTGGACAGATAAGGTAGGGAGTAAGAGAAAGAAAGAAAAAGAAGATGAAAATTCAGCCAAACTTGTATGTAGAAAAAACAAAGAGAGAGTGTGAGGAAAGATGACCCCAGGTTGAGTGCAAATAAATAAATTTTTTTTTCTAAAAGCCAGTGATTATTTAGGAAAGAATTTTATAAAATAAAATATGTTTTTTTTTTTTGGCCCATAAAACGTTAAAATAGGCTCGCGCTTTTTATTATGCACACTAATACAGCTCATGCAAGCCCTGTGACTTACACAAACACAGTCGGACTGAGTGCTACTTAAGTAACTACTTCGTCGTTTCTGCTGTACTGAACCCTGCCTTTCAAGGCAAACGCCCGATTTGAAGCTTCTCAAGCTTCTCAATGTTCTTGTTATTATAAAGCCTTAGAAAGTGCGATCTATTGCTTAAACAAACACCACATGTTGACAACAAGGACCTTTGTGGAATCATTTTTGCTGCTTTAAAGACACACCTTAGAAAACCTTTTTTTTTTTACTGCTATAAAAATGACCTTTCCCACTGGTGCCATGTTGTTGTTATTGTTTTGGCAAGTTCAGAATGAGAGGAGCTGCTCATACACCTTAGAGACATCTGCTGATTACCGCCCCGAAGATTGCTTTGCAAGTTGTGAGAACATCGCTTTAGATTTCATATTGTAAGAAAATGTACGAGAAGTTGCTTTTCCCCACCCCCTCCCCCTGCTTTAAAAAGTTTCTGTTCCTCGACTTTTCAGGTTATTCCACTGAAATTGAACCTGCACTAAGATTTTTGTCAAACTTTGCCTATTGATTGTTTATGTTATAGGCGTGGCTTGAAATGCTATAGCATTGAGACGATTTACCTCTCTGGCGAGGTCCAGTCGAAAAGTTAGCCGCCATTTTTTTTTTCTTTTATGTGCGCGCTAATCACGCGTGAAATTATGTGCAGTAGGGCTGCGCAATGCAATACTGGGGAATGAACTCAAAAACTGTCTCCTTCTTTTAGATAAACTTATGAGAAAAGCGCCATTCTAATGTCATGGAAATAGCATGATAAAATCGTTTTACGTCGTGAAATCTAATGGTTTTTCTATATTTCTTTTTTGTCGTTTTGTGATTTGCATAGGTGAGAAGATCTGGGTAAACGCTGTGACAGATTAAATTGTTCTTCAACGAAATCAATGAAGCGCTTCGCTGTGTATGTAGTGAGATAAATATATGACACCAAAATTAAAATCTCAGAATTCTACCTTGTAGGAGGGTGCTAATGGGATTAACAGTTAACTGACAATTGGCCAAAAAATTAGTAGTTAACTGATAAATGAAACGTTAACAGTTAAGTGACATTCTATAAATTATACTGAATATGATTGTTGTTATTAATAAAAGCAACCAAGTTTTTCGTGACATTTACCTGTCCCGCTGCGTTACCAGGTGACATATTAACTGATATTATATGCGAAAGTTACCAGGGTAGTTTCAGGCACATGTTGATTTCCGTGATGGCTTCGAGTGGGGCGTGGTCAAAGTTATTCTGAGCTTTTATCGAGATGTTGGCAAAGGATCGGCAATCGAACAACATTTAAAAACATTTGATTGATTTGAATTCATGGAAACAAACGACAAGCGGAAAAGTTTGGACTCGGTGCATTTGACTTAAAGCTGTTACCTACAAACACACCGAGCTGCCATGGGCATTATAAATGGCGGTCACATCATACGAATAGACTGTGTTTGACATAGCCATATTAGCGGAGCTCCCAGCGCGCACCAGCGCGCGGAGCGGAGCACCATGGGTAATGCGGGTACGAGAGAATTTTTGTAAACCCAGGAGGCTGAAAAAATTTGGTGCGTACGCCCGCCGCGCGTACAGACTCTCGGGGAGGGGGAGGGGAGTCACAAGGCAACCCGACCGGGGGAGGAGAATGTCGTCTTATCATTTCTCAACGACTGCTTTCTTCTTTGATATTAGACATGATTGGACGTCTTTGTTATGGCCAATTGACAGCTGTCAAAACAAGGTTTCCGCTGACCAGTATCACATGACTATATCGCGGGCTCAGATGTAGAACACATCGAGGTTGAATGTTTTTTTGAAGTTGACCGCTGACCAAGTGACATTTCACCATTGAATCGCGGGCGCATGTACTTTTCTGTGTGGAATTACATGAAGCGGGATGTGAAATTGGGGAAATGCGCTGGTTGCTGTTGGCACGGCTAAATAAAATCACAGTCACTGTGATAAAATTTATAAGCTGCTTATTTTGAACTTATAGCTATTCTGGTTTATACCTAAACCTTCGTGAACGGCAAGGTTAACAGCAAAATTTTGAATATGGTTCAGAGTTGAAACTCAGGAAACAAACTCACAACATGCCGATTTACGAATGAGTTCACCGAGAGGACTCCGCGATTGAAAAGCACACGACAGTTTATTACAGATAAATTATTTCTGGATGTATTCCTCGTTTATCCCGGGATAGCAGCCAAAGAAAAGAGGATTGTGACCGATCGAAATGGACGTAAATCTTCCAAGCTACTTGTTGAGTTTAAAGCAAAGACGGTCAAAGACAAAATCCCTTTAACCAAGGTAAGCTAAGCTTATTATATATTATTTGTGTTCCTTTTTTAACAGATTAGAAAAGTTTCTGTTATTAAGTTTATAAACAAGCATTTCATCTAATAGAACTCTTTCGTGTAACCGGTAAATGTATGTCAGAACAAGGCATACAACCTAAGTGAAATTCGTTGTACGTATTCAAAGCAGATTATAGCTTCTACTGCGATAAATAGAGATTACTTCATGGAAGGCGAATTTTTATCACGAGTTAGAGTAGAGAAGAGGAGCGAGCGAACTATAAGTGATAAATCGTACATCCAGCTGTATTGTTTATCAAGGTATAGATTTTTCCGTGCATAGTAGAAATATTGCACAAATAAATGAACGTAAAACCATCAAGTGCCACAGATAATCAAAGATCTCAGCATTCAAAATTTTTAAGTTAAGTCAAATTCTTTAATAAAGGAAGCCATGCCAATAAAAATTAGTAAGAAGATAAATCACAATTTATTTCAGTCAATTTTTTTCCGTCACATTTCGGCGGTACCCGCTGCAGTCTGATCCCGTCTTTTTTGTTTTCTTTCATTGAACTCCAAGTATTCGACTCCGCTTGCCGTTTAGTAGCTTACTCCCTAGCACATATCACGATGTTCTTGGCACCCACAGAGTAATGAAAGTAGCAGAGTAGAGTGCCTACCCCGACACCCTCTCGCACTCGCTCAGCCCCGCTCTTCTTCGTTTTTTTTGCTCTTCCTTTTTCTCACACAGTTATATGCCAGATAGCTCTAGATTCTCGAAGCTAGCCACTAAAGAGAAGGCGTTTCGCGCATTCCAGCCAACAGCCGGTTCTTCTTTTTCTTTCGTTCAAGCTTCATCGTTTTTGACCCAAAGCAAAAGCCCTCCCCGCTTCAAGCGGGTCGCAGGGAGACCCCAAGTGTCGTTCGCGTGTAGCGCATTTTGTTCGTGCTGGCGCAAGTTTACTCCCTAGTGGTCTCAGTACCTATGAAATAAATTTGTTTATCCTGTAAAGAGCAAATTTCCAGTTACACTACAAGATCAAAATTTACATGTACATGTGCATTTGCAAATTTGTAAGAATGTGGTCGAACATTGCTAGCTGACAGCCTTAGCGAAATATAGTTTTCTCAATGACCTATGCTATTTTTGCTTTGAACTTTGCTAAGTTTTCCTTATTTTAGTGAGTGAAAATGTTTTGTGAAAGTTTTGTATTTATAATCTGATAACAGCCGTTCTAGGAATAAATTGATTATTTTGTTCATATTTTTCCAGGCGTAGACAATCGATAAGCCGGTAATCGATAACAATCCATAGCAATCGATATCAATCTTCGTATTGTTCTACTTAATACTAACGCCATCTAATATGTTTAAAACGAATATACCGTATTTTCTCGATTAAACGCCGGGCCCCGAATAAACGCCGGGTCTCCGAGCTAGAGTGGTAAGTAAGCCTTCCAGGCATTTATTTGAGGTGTAATATGCTTTAGGTATGATGGCAAATTACATTCATGTCACAAATAATGATTTAAAACCCTTCTTTAATAAACATTTTGCTCCAATAAACTGCACCATTCAAATAAACGCCGGGTCCATGGAGCCAAGTTTGAAATAAACGCCGGGGGCGTTTAATTGAGAAAATACGGTACATACACCTCCAGGGGCTCCTTGGGATTAGTGATTGTTATTGATAACTGTTGATTGCTTTTTTTAACTGTCGATTGCTATCAACTTTCATCGATTTTTCTGTGAGTTCTATTGTTATGGATTACCGTTTATCAATTTGTGATTGATATCAATAGATATCGATTGTATGGACTGATTTCCGATATAGATTTATATTGAATGACTACGCCTGGATTCTTATAAATTACAATAAAGAAAAAAGCACAGATTCTAATTTGTTATGTGTAAGATCATAAACACTTTTTTTTATGTTTTAACAACCAAATTGATCATTTATAATATATGATAAGGACTTGGAAAAAAAATTCCAGTTTGCCCTGTGGTCAACAAGCAGCTCTCAAATTTTGCTGGCCTAGGACAGTGCATGTGACACTGTGTATTAGTAAATTTGTGACTGTATAATTAACTTGTAGTCAGATGATCATGACTTGCCTGGGCCTTCACCCATTATGCAAACAGGCATGAAAAATTAATTGCTTGACAGGAAAATCTACTTGCCCCAGACGACCAGAGGGAAATTGTGGCTATAGCACTGCTATCTTGACGGTTGTGATTGGTACAATATTTTAAGCCTTTCATAGTTTTGCAGCCTAAAGCAATGACTTATCAGATATCTTTGCCTGAATTAGTTTTTTCTACAAGAGTAGCAGATTAGTTTTTGATCCTGAAATAAAAAAAAAAAGATTAAAATGGGCCTGTCTGCAATGAGGAGAATTAATATCATTTAAAGCAAATTTACAGAAATACATCTACATTCAAATGTACATCAAGCTTTATGAGGTTAATTGAGTGACAGGTATTTATGGAGGTTGTAAGAGGCAGTTTGAGTTTATCATTAATTTTATATAAGCAAATCTGTTGCATTTTTAAAACTTGCTATATTAGGATTTCCATACCTTTTATGGGTTTTTGATATGCAAACATTTTGTTTTTATAGTGAGGGAAAACAGGAATTCAAGGGGTGCAGTTAATGTCTGTGATGATGAAGGTAAGCATTACATTAGTGTCAGTTTATACCTTTATTTCTCTAAATGCTCTGTGACAGAGTTTAGTTTATGTGAATCTACATTAGTGCATGAAACTTGTTTTTTAAGTGTAAAATTTTGGGGTTTAAGAAATGATAGGTGTTTTAACTGCTTGGTAGTTTATGTTTCCTTAAAGGAGAAGTTCCCTTTAGAATGGCCATTTATTTTCTTTACGCCAATAAAAAGTTTACACCAAGATATGTCATTCTCCAAAATTTTAGCTTCCAACGTTCGCTATAACCCTACAAAATCTTTCTTAAAACTCGACAGCTGAACGCCGCCATCTTGGAGCTGGTAATATATGCGTGACGTCAAAGAGCTCAGCCTGAATTTTGGCGGGAATATTTTAATAGTCGAAACTCCTTGTTTCTTTGTATTTCTTGGAGCTCCGTTTGAGCAAAATGGAGATGCACAAACAGGCATTTTGACAAACAAAAGCCACTACGAAGAAACGATGAGTTTCGAGTATTTAAATTTTCCCACCAAACTTCAGACTGAGCTCTTTGACGACACACATACATTACCAGCTCGAAGATGGCGGCTTTCAGTTGTCGAGTTTTGGGAAAGATTTCGTAAGGTTATAGTGCACGTTGGAGGCTGAAATTTTGGCGAATAACATTTTTTTGTATAAACTTTTTATTGGCGTAGAGAAAATAAATGGCCATTCTGGAGTGAACTTCTCCTTTAAAGTCATGGTTCCCATTGAGGAATTTAATATACACAATTTACATGTAACAGCATATGTAAATATCATACAAAATGTAATGTTTTCATTGTTCAAGATAAGAGGGGTTGGGGGAGGGGCCCAGGGGGGGGGGGGGGAAGGTACTCCGGCTTGTAAATGACGGGGATGATCGAAGAATTTTTTTGGATTTGAAATTTTCGATTCCAGGATTTTTTTGGGTTGGAAAATTTGGCAAGTATTTTTTGGGGTGACTTGATTTAAATTGGGGATTTTTTTGGGTATTGAAAACGAACGAAAGTGCCTTGGCGCTGCCTTGGCGTATTTATGGTATGATGGATAAACAAACATGAGCGTTCAATTTTTTATGGTTTTCTTTGTGTTATATTATTGCCCCTCCTGGCAATTTAGGGGTAATTTGACAAGCGATTTTTTTTTTAGGTTTATTTTTGACCCAGGGATTTTTTAGGGTATGTCAGAAGACCTAGGGATTTTTTGGGTCCTGAGTTTTGCCTCCATTCGATCATCCCCGTCATTTACAAGCTGGAGTACCCCCTGGGGGTAGGGGTAGGAGGGCAAAAAAACCCAACAAGATCTGCTACCTGACCCGACAAATTACTGGAATACTTGTAATGATTTTGTGGGAGAAGTACAAATTGACCTTTTTAAATTCTGCTTGTTATTAGCTAACCTTAATATCTACATATAAGCTTAAGCCCTAGCTTAACATAAATTGTCTTGTTGTGGTACTGAAATTTCACATGAAAACAAAAAGTTGATAAACTTTAAGAGCTTCTTAGGCCAGAAAAGCCAGTTGGGCTTGTTGATGAGCCAGCTTAGTGTTTTCTTAGCTACGCTAAGAAAGGGGAGAATATGTAAGCTTTCATGGAATTAATCACAGTGCTTTCAACAGCACCTGTCAGAAAGCAATATTAGAGTCTTAAGACACCTCATTTAATAGGGAAATCATGAATTTTAGCCAGTGATTCACCCCAAAACACCCACCAAAGCTCATTCATGTGCCAGGTCTTATTGATAGCACTATTTATGCCTTCAGTAGGTCAAAGGTTTTTTTTTGGTTCTGAACATATCCCCCAACACAGTCCCTGGCTCAGGCAAAAATTGAAAAAATACATCTCTTTTTTATGCATCTGCAGATTGTTCTGAACAATTTAAGCTAATTTAAAATTATAAACATCCATTTGATGCCAATGATCATCAACAAATCTTATGTCCTTTTTGCTTTTTTCAGGGTTAACACGAGTAGCAGAACTTCCACAGAGTTGCAGACACAGCAAGAGATAAATGAACAATCAGATTATTATATTATTTTCATTGCATGTAAAAATGTACTGTGTGTAGAATACAATTTATTTATAAGGACAGTTGTAATTTTAAAGTTAAATGAAATAGAGCCAGATAAGGTACAATCATGTACATAAAAAATCATCCTGCTACCTAAACATTTAATTCCCAGTGCGCACGCTGCAAAGAACAGTAATTATGATAATGATATACACATTTCATCATCTCTTAATGTATGGTAAAGTGGCATGGTAAAATCTTTGCCAAGCAATCTATACCTGAGTTTAGAACTAACAAACAGTATTTATGCCTCTCCAGAAGTTTTGCTAAGTTTACATGTAATTAAGCAAAGGGGAAAGGGATTCATATAAAGGAAAAAGGTCTTATCGTTTTGGGGGACCGGCCCTATTTTGCAGAATGACAGAATGTCAATATTTTGCTTGCCAAAACCTTTTACTCCAGTTTGCTAACAGGAAGCTGTTATTTGTGGTGTTAGGCAATAATAAAAGACTGTCATCGTCACCATTCCATCGTATAGGGCCCCCATTTGGGGGAGGAGGGGGGGGGGGGAAGCTACATGCAAAACTTTCCAATTGTATGCTATGTACAGCTGTAACATACCAGTTATGATGGGGGTATAGGTATGTTCTAGAGCAACCCTTTCTTTGTTCTTGTTTAACTTTGAGAGTTGCGAGTATATCTTTAGAAGGTTATGCATAGACTTCTAATGATATTTTTGATTGATCAACTTTTTAACTCTTATGTGGTGCTGTTGTCCATGGTGAAAGGGATACATATCATATATAAAGAAAATAACATGAATAAAAAAATCAGTCTAAAAAATTATCAAAGAGAAATAACTGAGGAGCTCCGCTTTTAGGCTTGCCTTAATCTATATATTACTAGCCCATTGAAACACTTCACTGATACTTATTTATCCTCGAGTTCAAAAGGATTTTATCAAAGGTGAGGTCTTGAGACTACTTACAACAAATTCCTCCAAAACAAAATCTTGTCTTATCGAGATAGGTTACCCAGAAAGCCTAGTACAAAGGCTCTAGCGGTAGTTAATTTTAAAAATAGGAAGCAGGCCCTCCAACCAAAACTTCAAACGAAATTTCTTGCCCTCTGCAACGCAATACCAACCAGCAGTACCAAACACAGGCCAAACTAGAAGCAAAAACTCATGAAAAATTGGCATTTAATACAACAACCATTGCTCAAGAAAAAAGTCGAAAGACCTTCCCTAATATTATTCAAAAAGGGTTAGGTCTCTCAAAGATATACTTGCGATATCGAAACTATGAAAATGGCTAATACACGTGCGTGAGAGTCGTGCATGTCCGTCAATCTTTTTATCATTGACGTGGTGAAGTAAAAGAAATTCGGGTTATGACGCAATAGTTTTCGCCGTAAGAAAATGGAAGTTAATAGATAACTTTAATAAGTAGTTAACTGACAATTGACCAAAAAAATAGTAGTTAACTGACAATTGGCGTAAATATTAGTAGTTAACTGACAATTGGGCACCCCCATTAGCACCCTCTTGTAGGTCCAAAATTGAAAATTCTAGTATTACTAATTCAGGATTTTTTTTTATAAATCTAGAATCTAGTCTAGAATCATTATAAGTCTAAAATACTAAATGTCTCTTACCAATACACGAAGGTTGAACTCCTGTCCAAGTACCACTCGACTGGCAGTGACGCTCTGATGATCCTTTTAGCGAGTAACCAGGATTACAAGTAAATGAAACGTGTTTTCCTGCCCAATACTGTTGTCCATGAGTATGACCATTCCTCAAGCTTTCCAAAGGAGGACAAGTTCTGTGACCTTTATTTAAAGACCATTTAAAGGAATGAGAGTCACAAAACAACAATAGAGCAAAATAAAGTCCGTTATCCTTCTTTATTTGTTTGTTTTGTTTTGTTCCTGCCTTGTCTTCGGGTTTGTTTATATTTGTAACTGCGATGCTCTTAACTTGATTTCTGTTTATTAGTCAATCAAACAGGGTTCCTTTCTAAGAAATGCCATTTCTGATGCATTCTTTCAAGTTACTTGTTACAGACCTCTGTTGATTGTAATAAAAAGTAAAGTGTAACTGCAGAGTGTTTTAGGGTATGCAATAAAGACGCTTACATGAAGGCTGTATACCACTCCAGCTACCAGAAGGCAGACACTTTCTTGTAGTCGGTCCAGTCAAGTGATATCCCGGATGACAAATAAACGACACTGTTTGACCTGTCCAATGTCGTGAGCCAAGTTTTTGTCCGTTTGATGGAGAACCAGGATCACCACAATTGACCAAAGCTTAAAAAAGAAATTGGAAACACTAAGAAGCAAACTATTATGTAAAAAATATATATTTACAACGAGATCCTGTTAATATGCGTAGCAACAGGGCCTTACTTTCTTTGTTCTATCTTTATTCCATGTTACGACTACTTTAAAATAATTTTGCCTAAGTAGGGAAAGAAACCGATTTGTTAATCGAAATATATGCTTATATTATCATATTTTTTGGCAGCGAAATTCTGGATAACTGGATATTACTGATTTACAAGACAGGTTTTGTTGATGTACATTTCGTAGAATAATATCTTACAATAGCTAAAAGTTGGTTTACAATAGGGACGGTCGCTTAGAGAAACTTTATGACAAAGAAATTTATTGACTTTCATCACTGGGCAAAACAAACAAATTAGTGTTCACATACATATAGTTGAGTTAGCTTCCGCTGTCCCGTTTTTGTCATTATGAAATAGACAAGTGTAGGTCCCAGAGTCATTTGGCTCAAAGTGGTGAATGACAAATGCACTCTCTATTAAATCCTTCTCGTCATGGATTGCTGTAGAGTTATCACGTCGTCCATCCTTAAACCATGCGACTTTAGGTAGCGGTGAGCCACGAGCAGAACAATTTAACTTCACAGAATCACCGACATTTGACACTTGAATTTCACTGTGAGGACTTGACACAATGCTGGGGTTCACTTAAACAAACAAGTAAACATAACTATTAGACAAAACAACAACATTCCCAGACTTAAAATGTATTTTATATTTATTTATATATGTAAACATTTCCAGCTTACCCGCGTCTTTCACAAAGACCCACGTCACTGCCACCACACTGTCCATCTCATTAGATCCTTGGCATAAGTATGCACCACCATCATCATCTGTCGTGTTTTTAATCGTGAGTTTGTTTCCATCAATGACATGTCTGTTGACCGGAAGTTGTTTGAGAGATCTTGTCCACGTGATCACAGGAAAGGGATAGCCAAATATGTCGCATTTGAGATCTGTATCCCAGTTCTTGTAAGCAGTTACAGAACTTTTGGGTTTCGCAATAAATTTCGTTGGTACTGTAAATATATTAAACAATTAAGAAGTAAAAAAAGAGGTAAAATAAGAATTAAGCGTATACAACTATACTTTTTTAGATTCCCTTTATGGCAACCTTAGTTTTACATTTTCTCTCGTTCTACGCATTGTTGCTGAATGTTTATAGTCAAGATTTGTCTCATTTTGAGCTTCTATGCCACACGGACTACTGTGTAACCGTCTGATCCGTTAAACGAGAACACAAGATTTGAAAATTACAAGAAAATAAATTATAGAATTGGAAGTAATTTGTATAGCCATTTTCTTTAGGTGGAAGCTTGTAACAGTAAGAAAACACTGTAGTTTTAGTTAAAATAACACCGTGCAATAAAATTATAAATGCCAGAATATTCAACTTATCAACTATCGTGTTTGAATTCCAAAACGGACCAGTTCTCCGAAAAGCAAGTCGCAGATAAATAATCAAATTCACAACTACTTCACTTGGAAGTTGGTGCTCTAATTAAGATGCGATGCTCAATTAGTAAAATTAATTTCGAAATTCGTAATAAATACCTTTTACAGTTAAATTGACCGACGATTGAACTCTGCCTAACAGATTCTCCGCTGTACAGGTGTAGATACCGCGGTCTTCAAACTGAATTTCCTTTATTTCCAAGTTTCTTTTCTTAAACTGTCTTCTTTCTTCTTCTATCACCTGTCCATCTTTGTACCACGTGATCACTGGTGGTGGGAAGCCAGCTGCTTTACAAGGTAATGTGACATTTTGTTTCTCTTTAACGGTCACGGAGGGATAAGGCTTTGCAATGAGACGTGGCAATTCTGGAAAACAAAGATGGTTGTTGACACTCGAGCTGGTGTTTAATTTGGGTAATGAACTGTACAAGCCAATAAATAGAGATTACTCCGTGGAAAATGCGCGCGTACGATTTTTATTCACGAGTTGAGTAGTTTCAGGAAACGAACGAGTGAGCGTAGCGAATGAGTGAGTTTCTGATACACCTCAAAGAGTGAATGAAAATCGTACAAAGCAGTTTCCATTGTTTATTTTGTTTATTTTATTGGTACTGAGATTTTTTCGTACCATGATTACAAAAAAGCGAATATACACAAAATGGCGTTGAGGCAAAAAGTGATTCAAAGCTAATAAATGGTCAAAGGTATTTTAAATTCTAAATTGTCTTAAAAACTTAAAGCTTAAAATTAGAATTTCACGTTCTTAAAGTCAAGTGTCTGCTGACAATGGCAGAGGTCACTAACTGCTAGAAAGAATTCACGTTCAACTAATCAACTGAATCAAATCGCTGCCCGAGTCATTTCCATCTTGGCAGTGTGCGACTCGCCATAGATTTGTTGACTAGATTTATTGTAATCATATAAATGGAAAAACGTTTTCCCCTGCAATAAATATACCGTTAAAAAAATGCCATATCTTATTTACCGGTATTCTAGTAAACTTTGAAGCAAAGTACCCTCGTTCTTCAGCTTGAGATTTTAAATTCACAGAGGTAAGAATAATTATTGAGTTCCACAGCGGAGTTATCTTCGATTGTCCTCGCCTTCCCAAGTCTTCTCGAGTAGTGTTATCTTGTTGAGTTTTGTAAAGAGCGATTATTGCTTCAGTTTGACGTTAAATGAAGTGAACTCTTCAAAAGAACACGAGATAGAAGCAAATCTTTCTTTTATTTAAATTTTTCAAAGCCTGCGATTTGTGTGCAACTGCTGTCGTGCAACCCTGTACGTTCATCCATCACACATCTTAAGACATGCTTACTTTTCTGTGTAAAAATGCTTAATGCTAGTCTTATTAGGCTGAGATAAAGTTTGGCCTGCATCTAATTGTCTTTACGCATTTTCTTTTAGACAAGCAACTAGAAAAAAAAAAACAAGAAAGCAAGCAAATAGCTCGAATCAGCGCTGTTCCTATGGACGGAACTACTGATTATTTCAACCTGCTTTTTTTTCAGAGAAAAAAAGAAAAGAAACGATTTCTCTTAGCTTAGTTTTCTTTTAGCAACTCATTTCAAAAGTGTGGATTATTGATTCTTCGATGTATCACATCATCGTGAACTTTGTGCTGTTTTTTTTAACACTTTGTTGTTTTCGAGAGACTTATGCGACTTCGACGCTATCCACACGATTCAAATCATTTGTCATTTGATAGATTAATTCTGCCTGGGGCTAAATCCTGTCCATATCATTGATTCTTAAAGGGATACTTGTTATACCCTTGTAGGTTTTCGGTGTTGGGAGGGTTGGCAGATGTAAGTATCATAGTACCTAGTAGGAAGCGTTTTCAAAAAAGCCAAAAATAAAGAAAGACGAAAAAGTTTCCAAGAATTCAAATTGACATGTAACTTGACAATTAATTTTCGATGCGTATTCCTGTCAATAATCCTCAACTCTTCTATATCTTAAAAAACTACATCCGATTGTGTAGTTTGTGTTTTTTCTTTTCACTTTATACAATGTCAAATGCAATTAATGACTATCCATGCTAAAAACTGAAATCAAAGCGAACGAGGATAGTTATTTCTCATGTATTTCGTATTTATTATAGGCTGCAGGCCGACACGAAAATATCTGTGATTCACCAAGTCAAATCCCCGTTATCACAGCATGTCCATCATTACATTGCACAACACTTTGTGTTCAACAGAAATAAAATCCTACCTAACTGACGTCCACTACTAGGGCTTGTTTCTAGTTGTGTTGATTTACCAGGCGGACCTGCAGCCCCAGGGGGTCCTGGTGATCCTCTGCTGCCTCGCTTTCCTTGCGGGCCAGGAGAACCCCTTGTTCCCTTTCTTCCTTTTTTGCCAGGAGGGCCCTGGGGACCAGTAGGTCCAGGTGAACCGGGTGGACCTGGTGGGCCTTGAGGTCCTACACGACCTGATGAAATTAAACAAGTTCAGTAAGATAATGTCACAATAAATTTAATGAGGTTTGGTCCATGTCAGGTCTGTTTATTTTTTATGTATTTTGTTTGGTGACACATCCATAAAAGAGCTTTGTGTGACTCACGTCACAGTCATCGAAAGCTCAACTTTGATTGTAACTCTCAGAATTTGAAAGCGATGTTTCAAAGCAATCTTTATAAATTTTCCAGGATCCCAGATGCAAACGGTAGTGTAATTGTTTTAAATTTATTTCTGACACACGTAAACCCGGACCCGTATAAAAAGAGTAAGGCTTTGAGAGTTGCCATGGTGTTCATTTCCTTACACAAAAAGCTTCACTGTCGTAGTGCTTATCTCCAGCTACTGTTCATTAGCTGGCAAAATGATAGAAAACGAGAAACCTGAAAATAAACTGCTGGAAGATTACTCTGTGTCAGGTCAACGACCCGTCCAGAGATGCAATACTATTGGCCATTTCATGTTATGGCACAGAGTTCAGCTGTATGTGGGTCATGTGACCTGTAATGAAGAAGTATTTAGCTACAAATAAATCTTACCTTCCACGCAAACTACCTTTCCCTGACTTTTTTCCACTGTCACGTTCTGTCGATTGTAAATAAAATATTGTGACCAAGTTGGTTTGAAGCTACCACCTTTGCAGAACAGGCTTTTTGTGTAAGAGACCTTTATCTAGGTGCTGGGAATAAATGGGTGGTGGCATCCAAGTCGTAGTAAGTCGTTAAAATTTTAGCCAAAAAAAAGGCAAAACATTCAGTGAACAACAGTTATTAAATGTGCAAGCCTCCATGCTAAAGTACCGCTGCACTACTGCTGATTCACTATAGGAGATTACGCTGTTTGATCAAGTCTCCTGTGTCTTTCAAAAAACAGATAAGTTGGCAAGGTAAGAAGAAATTTGTGTTGGGGGTTAAAGCATTAAGGGGTGTTATAAGTCGAGCGCAACATGATGTTATAAGCACAACATGATGTTATAAGCACAACATGATGTTATAAGCACAACAGGATGTTATAAGCACAACAGAATGTTATAAGCACAACAGGATGGAGGTTTCGGATAACCATATAAATAGCTTCAACCTGATTAGAAATACTTACTAGTTCCGTTGTAGGTTAAGTAAATGAAGATATATTGAAACTACTGAGCCATATTTTTTCATACCAGTTATTTGCAGTGAGGGACGTTATGAGGAAGACAGAAGTTATTCAGAAGAAAACTTCAATTGATTCCCATCGCACTCTCAGCAGATTGACAAATATCAGCCGTGTTGGCACAATACATAGCTAATACATTTATATTCTAATTATTACTTCCTGCATTTTAATTCTTCCCGAATAATGTAACATCGCACCAAACAAGGACATAATTACAAGACAACTGACAAGTAAAATATATACCCTAAATATATTCACCGTACATGCCGTAATTCTGAATGAAGAAATGAAGAGACCTAACATTTAATCTAATCTAGATGAAAGGCTAATTCGGATGTTATTTTCTTCAATATTAAAACATTATTTTCTTGTCAAGGTAAAACCGAAGTATACGTAGTGCATTTCAGCTTGAAGCGCTCTGATCAATTTTGACTCCTTGCTAACAATGCATATTTTGACTGCTAGCGATTTGTTGCTGAATACGTGCACGACAGTGCAATAACAGCAGCAAAAGCAAGGCAGTGTTGTTTCACTGAATCTAATAAACCTTCCTTAGAGTTTATTTTAATTGCAAGAAATAAAATCAACTCCGAGCAATATTTAGAAAGAAGATGAAGTTAAATAATATTGGTATTAAAAGCAAACCCTTTTCAATTTAACAAATCAGACTCAGTGTTTGAAACACGGAAGTAATCACACATAATAATGAGCAACTTACATTTCGATGCCCATTCCAGTTTAAACAGACGCTGCTGCATTTGCGGCACATGGATTGACTATCGGCAGCTCTTTTGACGACAGTCTTCTTCATTTGGGATCCACGCGAACTTGCAGATGTTGGTGGCACAATCTCGCGATTGTCATTCCCATATGGATAACTGTTTACAACCAGTAAATCCCGTTGAACTGATGTTAGACGTGAATCTAATCGATGTAAAGAATAACAGGTGAACCCAAGAGAACTCAGTGTCAAAATTAAATTAAATGAAAGGCCAAAGAGGAGAACATTGGAGCTCTTTTTGCTTTTGCTCTCCATGTTCGTCGGTCTGCCTGAAGTCTGCACAACTGATGAATACATGTCTTAACATATCTTTATATTATTTACTGGTTTTGGATTTCAGGCCATCGGGAATGTTGACCTCTCTATTTTTGTTGCCATTAATTTGTTTTCGCATTCTGCAGATCTTGGTAGAACATGTCATTTATCGGTTACAGATTCCGTTGGTATTTCCGTTTTATTTTTGTACTAAAAAAACCCGGATCGGATTCTGTTAAATATAACAATGGTAACCAGCTGCGTAATTTAATGAAGCTTTTTAGTTCTTCGCTAATTTACCTATCTTTCTTGCGCTAAGTGAACAACGATTTGTTCCTTTAACTTTAGCTTTTTCACGACAAAAGAAGAGAGGAGCTTTTTAGATTCATGTGCATGGATTTAAAGTGTTTAAAAATGCTCTAAACTGAAGCATTTACGTGTTCCACAGTTCTGACAGTCGGATACTTATTAATATTTATTTCATATTATGATGACCAGATTTTAACGTCATGGCTTCGCTCAGCCCCGTCACTGATATTATACACTCTAGTGATTTGTGCTGGGACGATTGCAACTATTTAGCGGGTCAGGGTAAATGAGTCGCTTCGCAAAGAGAGGAAAAGCCAACTAAGGACGTTTTTTTGCGATAAGAACGTCTGATTGTCGAGCTGAAGCCGAACTAAGACTGAATAACATTTTTTTGATGATTCGAGCCTGAAATCGTACTTAGAATGTTATTTAGTTCTATAACGTTTTGATGTTTTTTTTTTTTTTCATTTAACCAAAAAAATGTAAATAATGCGATAGAAGTCATATTGTTTCGATGTTATCGGGGTATTTTTGTGAGAGGCATTTGACACTGAAAAAACATTTCTCTGATTTCTTCGAGGCTGGAAGCCTACTGCGTGCTTAATAATCTTCGTTATTAAAACTATCTTGTTACATTGCAAACATGCTCAGCTCTCGAACGTATTAGCCTTGGAAGGCGGATAACCAACACAGTCGGGGATAAGTAAGCTGCGATAGAACTGGAAGACGTCTGAGACATGATATTAAATATCACTTTCGTGCTTTGTTCGTACTTTCCAGATCTGAAGGAATATCTTTTATATTCCTAACTTTCATCGCAAGTCATAATACTGTCAATAGATTGGCTCAAATCCACTTTAAGCTTCGAAGTGGAAATGTCATAAGTGTGAAAGCTTGAACGGGATGCTTTCGTATGAAAGCATCCCGTTCAAGTTCCCGTTCTAGTGTACACATTTTAAATTTTACATTTTATTCAACTTCATGTATTGTTCACTGAAAAACCTCTTTAGAAGTGTTCAATAAAATTTTATCTTATCTTATCTAAAAAAAAGCCTTATTCATAGACATGTAGTGGGGACAAATAGGTTTTTTTTACGAGGCTGAAAAAAGTACTCTTGTGCTATGTAAGTTCTCCTATACATCGTATAGAGACTATAAAAGGTACCACCGCACTCGTTGTTTCTAACCTTGGCACTGATTTCCAACACGGTATGGAATTAATATGGTTAATTGCCTCCTATGCAGCGATAGAACTGCAAGCCATCTGACACACGAAAATACCAGTTTCAAGTTCAAATAAAGTTAATCGATGTCTCGAGCTTCGGTCTGTACATTCCATCATCCTGAGGAGATCTTTTATGTTCCCTGCATGCAGTGGCGGGTTTTCATCTCAAGTGATGACACGGTCAATAGGTTGGCTCAAGCTCCACTGTAGGCTGCATAGTAGAAACGAAAACTCTCACGAGGGGCTGTTTTCTTCTATAAATTTCTCTTTTGTTGCCTTACTGACCTTTTGAAAGGGTTTTATGGTTATCGGGTGTTCTCCATCGCAGCGGAAAAATCACATTGATTCAAAGCTTGTTACCTGAAAGCATTTTCTAGTTCTATAAACTTTAATTGCAATCGTTGCAAATTAAAGTATCTGTCATAAAACCTCGGGCAAAAAATGCAAAGTTCAATCAAGTTGAATATCAATTACTTTCGAGTCATTATTTCACAGTTTCTTTCAGGTATTTGGCGGAATAAAGACAAAACCAAATTCATTGATCAATAAATAAGACTTATTTCTTCCCATTCGTGTACTTATCTGCAAATTTTGAGACCTTTAACCCTCGGACGTACAAGGGGGGGGGGGGGGTGGATGCCACCCCCCCCCCATAAGGTTTTTTCCAATTTTTGAAAAAACGATTTACTCTACAATGCTGAAACTTTCGGTAGCTGTTCATTCATCCTTTGCGGAAATTTTGATATGTCAACCATGTGTCAATGGTATTTGACGTTGCCATGGCAACGTCATAAATACAAGCAGGTCTTGCCAAAATTCGTCATTTTTACCATTTTTCTTAATTGTTTCCAGTTTTTTAAAACACAGGTGCAAGATGTGTTTATTTTTACATTCGGTAAGCATTCTGGCTTGATTTCGCATCAATTCCCGTTATTTTCTGACTTTCTAAGAAAATGTTGAAATCCAAGATGGCGGATCCAAGATGGCGGCTCTAATGACGTCACGTGACGTCATATGACGTCACAGCCAATTAAAATTATGTCACCTTGTAGAGTAAGCTAAGGGCTTTCTTCTCAGTCCAAAATAATTTCGCTACGCCTTAATATAACGAAAACTCCGGGGAGGGGTTCCATCCACCCCCCCCCCCCCCCTTGTACGATGGTGGGGGTGTGAGTTTGCTTGTACGTCCGAGGGTTAAAAAATATTTTAATTTTTTTGTCACGCCGGGGAGGTTCTTAAAGGTTGCAATTAAACAACGAGGAATGGGATGGTTGGGCCGGAATAATAATGGAAGGTTGTCTGTTCTGTTTTTGTTTCATGCAAAGGAAAGGGTTGGGCCAGGAAAAGCTATGCAATATTAAAGATGAGGTGGATTATGTGAAAACATGTTTTTATCCGATCACGAACGAAGTGTTCGTAACTCTATTTGACATGATATTTCTTTCCTGAGGTTTCCTCCCACTTAATGGAAAAAGCGATAACTCGCTAAAAGCGCTTTAAATCAGCAAAGTAAGCAAAGACAGCAAAACAAAATTTATATCTTTGACTTTGGCACCTATTGCGCAAAATACGATCTTCGCTGGCTCAATCGCCAACAGAGCTTGAGCTGTCTGTGAAACAACTGACCCATTCTTGCATAATTGGGAGTACAAGAGTAGCATTCTAGCGCTGCATCTAACACAACGCCGAGTAAAATCAAGTACTTCTTGCTGCCGGATCCCTTTTTGTAGAAATGCTCGTTCCAGACGTCATTGTAACGTGTAGAAAAAACTAATTAAAATGCATGACTGTCACCACGGCAAAGGACATTCTTAATGGCTCAATATTTTACCTTGTACGACTTGTCTTCTTCAGGGTCAGTGCTATAATGAAAAAAAAAAACGGTTTTAAAATTTAAACTTCCAACGTAAACAATAGTGGTAAATTAGTATAAATGACGGACGTAGGTAACAGCATATACGAGGAATATTACATGAAAATATTAGAACGATAAGTGTAAGTCAGAAAGGACACAATAATAAGTTTAATATAAAAACGGCTTGAGGACAGTCCAAAATTAAATGATGTATAAACAAATACAATGTTTAAGATACTTAGTCAGTGTTCGATACGTCGGTTTTAGCTGGCCGGACAAAGGTTTCTATCTTAAAAATGTTCGGGTTGTAGCCAGGCATGTTAAAAATTCGAATTAATAAGTTGACACTGGCTAAAAATATTGTTTTTGGACGTTTCGGCCACTACTGTTGCCTTCTTCAGCAAGATAAAAATGCAAATGTTCAACGGCGTCCTGTAAAAATATATAATGAATGTGTGATAAAAACTAAATGAACTTTCCGAGTGCAACAAAAGTCTCTAGAGCATTCTTAATGAGTCTATGAATTCTTAATGCTATTGTAAACGTTTGGTAGCGCTATGTGTTCGTTTATAGCGTTCCTATCTCGCACAAAATGCCAAGCTTCAAAAATTAGTCGTTGTTTCCACTTTCCACACCGTTGACCTGTCAACAATTTCGACGCTCTCCAAATCTATTTGATGGTCGTTAAAGGAGAAGTGCACTCCAGAATGGCCATTTTTTTTACGCCAATAAAAAGTTTATGCAAAGATATGTTATTCACCAAAATTTCAGCTTCTAACGAGCGCTTAAACCCTACGAAATCCTTTTCTGAAGTAGCCCAAAACTCGACAACTGAACGCCGCCATCTTGGAGCTGTTAATGTATGCGTGACGTCAAAGAGCTCAGCCTGAAGTTGAGCGGGAAAATTTTAATTACTTCAAACTCCTTGTTTCTTTGTAGTGGCTTTTGTTTGTCAAAATGCCTGTTTGTGCAGCTCCATTTTGCTTAAACAGAGCTCCAAGAAATACAAAAAAAGGTATTTCTGTTTTCACCGTCTTTCAATAGTTAAAGAACAATTGCTCAAATGCGGACACAAATATTTGTGTGTTCCGGCGTTAAATCGGGGTCCGATCGAGTTCATTATCGAAGTGCAATTTTCTGCAGCTTTTTCAGGTTGATCTATTATTACCTATCCTTCGAGACCTTCGATTTTTCTCGTCGTCCCGCTCGACAATCTGTCTCTGGGTCTCCGAGGATGATTATGTTACCCCGGGCATGTTACCAATGTTGCAGTATTGCATACGGTACGTGCATGTTGCAATCAAGATTTGTGACAAACAGAACATAAACAACCAATAAATCCATAAACGGCAATGTCGCCAATGTCCTTCGCGGTAATAAACGTCCTCCTCCACTGTTCGCGTCAGTCATGACGACATGAACGCGAACATTGCTGTTTCGTTTTGTTTACAGCATCCATCCTAGTTATTTTACGCCGGACGTTTCCTTGAACATTATAAAAAATTACCAAAGTAGCAGACCGTACCAGTTTGTCGTAGCAGTGCTACTGAAAATAATATATTTACTTGTTTGCTTGACCACAAATAATCGCCGGGACCTCGATCAAACGCCTCCAGGGTTTATTTAAAAGTTAGCAGTTTTGACCCGGCGTTTATACGAAGCCGGCGTTTAATCGGGGACCCGCGTTTAATCGAGAAAATACGACGAAGTCAACAACAACAACAGAGAGTTTCTCTGGTTGATTAAAAATCCTCCCTGAAATAAAGTAAAAAAAGTGAAATAGCATAATCGTAACATTGGTTGGTATTGCCACAGGCGGCCCAAGCGCACTATGTGAGTTAGCGCTGGCTGGTGGTGTTCCACTAACTCACCGAAAACGCTTCAAAATGGCCTGAGAAGCGGGCGAACAACAAAGAATACAACAAGGCAATAAGGTTAGTCGATTTTATGAGCAGAACATTACATATTATTCCTTTTGAAACAAAATCGTTGAGTTCCTATACAAACCCTTATAAATCGCATCTTTGTAACACAACACCGCTCGAAGGTAAGGGTCACGTTCGCACTTTATGAATAATTCACATAGTGCGCTTGGGCCGCCTGTGGTATTGCGTCTGCCTTTTTCTTTTTTTTTTGTGGGTATTTTCACTCAGGAGACTGTATCTGTGATCTTCTTCGAAGCAGTCTTCCGTATAGTTTTCGGAACACACAAATATTTATGTCCGCTTTGCCAGGTTTCTGCCCATTCTTATAATCCATTCGTGAGCATTTTTCCTTTTAGATATTGAAAGACGGTGAAAGGTTTTTTGTATTTCTTGGAGCTCTGTTTGAGAAACGTGGAGCTGCACAAACAGGTATTTTGACAAACAAAACAAAACAAGGAGTTTTGAGTATTCAAACTTCAGGCTGAGCTCTTTGACGTCACGCATACATTACTAGCTCCAAGATGGCGGCGTTCAGTTGTCGAATTTTGGACTACTTTAGTGAAAGATTTCGTAGGGTTTTAGCACTCGTTGGAAGCTGAAATTTTGGTGAATAACATATTTTTGTATAAACTTTTTATTGGCGTAAAGAAAATGGCCATTTTGGTGTGAACTTTTCCTTTAAGCATATGGCGTTTTGCCAGCAAAGAGTTTTTATCCAATGTTGCGATGGCCTTAGCGTGCCTTTCATACGTGTTTTAAGCGCGCGTGATGTCTGGCCAACATAAACACAGTCGCAATCGTTACACTTGATCTTATATACTTATAAACGTTATCTTTGAACGACTTTGAAGACAGGAACTGACTGAATCTCATGGTCTGCTAAGTTAACTACGTAAGATGTATTTCCGGTCCCTCCTAAGTTCAGCTGCGTCTCGCTTTCGAAATATAATCGGTGTAGTTTTGAGAGGTATTATGACTTAAAAATAAAGTTTCTGTACTTGATGATTAAGAGGGGAGTCAAGAGTATCTTGCTCTAGCTCCGTAAGCTGATTTAGTCTAAATTCAGTTGCAAAACCATCTGTCACACTCGCGTGTTACTGTCTAAATTGATATCCACGTTTCCCCTAGACTGCAAAACAGTCGTTTTTTCTCTTAAGTCGTTGGAAAAAGCGCTTATCGAAGGCGCGAAGCGCCGATCGTCTTACATAGTTTTGACATTGGCTCCAGACCTCTCGCTCTCGTCAACACCGAGCGCGTTCGCAAAAGATACGACTGTTTTGCAGTCTACGTTTCCCCTTCCGTTAAATGCATCTTCTTAAGTTGCGCCCCTCAAAATCCCCGTCTTATTTGTAGTCATAAATAGAGGTATTATTTAAGTAATAATACCTCTCAAAATTACTCCGATTATGTTTCGAAAGCGAGACGCAGCTGAACTTAGGACAGTAACACGCGAGTGTGGCAGATGGTCAATTGCAACTTACGGAGCTAGAGCAAGACACTCTTGACTCTCCTTCTAATCATCAATTACAGAAAGTTTATTTTAAAGTAATAATACCTCTCAAAACTACACCGATTATGTTTCGAAAGCGAGACGCAGCTGAACTTAGGAGGGACCGGAAATACATCTTACGTAGTTAACCTGACCGACCAAGAGATTCAGTGTTCCTGTCTTCAAAGTCGTTCAAGGATAAAGTTTACAGGGGGCAATTGGAGAAAAGTTTTCATTAATCGTTAATTCAATATCGCATTATCTGCGCTAAAAATAAAATTAAAGAAGAGAGTCATGAAATTGACATTCTCCGTTCTTTCATTCATTACGTACAACTTCTCTTCGCGACCAACTAAACTTGGCGGTAACTGCGTGGAAGTGTAGCAACATAATTTTAGGATGACTAAAAAAGGACGGATTCTTGACGCCATTTCCTCTGGTTATGAATATTGCAGTGTATCTATGAGGAATAACGAACATTATCTGAATGGGAAGTTTTTATTGTTCGATTAAGCGCGTACAATACGGAACTCCCATGTGCGGTGTTGCGCAACTAACAATTATCACTGGATCGCATTTGCTTTATAATAAATTAAAGCAGCAAAATATTGCTATTGATATCTGGCAACGGTAAATGTAAGCTACAGTCCGCTTCAAACTAAGTGATGTTGAAGGTCGACAGTACGTGAAATAACCAGGGTCAGAACCTTCAGTGCGCTACAAGTATCTTCCGGTTACGCCTGCCGCCGTATTATCTTCCGCATAATTCCCCGCAGATTAATAGCCGATGAAGGGTTTACTAATACTTTTAAAGTGGGCAATTTTTTTTTCAGCTTAGTGGGAAACCGTTCGAGATAAGAAATTCAGTTTGCTCAGAACGTGTAATCGTAAAGGAATTAGCCAGCTAGATATTTGTCGTCCTCCCTAATCATGCTTCAACTGATCTCTTTGCTCGCGACTCGCCCTTCCACTCGTCAAATGCCTGACACGGGATTTCTGTTATAATTTTTGTGAAAACAGACGGTGGTTTTTACACATTTAATGATCGTTAAGTGTTAGTTTCAACCTTCTGTCGTTTCAGCGAGCGTAGGCAAATATGTTTCGTGACTTCGGAAGCCCGGCGGTATGTAATGTTCCGTCTTCCTGTTTATAATAACATCTGAACACCCAATTGTGGCCATGTGAAGGAAACTCTGCCAGATGTTCTGATCATCACGTCGTTTTATAAATTTATCAGTTAGTTAGCGGATATACCATATATAAACTTCGATACCAGCAATAAAAAGAGTTGCTGTACAGTTCTAGCGTACAGTGTCGAGTAGAAGCGAGTTCCGAAGTTTCTGGAACACGGTGTTTGAAAAGTCGCCGAAAACTTTAATTATGCAGATATCAAAAAAGAGCAAGAAACCCGCCAAGCGTGGTACAGTCATCCTTCATCAGTTCGCTCCAACTGATTTATCAGTGAACGGTTCTCCACCATGCTTAAAGTTGGAAACTTTCCTTCGCATGGCAAAGATCCCGTACGAAAATGATTATCGTTTAAAGTTTTCCAAGAAGGGGAAAATGCCGTGGATCGAGTTCAACGAGCAAGAAATTGCTGATTCTAATTTCTGTATTCAGTTTCTAAAGAAATAATTCCAAGTGGATATTGACTGTCATTTGAGCGCCACAGAAAAAGCCATTGCTCACAGCATTCCCACCATGTTGGAGGAAAACACTTATACAGTATTTTCCCGAATTATCCCGCGGGTTGCCCGGTACACACGGCCACCCCAACTATGATTGGAGGTACCGGCTTTGATGTGTTGGCCGTCATTTGTTCAAAACTAATGTTATATAACTGATTCTTATCGATCAATAAGTAGTACTAATCTGACTTCTAGTCTGTTTATGCAAGTGAAGAAATTTAGCGTCACGCACTCTACTCTACGCCCAACTTGGTACTGAATTATCCTCGACTTGTTAAAAGAAGTTTTTCACTAAAGACGTCTCAGTAGCAAAATTCTTACTTCTTAATTCAGCTCGTTGTTTTCGTGTAACTGAATGGCTGTCACAAAAAACGGGAATAGTGAGGTCATACGTGAACAATAACATCATTTCCGGCCTTTTTAGACCCGTCACTTATGAATACTTTTGCACTTTTGGTCAAAAAAATTCTACACCTTTTACTTAGTGGCCCCAAGAATGCGACCAATGCAAAGAAGACGGGTACACGCACGTTTATTTTTAAATCTTCAGTCACGTGTAAAGTTGAATGTTGATAAGGTTCAATAGTTAAGAGCATTGCTTGTAATGATTCTCTCTAAGTTACTTTTGTGTTTTAATTTTCGTTCACAGGGCGCTTGTTTACTGCCGCTGGTTGTCTGACTATGGAGCGGGCATACGGAAGAAGTTGTTTGCAAAACTGTTTGGCCATATTTTCTTTCCACTAAAACATCTGGTGGTGTACCGCATAAAGCGTAAGATCAGAAGGCATCTATGGTCCCAGGGAATTGGCCGACACTCGGAGCAAGGTCTGTATGGAATTGCTGAGAGAGATTTGCTTGCAGTATCGGAAATTTTGGGTCAGAAGAAATTCCTGTTTGGCGAGAAACCTTGTCTAGCAGACGTTTCACTGTTTGCCTTCATCGCTGCATCTGCCTGGGATTGTCCAGAAAGTCCATTTGATGAACTCATAAAGTCCAAAGCTACAAATCTTAATGAGCACGCTCGCAGAATGAAGGAACTCTATTACCCAGATTGGGATAAACTTATTTTAAAGAAATATAAATTTTGATACCGTGATTGAGGTCTTTTTTTACTCGTGCTTCGATACAACAAATTCAAATTATTTATTTTAGTTTATTTATTCCTCTGTCTATAATGATAAACTGATTTAAAGAAATTTACGTATTTATTTTGTACAAAGATAAGATTAAATATTAAAAAATGCATATGATGTCTTTCTCTCCATTACTTTATTTTCGAGCTTTCTTTTATTATTTGAAATACAGTAACCCCTACCTGTTAATTAAAAATATATTTTGTTTCTAGCTATTCCGAAATTTGCCCTGACTTGTATATTTACTAACGCAGCGTGGCCGAGTGGTTTCGGGCGCTGGTATTTTTTTCCGGTGGTCACGGGCCTTAACGTGCTGGATTTGTTCTCTGTCGTCCCGAGTTCAAATCCTCGGTCACACTTCTTATATAGCAAACGTTTCTGCCTCCTGCTATAAAGGGTTATTAAAAATATATAGGTACCCTTCATTTTATTGGATAATATTTACTGTTCGTTTGTTAGTTAGTTTCCTTGCCCAGTTTTACGTATTTAAGTCGAAAGGTCCTGTGAATACGCCATACATATGCAAGTCATACATGACTTGCCAATGCAGATTGGTAAACTATGAATACTGTAGTGTGTCATAACAGAAGCGGAATATTAAAAGAGCGCTTTTAGAAAGAGAGGGAAGGCATTAAATTAAAATTTGCGCATTTAAACCGCCATAACTTGCTGGCAAATTTTAAATTTAAATATCCGCTTCTGGTAGGACACTTGCCTGCGTGGCCGGCGTTCAAAGGGGAAGGAGAAGTAAAATCATTGACTGATTAGTTTTTGAAAAGGTCACTGTGTGCTGACTCATACTTGTGCCGCAAACTCTGCCACAAAGTCATGTTCTTTCCAATTTGGCACTAACGAGGCTACCACACCGCCATTAAGTGCAATCTACCAAATAAAAGATGACATACATAATATTTAATCATCTCTTTATGTCTCTGTAAAATTTGAGCTTAACCGCACCCATAACAGCCGAGAAATAAGCGTTTAAAAGGTGCAGGTCAAGCAAAATTTCGCTGTAGGTATCCCCCGCGACCTTAATTGTACATTATTAGTAATCTACAGAGCAAATAGGAATGCGATTAAACTGTAAACTTACTGTAAATTTGGAATGAAAATTTATTTTGTTAACACGACGGCACAAAAATCACTACTGACCATGTGTTACGCAGCCGAGCAGCAGCCCGTAGCTAAATGAATTAAAGAATCAGAGTTGAACTTGTTTTATTTTTCGATTTTCCGTGAACAAAATCGATATTAAGGTAATTAACATCGATTGTATTCACAGGAAACACTATTAACTATGCAGAAAAGAAGTCGAAGTAAGTTGACAGGAAATATTCCTTCGTCGCTCTACAGAAGCGATCTTTATCTGCCACGAAAGGTTTGAGACGACATTTAGCTTTCAACGGGCGAGTGTTGTGTTTGTTTTTCAAAGGTGATGCTGGTCATTCTGCCCGAGGGGGGGGGGGGGGGTACTCCCTATAATGGCCTATACGGGGAGGCTCCGCCCGAAAGGGGTACTTTTTTCAGGCTCGAGGTATATATTAAAGGGTAGGGAATTCACAAATTAAGGTATATGAAAGGGTAGGGAAATCTTCCATAATTGCCAACGAGTCAGGCCTTCTGGAAGACCAGAAGGCCTGACGAGGCGGCAGATCATAGAGCCGCGAGAAGATTTGTACATGCGAAAAAAATCTCAGAAACACTCCAAATGTCGAGAAATGTAAGTAATGTAATGTAATGTAAGGTAGATCGTGACGACACAATTCAGCACGTGGACACTTTGTTGTAGTTTGGCCAATCAGCACGCTACTAATTGGTTCAGCACGTGCATGAGTCATTGGCAACTAAAATTCCCAGACACGATGCGTCTCAGATAACAAAGAGGTTTCAAATCTGTTCGCTTCAAAAAGCTAAAATTCCCGAACTAAAGATTGAAATACGAAAGAAACTTGAATTAAACTTTGTTTAAAATTTAATTTCATTTAAGATGAAGGTAAGAAATGCATTCCAAAGCTTCAAGATTTCCAAAGCTTCGAAAATTTCGAAGTCATACAAATTTGCATGCGTAATTAAGTTAGGTCTGGCAAAGTAAACAACACAGATTGTATCAATCAGAAGAGAGTTTTATTTCGTTTCTCGAATTTATAAAATAAATTCCCTATACTACATTTTTTCCTGGATACTTCAGCGGTTTTTTCCTCGGGAAACAGGGCCTTTAATTTTCCTAAAAGCTGGTTGCCCGAACGCAATTTGCAGTGTCTCAACAACAACAATTCAATGTGATATTTGAGACATCACGCATTGCGCGTGATAAATTATTCTCGGAATAATAAAATAAACTTGTTCCATCTTTGGCCACAAACTTGTCCGACCAGGCTTTTACCTTTTAAAACCTCAATTGTTTTAATACTTATGTGCTGAATGGATTCAACTGCAGTGTGGAAAGTTTGAAATGCTTTGTTTTGGCAAATCTTTGTAAAAGTTTGCTTTTTGTTTCGTAATTTATTTTTCGTGTTCAGTGGCTCATAGCCACTTTGATTAAGACCTATAGGACTTTAAAACAGCGGAAACCTTTCCAAAATAGCGGCATCGGACAACAATGGCTTGAAACTCGCAAATAGCATGAAGTTTACAAGATTTCTCACTAAATCTTCACTACTTTGGTATTATTTTAGAACTTTTTGTTAGCCTTCATAAAATCGCATTTAATTCCATAAACATTCAAGATTTTCAAAGAAAACGCGCAATGTTTATTGATCGACCAAAATCATAAAGCGTCCCGTTGTACTCGTTGGCATTTCTACCGATAGGTATCACTAGTTATATTTTAAAACGCCTTTACATTAAATATTTCAAGCAGACGCAACTGTTGGATGTATCGTCTTAATTTGTTAAGCGCTACATAAAAATGAAAAGAAAACATCCCGTTTTAGGTAAATGTGATGTCGTGTAGGTATATGTAAGGGGCGCCTTTTTGCAATAAAAGGTATACAAAAGGGGTACCTTTTCTATCAAAATGGTATATAAAAGGGTAAGGGGTTGGATCTTCAGGCGGAGCCTCCCCGCACAAAACGTTTTCGAGTTAGGATTTTTTTGTTTCTTGATTTCTCTTCTAAACATTTAAAAAACTCTCCAAATCCGTCGATAAAGCCATGTTAATAGAATTTACAGTGACAAGTAACTACCAACTCAGATGATGGCGGGAAATACGATACGATTTTTTTCGTATCAGACTTGTGATTGGTCGTACAAAATTTTTCACTCATGAGAAAAATCGTATACCACTAGGATTGCTTATCATTAAAGAGAAATGATTTCTATTCGAGGCGTTTGTGTTGAGTAAATCCCAGTACTTATATAATTAATAAAGACATTTATTTTTTTACAGAACTACAAAATTATTTGTTTTATATAAACAATTAAAGCTACCTCTATTACTTAAAATGGCTATTCTTGCGACACTGACGACAACATATCTTGAAAGGGACTACACTGAACTACAAAACTGACACTAAGTAAATAAAATAAAATATGTGTGGACGGTTTAGCGTTTGATTTTAGTCTCCGTGTCCCGTGACTCAGCCAAGATAGAATACCTCCACTTCATCAGGTGTGAAGTGGTTAGTCCCAGCCAGGATTGTGCTACTGCTTTGTACTCCACTTGGAACAGAGTAGTAGGAGCCAAAGTTTGTGTATGAATTAGTGTTGCTGTTTGCATTGTCAGCAATTGTGATGTCATGCCCTCCACCAAATGTTGGACCATAACCTGACCTCCTGTAAATTGCATATTGTGGTTGTTTCACAATACTCTTGAATGGTCCAAGACCTTCTTTGTTACGAAGCGAAAATATGAACGCATTGGAGGATGAACTCCAACTACTACTGGTATCTGAATAACAAGAAGATATAAACATAAATATTTGTTACGGAGAAAACACAAACACATCAAAACTTTAGTTATACATATATTTAACAAATACGTACAAAGTTAAATGAAGTTAATTAACAGTTTTCACGTTACACATATCGAATCGATCAACATGCACGGAAGGACAATCTCTTATTTCCTTTGTAGCAGACCAGGCCAGTCATTATCGATTGAAGGCCTGGTTAAACTAGCAAACACTGTTGCAGAGTTTTTTTTTCTCGTCATGTTTCCTTGGTGGCTAATATAACTAGAAGCAAGGAAATTGTTTTGCTACGGCTGGCTGGTTAAGCGAAGAAACGACCTCCGGGAACAAAGCGACACGCATGTGCATATCCTAGCCAACATTGCTTCCATGGTAACTAACTGGGCAACACATGTTTCGGAAGCAAGATTTTTCTCTGTTTTTGACCTAAAACAAAAACAAAAGCTCACTGTATGACAAACTTGAAGCTATTTATTTCATCTTGCGTTTGAATCATTATCATAAACTTAAAAGGATCAGAAACCAACAAGACATCCCTCGACAGAACATAGAGCCTACTAGTTTCATTGGTCTCTTGTGAATATTTCCTATATTGCTAATATCAGGATTTAGAAATGCACGTCTTGCGCATGCACTGAGACTTTCAGTCAAATCGACACATTTTTAGAGGTCTTTGAAAGCTGGCAGTGGCAGACGTCAGGTCGTTGTA